>NC_142353.1:10315000-10686875 GCF_059441175.1 Urocampus carinirostris | reverse complement strand
CAGTTTCCCGGGCGCTATTGTACTTTTTTGTTAGCCGATTAATGGAATGCATTTATGTAACTCATTAACCAGTCACTGAGGACCTCCAAAGCACTTTACAATACATTTCGCACTTTACCCATTCACACACATACTCACACCGATAGCCAATAGATACACTGCTAGATTTAAAAAAAAAAACACACACACAGTTTTACTGACAATTTAAGGGCCTGTATTTATAGGAGTCAATTGTAATCTTCTGTTTATATTTTTAATGCTGTGTTCAATATTTTTAGCAGTCATTTTTTCTGTTTTCCCCTTAAACAAAAAGAAAAGTATTCAGAAAAACTAATGAAATTATTGAGAAAATCTGAATCTGAAAAACAAAACAAAATAATCTGAAAAAAAGAAGAAAAGAGAAAAATCCCCCGAAAACGATACAATTATTCCACAGAACTTGTTTTCCACTAAAAATACTTCAGGAATAAGAAAAAACAGGAACATTTAATTCTGAAACTTTTTACACACAAAAACAGGAAATATATTTCAGAAATCCAAATGAAAAAAAAAAAAACCCAAGACAAATACATTTCCCTTAAAATTAGGACTAAAGCTTTTCTGATCTCATGCTAGTAATCCCGACAGGGCGAAATTTTCTGCGGTGGGGGGCGTTAAAGCTATTCATTTTGGCAATCTGTTTCCATAATGAGTTTGTCAACAGAAGCTTGTAGAAGGTAATGAAGGCAGCGCGCGGACGTCGCCGCACGTATTCATTATAAAATATTTTTTGTGTGTGGCTTTCACTCCGCATCAGACCGCTAACATTCATGTAAACAAAATAAAGCGGGCCGGCGCTCATTGAATATTCACTGTGAACATATTCGCCGCATAACATGACGTCCCCGCTTGCATGCTTTTAAAAATTCAAATGCACGCAGAGGAGCATTAGAATACATTACGGCGGGGATGGGTGACACCCCCTCCCCGCCAACCCCTGCTCTCTTTCTTTATACGTCTGTCAGGAGGTGAAGGAGGAAGGCCCGGCGAGCGGCGCTGACGTTAACAATAATGTAATTTAATTAAAGGCAAGAAACGTCCTCCTCGCTTTGATTCTAATAGGCGCTGAAGAAAAGAAGGCGAGAGAGGAGCCGGGGTCCGAGCCAGGGTGGGTGGGGGACGGCAACATCAGGTCAGATCGGATCAGGCCGGGGGGCCGCTCCACCCCGTCTTTTGTCCGGGGTGCAGGTACCAGCCCGGACCACCCACATATTAAGGGTGGGCGATTCTGGGTATTAATCCGATTCAAGTAAATACAAGGTAGTATCAATCGATACCGATCAGATACTTTTTGTTCGGAAAGATCATAATAATTGAATGAAAACAGCCTAGAAAATGGTCAATTTTCTAATAAATAACTACAATGCAAATTTTAACAGAACACAAAAAAAATTATATTACAATGGTTTCTAGGCAAAAATACCTTAACTATCATACAAATGTAATTTTTTCTAAAGTCATAGGTCGAGAAATATGTGTTTCTTTAAAATAGGGGAATCCGTACCTGAGGTCGCAGTCGTAAAAGTATCGATCCAATCCAAGTATTGACCGAGTATTGATACAAAAAATATTTGAAAGCGATCCGCCCACCTCTACCAGGTATTCAACGAGAGCCAATAGGTGGTGGGGGGAGAACAGAAAAACAGGAAAATATTTTGGGGATTAGCCAGCAGATTGAGGAAAAGTAATCCCGAACTCGTAGAGGAGGTATAGAAAAATAAATGAGATTATATTGAAACGTCACGGTAACGAGCGGCAAACTTGATGGTTATTAATCCCAAACGCAAAAACAGACGCCAAAACAAGTTGTGCCCGAATACTATTAAACCAAAACCAATGAAGACGAAAAGCTCACATAACAACAAGAAACAGAAAACATTGTTGGGATTATTATGTATGGCTTAGTTTGAAATGCAACTTATGATAGAAGGAAATGGATAAGGGAAAAATGAGAAAAAGGGGTAGTATAAATACATGAATAAATATTTTTTCTCAACAAGAGGAAATAAATGTTAAATAAAGTAAGAAAAGTGAAAAAACACAATTAAAATGATTTTTTTTCCCAAGGAAAGGAAAAAAATTAAAAAGGGGAATAAATCAAATTATATTCGAAAGGCAAGAGAAAAAGAAGAAAACAGATTTCCCTTGAAGAGAACAAAGGAAAAATTATAAGGAGAGAAAAGGAAAGAGCAAAAAAAGCAAAATAATTAAATGTATGTTATTACTATTAAATCTTTTTCCCAAGGAAAAGAAAAAGGACAAATGAAAAAAGGAGGTGAAAAAAATAAAAAAATGGAGAAACAAAAAAAAATGATTTTTCCACACATGTATAAGAGAAAAAGAAAAGGAGAAAAAAAGGAAAAATTATACATTTTTTAAAAATGACCCAAGGGAAAAGAGTAAAACAAGGAAACATAGACAAATAGGAAAAATGAGAGTTGTTTTATTTTTCCCCAGGGATTAAAGGAAAAATGGAGAAAAAAGAGAGGGGGGAGAGGGAGAGGAAGGACAAAAGAAAGTAAAATAAAAAAGAAAGAAAGAAGGAAGAAATAAAAACGAATTTCAATTATTTTTTGCAAGAAAAAGATAGAATGAAAAAGAAAGATAATGAAAGAAGGGGGGGGACAAGACAAAATGAAAATACAAAAACAAATTTGATTTATTTTTCCAAAGAAAGGAAAAAAATGGAAACAATGAAAGAAAAAACCCTTTTCAAACATAAATCACATTTAATTCATTTTATTCATTGTAAATATTATTTTCTAACTACAGTGCTTTCATGTCATTATTATTTTAATTAATGGGGAGAATTATTCTTTATGTTTTTTAATATGTAAGTTTTTTTGTATTTGTTACCCTCTTGAAAAATCAGTTATATACGTTTTTTAATAAGAGATTTGTTATTTATAGGTTTGAATGTATTTAGTATACAAGCTAACATGTACAAGAGTGAACTGTTAGCATTAGCATCAATTAACTAGTAAGCTAATGTGTACTAGAGGAAACTACTCCATTGTTTTGCACAGCCAGGCCAAACTGACTTAATTTCAGCTGCTAGCATAAGCATTAATTAGCCAGTGCGCCCAAATCTCGGTTTTAACAATATTCATTTTATTCGCTACGCTAGCTATTGTGCTTTAATGCATTCCAGAGTTAACAAAAAGCTTCCTGCTTTATGGGCTTAATCTTGTTACCAGCCTAGTCTGCAGGGGAAGGGGGGCAGGATTAACATGGCGGTCATTATGAAATTTACAACCAGTCGCAGCGACATCTGCCCTACTTTTGCCGGCTTCGAGTAAAAAGAAGTCATCTGGTTAAGAGCTAGCGCGCTCGTAAACGCTTGCTAGCTTTCCAGCGCTGTTGCGGGGGGAACATGGACACAGAACTGTCATCCGGCTATTGTTAGTGCTAACGAGGACACGGGATGATAGAACTAATGAGGTCCAGTCGCCGGACTAATGAGGCCCTGGGCTGGCCGCATCGCTAGCTAGCGTTAGCGATACGGCACGACGGTCAAGCCGCATTATGGGGTGGCGACAAGAACGCAGCTGAAGGCTCAATCGCTCACGTGTTAGCCGCCTTGTCAATTAGCCGCTTGCATTTTCAATAAGCTCGCTAAAGTGCAAAAAACCATTTTATAATCATGAAATTGAACCCAAATTTGGGTCAAAACATTTTAATAACTACAATTTGATGTAGATTGTGCTGCTTCTTTTGATGTGTGCATCTTAACCACCAGATGGAGCTAATTTATGTCAAGTCAAGTCATTTTTATTTGTATAGCCCTAAATCACGAAGAGTCTCAAAGGGCTTCACAGATTATTACACTATATTACACAGACTATTTTTCAGCCGACGAGAAGAGCAGGTTATTCATATGCTATGGAGTAGAAGTGAGTTTTAAGTTTAGATTTAAACATTTCCACTGAGGTTGCAGATCGGATCTCAGGGAGAAGAGCATTCCACAGCACCGGTGCGCGGATGGAGAACGCTCTCGAACCAACAGAAACACTTCTTTGCTCTTGGGATTACCAGAAGACCGGCACTCTCAGATCGTATAAATTATACGATGGAACCAAATTATAAATATAATTGACCCCAAGGAGATGGAGTGACCCGCCTTAAGACATTTTTCCCCCAGACCTTTGTTCGGGCATGTTATGTGCAATATCTTATCTACCAGAGGAAGCAAGATTATAAATATGGGAGACCCCAGGATTGAGTATAGCCATCTCATGACGTTTGGGTTTTTTCTCAGCCCCTTGTCACAGGGAAAATGCCTTACTATGCAACATCAACAAGAAATTATTTTGTGTGCCCTCAAAGGCTCGTTTCAAACTTCAACACCAGATACCCCAGTAAATAGTACCCCTGCCTTTCGACAGGTTTTCGGCCCGTCGCTATGGCATTTTCCCCACAATACGACGACAGATTATTTTTTTTGCCCTAAAAGGCTCATTCAAAAACTAAATACAGTAAATGAAATGATCTGCATTTATATAGCGCTTTTCAAGTCAAAGACTTCCCAAAGCGCTTTACATTGTGCTTCACATTTCCCAATAGCAGCCGTGATCTGTGCAGCCATGTAAGGCGCTAACCTGCTTATTGGGGGTATTGGGGGTTCAGTGTCTTACCCAAGGACACTTCGACATGTAACACGGACAAGCCGGGATTCGAACTGGGATCCCTTAATCCTAAAACGATCGCTCTACCTCCTGAGCTACCAGAAAGCGGCCATGTCATTCGGGTCAGGGTGACACAACACACTCTTTTGTTCAACAGCAGGGCCCGCAGCTTTTACTGGTTTACCCCTGCCGCATCATACGGGTGCCCTGCCGATCCCTTAGAACACGTCCAACTATATTTAGACCTCTTTCCTGCAGTGCACTCATAACACAATCTATCCACGTCAATCGCGGCCTTCCTCTTGGTGTTCTTCCATTTACTTCTGCTCTGTAGATCCTCTTCAACATTCGCTCCTCATCCATCCTCTCCATGTGTCCAAACCAACCGAGTGCTCTCTTATCCACACGCTTGCTCAGGTCCACGACGACTCCAGTTCTGTCTCTGACAATTTCATTTCTCAATCTATCCATTCTTGTCACTCCTAACATAGTCCTGAAACACTTAATCTCAAAATCCTTTAATTTCCTTCTCAAATCTGCGTTCAGGCTCTAAGTCTCTGCACCATACAAAACAGTCGGCAAAATCACACTCTCACACAGTTCCCTCTTTAACAGCCATACTCATACTCTTGTTGCTCATCACTCTCCTCAGAGCATCCAAAACCTTGCTTCCTTGATTCACTATGTGCAATACCTCGCACTCCATCCCACCAACTGCACATCACAACCCGAGTCCCTAAAGCTTTCAACTTCTTCCAGCACCCGTCCATGCAACCTGAATTCTAACGCCATGCCCACTCCATCACGTGAACACTTCATCACCTTACTCTTCCCAACATTGACACATAACTTACGACTATCACACACTCTTCCAAACTCCATTATCAACCTTCTCAATGTTTCCTCAGAATCAGCCACAAGCGCTGTGTCATCTGCAAGCATTTTCACCACTATCAAATATCAACAACTATTTTTTTAGTGTGCCCTAAAAAGCTCATTAAAAAACTAAATACAGTAAACCCCGGAATACATACGACTTACAGTTTGGCAGATCGTTACAGCCTTTTTCCCTACTACACAATATAAACAACACATTATTTTGTGTGTCCTAAAAGGCTTATTTCAAACTTTAATATAGAAGACCCCAAAATACCGTGTCTCTAACTTATGACTTTTGGTTTTTTTTGCCCTTTGTTAGGGCACTTTCCCCACAATACAACAAAGAAGTACAACAAACTATTTTGCTTGTCATTAAAAACCCAAGTACAGTAGAACACCGTGATACGGGGTCCCTGCTTAATGATGTTTTCGATGGGATTTCGGTCCCTCGTTAACACCAACGACAAATCATTTTAATAAATCTTCATTTTAAAGATTGAAAATTAGAACTGGCAAATTTGTGAAAATCAAGGGTAATAATTTACAACACCTTATCTTAAGTCTAAAGTCCCAATTTCTTCTTTGTCCTCAAACTAATGTGCCAGTGTATCTACAGTATTTCCAAAGCTAACGACGCGTAGAGGTGTGCAAACAATTTCACAGCTAATTGCGCAGTTTGACTCACTTAGCACAACAATGCTCACAATTATAGACGAACGAACGCTACAAGCACTAGCCCAATCCTAATGCTATCAAGTCCAAACATTTGCCGGCTACTCTTAGCACCAACAGATGTAGCGTCCCTATCTCGCCTTTTGTCTCATCAAAGGTGCCATTGTCTCTTAAAGGTTGCACCCACGTCTTTAGCTAGCTAGCTACACGAGGAGACGAGACAATATGCTAATGCGGCGCTAATTTATGCTTCTATAAAGACTCTACATACGACAAATTCATGCGAGGAGAACGCGGCGAGGTTCGAGTGCGTGAAAAGCGGCGCGGCGTTAATTTCCCCATAAAAAGCGTTTATTGGCAAGTAAACAAGCTAGCTAATGACGCACCTACGGATCAGGGAACGTGTGACATTCCATAATTAACTGGGTTAATTGCTACTAAACCGCAGCAGCGCAGCTAATAAAGTGTTGCAATAGCAAAGGCTGGTCCTCAGAGATGTAAATATGTCAGCAAAAACTATGTTTCCACTAAATAATAACATCACGTGTCATGAGACGTGTTTCTGTAGGTCACTTAAAGCACTCACGTGTGATAAAGTTAAGACATACGCGTTCAAATTTGTGACCTGCAACTGAATGCACTGAACCACATGCTGGCAGGCAAGTTTACCAAAATAAAAAAATAAAAAAGATTGTCTGCGTCTTCTAATGCTGTTCATAACACAAACGTTAATTGAAAATGTAAAATTCAACGGTTTCAACATTAGGAATCTCATAAACAACACGAAATTTTGACAATTTGAGTGTGCAGAATTTTTTGGTTTTGTGCTTTCCTCAGGTCAATTACCGTATTTTCCGCACTATAAGGCGCACCTAAAAGCCTTTATTTTTTTCAAAAGCTGACCATGCGCCTTATAATAAAGTGCGCCTTATTTATGGATCAACATTAAGTCGCAAAGTCTTCCAACTAACTTTACCTCGAACGCCATGTAGTCCGCGGTGTATGCAGGGATTTATTTACCGGCGTTTCATTGGCTAACCAATGTGTCAATCATCATTTGAATCGATCACTATTGGCTAAAGTTATTCGGAGGTCAAGGGGCGGATCCTTTTTATCATTTACAGGCTGGCATAGGCTTGAACGGCAAAACAAAGCCTGCAATTGGCCGAAAAAGATGAATGTGTATAGCACGTGGTTGACGGCATACAGAAAGCATTTTTTACTATTCTGTATTTGTAAATATTTTATTCTCCTGGATTTACTACACTCACGGATATAAGAGGACATTGGCTGCACATTATTATGAACACAACGACTTCGGTGAGCTACTCCGGCTATATATTATCCCTGTATCTTGTTTCAGACTGAACTCGATGTTTCTGTGATAAGCGGTGCAGATAATGGATGGAATTGAGTGTCTATTTTTAAATTAAACTTAAATTCAAGTGTTTATTGTCATATGCACAGTAAAGTTGCGAGCGAAAAAGAAAACAGAAACTAAGGAATGGTTGGCATTTCTTGAATCCCAAGACTTTAACCTTCCGAATGATGGAACGATGCATTTGAGTGACATCGTACGGACACCGCATCCCCACGTGCAAGCTTTCGGAATGTTAAGGGGGTAATAAGTTTGACTGAACTATCTGAGTGTTTTGACCACGTTCCCATTGTAGCGCCTTATAATCCGGTGCGTCTTATGTATGTCAAAAATAGGACCAAAAACTATTTTTTCGGGGTGCGCCCTATAACCCGGTGCCCTTTATAGTGCGGAAAATACGGTATATAACAAATTTACTTCTAGGTGTAACCTGCAATGCAAAGTTCGTGCAGAGATAAATATGTACCTTCAAAATAAAGTTTAAAAACGATTTGAACATCCAAAATCTTGCCAACAAATTCTGACAATTTGAGTGTCGCTAACTTTCATCGTTTCTGTCCTGATTGCTGATTCGGGGCACCTGCGAATGCCCCATTGGCGCCAACAGCCCTGAGCGCTGATTGGTTTATGGACTCGTTTTAAACCCCCCCGCTTCCAAGAGGAAGCTGTCTGACCGTCCTGCGAACCTATGCTTTTGCTAGGCAAACACCTCACCCTCCCGACAATCTCCTGCTGTTTTCTCCTGCCTGTTACCCGTTGCCGACCTGTTTCTGGACCCGTTTCTTCCCTGCTCTTCCGTCCCGGACATTGACCTGTTTTGCCCCGTTTCCTGCCTGATACTTGTTGCCGACCTTTTTTCTGGACCCGATTACCGCCCTTGCTCCCCTGTCCCGGCTACCGACCAGCTTTCCTGCCACCCACGACTATCCCCGCTCGACACAGAAGTGCCACTTCCACGTTCCTGCCTTCAGCTATCCGTGTCTGACAATCATCGGCTCGAGGAAGCAAGCACTGCTCACTTTTTCAATAGAACTGAGTTAAACGAACGCTATTGGGTCCTGTCTCTGGCTTGTGACAGTTTCATACGGTCCTCTAGTCAGTTATCTAACATATTTCCTTCTAGATGAATCAAGTCTGTGCAAAATTGACTCTGTTACTCCAAAATAGAACCTTTCATGACATAAAGCTTATACAACGGTTTTGACACTTTTGGAATCTCGTCAACAAGACCAAATTTGGACAATTTGATTGTTTAGAACATTTTTTAATACATTCGACAGGTCAAATTTAGAAGAACCTATTTCCAGATGTATTCTCCAGTGTCTGTGTTCTTTAAAAATAGTACCTTCAAAATGTAAGGCTTATGAAATTATTTTAACATCATTAACCTCATTAACAACTCCAAATTTGGAAACTTTAAGGAGTTCAGAGCGTTTTTTGTTTCATATGTTCCTCAGGTCTGTTATATGACAAATTTATTTCCAGGTGTATCCTCCAGGGTTGACTATATGCCTCCACAACAAAGGTTTTTATTACATAAGGCTTACACAACGATTCAGACATCAAGAATCCCATCAACAACCTCAAATTTTGAATATATGACTGTCCAGAACTTTCTTTGTTTCATGGACCCCAGGTCAGTTTCATAACAAATTTCATTCCATATGTATCCTGCACAGTTGAATCCATTCCTCCAAAATAAACCATTTCATTTTACTTATACCTGTATAATGATTTTAACATGAGCAATCTCATCGACAACACAAAACTTGCACGATGTGAGCATCTAAAACTTTCTTAGTTTAGTACGTTCTTCCAGTCAGTTTTATAAGAAATTTCTAGACGTATGTTGAAAAGTTGACTCTGTTGATCCAAAATCAAAGGTTTAATTACATAAAGCATGTATAACAATTCTAACATCAGGAATGAATAGGACCAAATTCATAAAATCAGAGTGTCCAGAATATCCGTTGTTTTGTACGGTCCTCAGGTCAGTTTCATACTTCATTCCATATGTATCCCGCAAAGTTAAATCCATTCCTCCAAAATAAAACATTTTATTACATAATGAGCTTATATAATAATTTTGACTCCGGTCAGTTTTATAAAAAAATATTTCCAGATGTATGCTGCAAGGTTTGTGCGGAGTTGACACTGTTCCTCCAAAAAAAAAAGCCTCATTAAACCATCACTGTGTTAAATTACCATTTCAGGGACACAAAAAGTTGTCCCAAAATAGCTTCCGGAAGAAAAACCCAACACGGCGTGCAGTTTAACAATTGTATCCCTGTTTATATTTTAGCACTCATAAAAATGAACCATGTAAAGCTAATAAAATGATTTCAACACCCCAAATCTTATCAAGAACACCCAATTTGGCCAATGTAAGTGTTACGCAAGCTCTTTAGGTTATCTATAAAGTGAACCCTGGTGATTTAGTGATCAATCAATTCCTTAATGACGTGCAAATCACTCATTTACATATTTCAATGTCAACTAACAGATGACAAAATCCTGGCAACAGCTTGCGCCTTGCCGTAACTTGGGACATATTTTTTGAAAGGGAACAGAAGTCTTTGCACGGCAAAAAGTCTCTGCGCTCGGTACGGTGCCGCCGCATTCTGGGATTATCGTCTTAGTGGAGTGTAAACACGGTCACCGGCGCTAAAGCTGTTTACATCAAAAGTCTACACAGCCGTGTTGGGAAAAGCAGACTGAGAACAGAGAACAAATCACAAAAAGGTCCTCCATAGCCTATGCAACAGATGTAGAAAAAGAAAGAGGAAATCAGAGCCTCGAAGTGTTTGTAGAAGTCTGCACACCCGCTTAGAATTCAGAATGTGGTTGTGTTAGGAAGGAGCTAGTGTTCACCTAAAATGTTCAGCTTGTCTGAAGTAATGAACCTTTTAAATAAAATCCTGTGGCAATTTTGCGGAAATCAAATTGTAAAATGCCTTTACTTTATATTCTTCGTTTCCGAGGTCAACAACTGTTTGCTTCTCCCTTTAGCACAGAGCTTATTATTATTTTCTTTCACCCGACTTACTATTTGAGAACCACAGCTTTAGCATAACTGCAAGTCTTGGAACCCAGATATAAACGATTGTTTCAAACTGCTCCAATCAGTGCCCAGGAAAAAGAAGGCAGTTCTTTGATTAGTTGAGTTCAGAGTGGGAAGGCACTTGTTTCGGGAGGCATGTACTGGCCCGGCTAAAATGAAATGCACACTGGCCGCAATCTATTATCTTTAGTCAACTATTGATGCTAGCAGGGTCCCTCAGAGCACACTTTTGTTGGATTCATTTCCCCTTCTGTCCACCAAAAAGTGAACTGTACTCGTGCGGCAGCAATCCAATTATGCCAGATCACATATTGTTTGCAAGTGGGACTGGTGGTTCAATTTGTCTGTTCTGTCCACCAAAAAGTGAAATGTACTTGTGTGGCTGTGATCCATTATTCCTGATCAACTATTGCTGCAAGTGGGGACCGGCAAGACACGTATGTCGGGAGGCAAGCCGTTCTGGTCCACTAAAAATGAAATGAACGATTGTGGTATTCCCAGTCGACTATCGCTGAGAACAGGTTGCCTTGTTTTTCTGGTTTGTGCAGTTGGAGTGTGCCACTGTGGCCTGCTTAAAGTTAATTGCACTGTTTTAGTAGTGATTCATTATCCTGATCGCATATTGCTGAAAGAGGGGCCAGCAGAATACATTTTTGTCAGGACTGGTGCCTTTTTTTTGCTGTTTTGTCCAACAAAAATTGAACTGCACTCACGCTGCCCTGATCTGATATCCCCAATTGCATATTACTTTGAGTGGGGACTGGGTGAAGGTCTTTTTGTCCGTAGACGGGCTGTGTTCTCGGCTGCCGAAAATTACATGCTCGGTGGTGGCTGTGAACTGCTAGACTTTTGCTGCGAGCGGGGCTGGCAGAGTCTATTTTAAAAAACAGGGGGGGGCTACCAAGAGGCCTTTTGAATACTGGGGGGATTCTGGTCCCCAAGTATCATAATAAACAATAGATTACAGTATTGCACGGAAATATTTTGGCGATTTCTCAGCGCAGTGGTCCGGCAGCTCGTAGCGTTAACCTCCAGCTCACTCGGCCCACTCGTCCCCCTGGTGAGGAACAGATGCGAAGCGAGAGGAACAAATGGAAATCCAACTGGAAGCCCACTCACACGCCAGCAAACGAGCGAGCACACACCTCGCCAGCGCCTGCTCGCTCGCAGCTCGCCTACTCGCCGCCGTCTTTAAACACGCAGCTGCTCGCCTGCCTCCCCCCCATCCCGCCATCTTGTCGTACCTGCCGTCCCCCGCCGATCCCGGCAAAAACTGTGCGGCAGATGTTGTGAGCCTCTGAAGTGGCTCCCCGCTTCCCAAGGCTGGTCCCGCCACACCGTCAGATCGCATCAGATCTCTTTATTTGCGCCCGGGGCAAGTTCGGCACCGCAGCTGTGGCCGTGCGCCCCCCCGGCCCTGCTGCCACTGCCTACCTTTGGTGTCCAAGGCCCTCGGGCGAAAAATGTGAGACCCCCGGAAACAAAAAAACAACAGTTTCCCTCTCCTTTCCCGGCTGACTTGTCTGCATCTGCTGGAAAATGCAGCAGTGGCTCTGGGCAGTGGCATACATTTGGAATATATGATTGTCGCCAAAGGGGGCATCAGGTTTGGGGGGCAGCTCTTCACGCCATGGGACCTGTTGGAGGGCTCTGACCTGCGGCCAACAGATGTCAGCGACAACGCTTTTACCTTCACCTGTAGGAAAAAGCTCGGAAAACATTCACTGAAACATTTATGACCCTCCAGGAGGGGGCATGAAAAGCAGCCCCTACCCCAGGCCACCTGCAGGACGTGTCTGCTAATGACATCTAGTGATTGATCTTCCATAAACTTTGATGGAAGTTCCCTTCTATAGTACACCCCAAGGATGTACAGTACTTTAGAACAACATTGTGATGCTGTGTGGTGAGAATCACAATGTGAAATTATAGCAAAGGATAGAAACATATAAGCTAATGTGAAACCTTGCTATCATAGATAAAAACATTTAAGAAATACTAAGTGTAAAACACATATAGAAACAGAATGTCATTTTCCTTTGGCGAGGTTGATGGGGCCGTGGTTTGCTGAAAGAGCGCCAGGGAGCCACTTGAGAGTGCTAAAGGGCCACATGGCCCCATGTTCCTCCAAAGCTGTTTGTACATGATGTCATGAGATATTTGTTACAACTCAAATGCTTATTCAGGTGCCGACTGCTGGGGTTGTCTGTCATGGCTCTAATTCTGTCAGAGAAGGCAACTAGACGTCTCGTGCAAAGGGGTTAACATTGACGAAAATGACCAAAAACATCTTATTCTACACGGTAAATGTTGTAGGGCAGGGACGCTTTATCCTGAGGGTCTACTGGAATTTGGTAAAGAGTTTATGAGTCCACCAAATAAACATGACTAAAAAAATCATTTGAATCCTCACAACTGAATGAAGCACCCTGGACATGTTGGTTCAAATATTAATAACTCATCGATCCTCACTGTCACTTCCGTTGATTTGATTGTTTGATCATGTTTTGGGTCGACTCCAAAAAGGAAAAAGAAATAGCATTTCTTCAAGATTTCGATTTTGGATAAAAAGATGTTTATCATAGAGTGCCATGTCTACTCTGGTTCTAAAAAATTTACACTATGTTGTAATAAATGACAATAATTTAATTTTTTTTTTGTCTTACCTCATCAGCAGAAGTGGGCCGCATGAGGGACACTCGGTCATACTGCCGTCGCATCAAAGCCCATAAAGCATCCAAACGACCCTGATGGACCACAGGGCGCTCACTTTTGCAGTTCACCTCCAAGGTGAATAAAAAACAAAGATGGCAAACCTTGATGGGCGTGTACCACTTGCGGTCGGAGCGTTGATTGGAGGCGGGGGCTCTGGAGGTGGGACGCTTCATCATGGGCTCCTCAGCGTCTTCAGGCATGGACACTACCGCGTTTTTGGCTTTTTCCAGACGGGCGCCTTCTTCCGTGGAGCCCTTTTCGCCCCAGCGCACCTGCAGATGGAACATCAGCTTATTTTGTTAAGGGAGAGATGTGTAATGCAGAGAACCCTCCATACTTCTCAAATCGGTTATCGCTGTTCACTCCTTTCTCAGATTTTGAATTGATTTGATTTTGTCTTTGTTGTCTTTACTGATATCATTGAATCGTACATTGTGTTCTGTTAAAAAGCAGAAACAAATTAGGAATGGCACTCTGTGTTGGATGGGTGTGACTGTCTGAGTGCGCGACTGTGATAGGCTGGTGGATGCTGTCAGTCAAACAGCGGACGGGCACTGCCTCCGTAAACAAAGTCGCACATTGAAAAGAAATTCATCAAATAAATGAGACGGTGAGGTAAGTCAGATGAGTGCAACAAAATGGTGATAACCAGTGGGAGCTCCAAGGGGTATTTTTGAGTTCCAGAAGCAACTCAGGCGGTGGCTGGGAGAAGGCAAGAGCGGTGCTGCTAGTCTGGCCTACTGCTAACGGCTAGGCTAACAAATCTCCTTAGAGACTGCAGCGGACCCTGCATCTTGCCAACGCTGGGTCCATTAGCCTTGAAATAGATGGCCTAAAGCTATAATTTGTGGCAGACCACTACATTCAGGATGATTTTATTTTAATCATTGCAGAGATCTTGCTCATTTCTGGGACACCCAATGCTAGCATGCAGCTAGCCGGCCCCTCTCAAAATTGTTTTCTTACTCTGACAGAAGAAGCCCTCCAATTTCGTATGAGGACGATAAAAGCAATAATTCATGTGCAATTATGTGTTGTGTGTTATTATTTGTAGATCCATAATTGTTATTGTGTTATAGTTGTATACTCTCAGTCGGTAATGCATCATCTCAAGGTAAGTAAAACCTTTGGGGGCTTTTATGAAGGTGTAACAGTATTTCAATTTTTGCGGGTGGTTCTGGTCCCCATTAACCGCAAAAATGAAAAGATCTCTGTATACCCTTGAAAAAAAGAAAAGGCAGTGTGAACTAGTAACTCCTTAGGACAACATGAGTAATCGAGATCCTGCTGCAAAAATAACTCACAGGTAATACAAATTCCCAAAATTACTTTTTTAATTTTTGGGGTTGGTCACTTTGTCCCTGGGTTTTGTTATCAAACGTCATCTTTCAGTTCATAAGAAGACTGGGGGTGCAACTAACAATTATTTTAATAATCGATGAATTGTCGATTAAGTTTTTGATTTATCAATGAAGCATATTCTTTTTTTTTTTTTTTTTTTAAGTTTAAAGGTTGGTATTTGGTATTAGACAGGAAGTGGTCCAATCAAAAAGCTACATTAAGACTACAGCAGCACCGAGCTAACAGAATAAGAATCCTCGATGCGGGAAGTGAGCGTCCTCCGAGGATGCTGGGAAATCCCTGTGATGACTTACAGATGATGTGAGAAAGGGGAGGAGGCGTATGGTACTGAATATGGCAGACAGGTTGACAGGAGAGATGAGGTGACGGCATCAGGACGGGACGTCGAAAGACAGCCTGTCACGTCAGACATGTCGAGCGGCCGATTGATGGAGGGGAAGACGGACGGGCGGCAAAATCGGGCGACGAAAAACAGGCGTAAGCGATTTTATTGACCCGACGACACATTGCAGTCCAACTAAACATATTTAACTTTTACAACAGGTCAACTATTTGAGGACAGACAAAAACGGCTGATGGGTAAGCCGCGAGGGAACGATTAAGGAAAAGTAGAGGAACAAGGAGTTTAGAAGTAAGAATAAAAAGAATAAGAACGTAATGAGAAAAATATGAGGGAAGGAAGTACGTGAAAGAACAAAAAGACCCGTTGAAAGAAAAAACGAAAATTGAGTATATAAAAAGGAATCTAAAAGGGAAAAAGGAAATGAAAAAAAATATATATATAAACAGGAGATAAAGAGAGGAAAAACACAACAAGGAGGAGAAAAATAAATAGGAGAAAGAAGAAAATAAAGAAATAGATGGAATCCAAAATTCGAGAAGGTGGGTGGCATAATATGAGGAGAAGATGAAGAAAAAATATAAAAGCGGACAAAGGAGGAAGAAGAAAAAAGAAATCCTGACTATAAAGAGCTGAATCGTGAATGGTGAATGAAAATGAAGAAGCAGTGCATGAAGATGATATGAGTTGAAAATCCAGTCAAAAAGCTGAATAAAAAATTAAGAGGAAGGAGTGAAAGGATAGGCAAAAGAATACAAACTGGAGATAAAACGTGGGAAAAGAAGCATCTACCAGGAGAAGAAAATGAAATGACAAATTTAAGAGGAGGAGAAAGAAACAGAAAAAAGCCAATTAAAAAAAAGAAGGGAGGACAGAAGGAAGACTATGAAAAGGAAGATGAAGAATAAGAATAGAAGAAGGAAGTAGAAAAAACAAGTAAGAAAAACCATGAGCCTAAAAAGCAGAATATAGAAGATGAAGATTAAGAGGGAGTCAAAGACTAATTAAGAAAAAAAAGACAAAAAGGAGGATTGAAGGTAAGATAAGGACTTCCTGACTGACCTCCATGCGCTTGATGCCTCCCGCTCCTCTTCCTCCGTAGTAGGAGGCGTCAACCGTTGGCCATTTCTTCTTCCCTGCCGGCTCCGGTTCCTAAAATACAAACACCATGAAGTTATTATTAAAGACAACAATCTTTTTTCTTTCACTCAAGGTCTGTTAAAACATGCAGAATACAATATAGACATGAACTAAAGGGACAACAACAGTGAGCCAGCTTCCATATTTACTGTAGAGTAGCGGTCAAACCTCTTTGTCCTGCTGGGTTGGACAACTGTCCGACAACACAAGCGTTCCTACCTTGATACACCAAAAAATTAACTTGTGTCACACCACGGATGAAACAAAAATAACAATCAACGCCAAACATACATTTTAGCCTTTACAGGCACTATCCAAAAAAGGCTCATTAAAAACTGCAATAAAGTAGACCGAATGGATAGGGTATCCTTGCCTTACAATATTTTCACTTTATGGTGTGGGATTACCATACATGATTTTTTGCCACCTCTTTACGGCATTGTCGCCACATCAGATACAAGTTACCGTAAATTCCGGGCTATAGAGCGCACCTGATTATAAGCCGCACCCATGATATTTTAGGGGGAAAACAGATTTTGACCATACACAAGCCGCACCTGTATATAAGCCGCATGCACCTACATCAAATAAACACGAAATTAATCCAAGACATACTTCAAGTCCCGCGATTAAAACTAAATGTCCTTCACTGAAGCACACAGTCCAAAAATCACAGCCGGCAAAATGAACGTAAAATGATATAGGCACTTAAAATTTGTTGCAGACCGGCAGATTCTGGGTGCCCGTTGATAGTAAGCGAAGGAAAAAAAGTGTATATTTCCAAAGGTAAGGGTGGGAAAAATATATATCCATTATTGTCCACCGTGTCCACAAAAACTCACCTTTACCGGTCTCCACTTTCCCATCAGCCCGCGTTTGCTCCGCCCCCTCTTTTTTAATTTGCTCGTGCAGAATAAGTGACTCAAATAAATACAAATAAATACATTACAAAAATATACAGTTGCAAATACATATTACACATATTTACAAAGAAAGACGGTACATCGAGAGAGTTTTCAAAGCTTTAATAATAATAATATAACTTTCATCCTAAACCGTGCCTTTGGGAGGTAGCCTCACGCTACTAACAAGACGCTCGCTTACCTGCAAATGAGTCTGTTAAGGAAATAAATGCCGTAATCGTTAGCATCGCGGCAGACGAACCGCTTCTTGCTCCTTGGTAATGACGTCTTGAGTTGTCTTTATCAATGTCGGAAAGAAACTTTATCATGATGACGTCGTTCCACGCTCCCTTAATTCAATACTCCTCAGCAATATCCAGTTTTCTTGTAACATGGAAGCTGCGTCATGAACCTTAATTTGTGCAATTTGCACGATGAGGGTTTGTTTACGCTCATAAATTGTGATCGTCCTCGGTGCATATATTTCACCGGTCTAACTGTTACATCTCATATTCGAGTGCCACTGGTGGCCGTTAAAAATTTACATAGATTGGCCGTTAAAAATTATATAGATTGGCTGCATCTCTGAATAAGACGCAGGGTTGAAAATTTAGGAAAAAAGTAGGGGCGTATAGTCCGGAATTTACGGTATTTTGATTCCTAAAAACGTATGTTCAAAATTCTAACTTTGAGGTTTACGATGCATACAAGCCCTTTTTTCCCAGTACACGGTTCTGGCCTTCCTCGCCTTTGAAAAAAAACTATATCTTTCTTTTTTAAGCAGAAATGTTTTTTTCTTCATTAAATGGGTGGTCCATTGTGCCAAACTGCCGAGAAACATGAAAACAGTTTAAAGCATCTACAAGCACTTCACCCGAAATTCAAGCACTTTTCAACCCCTCAAAACACAAAAATAAAATTCAAGCATTTTCAAAGATTTCAAGCCCTCTTATGAACCGCTGTACCTAAGTGAACATAATCGGTGTCTACAAGTGTTTAATAAACACTGGTTATTTTACTGTGTACCTTTTTTGCAACCTTATTTTAACAACACCATGGAACAACACCTGATTTGTATTAAAACTCAAATTTTGATCCTTATCCAAAAGTGCAAAACATTGAAAGCAGACTCACGGGTGGTGGAGGTCTTGAAGGGGGCGGCGGTGGCGAGGGGTCTTTGATGACCTGGATAAACAGGACGAGAAAAAAAATGTCAGCAGAAGTCAGTCATGAGATGTCCAACAAAGCCATGACGAGAGCTTGACGGCTGACAGGCCGATGAGTCCAAAAGAAAAGGCCCCCCTCACAGCCCCACCTAGCAACACGCTAACTCTGATTAGCGTTCCTGCTTTGCACCATGAAAAAAAATGACCTCAACCCCCCCGAAATATGAATAGTCAACTTGTTGACAGGGAGCGGGGGAGTCTTAAATTAATTGGACGACGTTAAACGCACCCGAGCGCACCAAAGTCCTGACGAGTTAATTACCTCCAATAAGATGGGAGACCGAGAGGAGGAAGAAGACAAGGGGGAAAAAAGAAAAAGAGGAAAAAAGAGATTGATTTGGAAAGTGGAGGAAGACAAAGAGTCTGGGAATGAGTTAAAGGAAGAGGTGAAAAAGAATAAAAAGGGGATGAAAGGTCAAGGAAAAGAATGTTTGAAGATTCGAAAAGGAAAAGACGAGAAAAGGACAAAAAGGGGTAAACTGCAGGAATAAGAATGACAGTAGAAGATGAAAAAAATAGGAAGATTTGAAGAAATATAAGAATGGAGGACAAAGAGGACAAGAAAAAAAACCAAGGACAAAAATGGAGATGGGAAGAAAAGATCGAGGCTAAACAGAAAGAAGACAAGCAGGAGGAAAACAAGGAGAAGAAGGTTAAGTGTGGTTAAAGAGGATGAGAAAAAGAGAAGGCTAAGAGGTAGATTAGGACAATGGGTCAAAAAAAAAAAAAAAAGAGGAGAGGTCAATTAGGAAGGGTAAAAAGAGAAGAAAGAATGCCTCAATTAGGAAGGAGGACAAGAGGTATAAGGAAAAAGCTTAATTTCAAGAAATGGGAAAAACTTCAAGGAAGAAGAGCTCAATTACAGGGAAAGGGAGGAGGGAGATGAGGTCAATTTGGAAGGATAAAAAAGAAGGAAGAAGAGCTCAATAAAGAGAATAAAAAGAAGAAGAAAGAAAAAGGACTAGGAAGAAGACCCCAATTACAGGGAGGAGGGAAGTTAAGTTCAGATTGGGAAGGAGAAAAAAGACAAGGAAGAGGAGCTAATTTATAAAGAAGAGCTAATTTGGGGAGAGGAGCTCAATTGGGAGTAAGGAAAAAATAAAGATAAGGAAAAAAGCTCAACTAGGAATATAGGAAAAAAGAATTAAAATGTTCTTAATTGGGAAAGAAGGGGGAAAGGGGGAAGGGCTGAATTTAAAATTGAGACAAAGAGTAAAAGGAAGAAAAGCTAAATTAAAAGGAGAAAAAAAAGAGCTCTATCAGAAGGAAGAAGAAAATAAGAAGAGTTCAACTAAAAGGAAGGGAAGGAAATGAAGAAGATCTATATTAGGAAGGAGGACATCAAATAGAAAGAAGGGCACAATTAATCAGAAAACAAAAAAGAGAAGGAAGAAAACCTCAATTAAAAGGAATCGGTTAAGTTAGAGAAGCTGAATAAGGAAGGAGAAGAACGACAAGGAAGAAGAGATCATTTAGATCACAGGTGTCAAAGTGGCGGCCCGCGGGCCAGATCAGGCCCGCTAAGGGATTGAATCCGGCCCGCGAGACAACACTCAGAGAAGCACAAGAGAAAAACAAGCTGCAGGTTGAAATATGTCCACTTGATGTTGCCAAAGCCAGGTGCCTCGAACAAAGACACCGTACTTGTATATCTTTCTTTCTGTCTCTCTCTCTCTCTCTCTCTCTCTCTTTTCCACCCCTTTACTCCCACTCTCTGTCTCTGTCTCTTTCACTCTCTGTGTCTCTTTTTTTCTCTTCCTTTGTTGCTCTTTGTTTTTTTCTCTCTCGGTGTCTTTCTAACTTGTTTTGCTCTAACTTCCTTTTTTCCTTTTCTCTCTTTTCTCTTTCTCTCTCCCTACCCTTCACACTTTCTTTTCTCTTTTCGCTCCTTCTGTCTTTCATTTTCTCTTTGGATTTCTTTCTTCCTCTCCCTTTCTTTTTCCCCTCTCTCAAGACTTTTTATCTCTTTTGTTTCTCACGCTCTCTCCCTCTCTCTCTCTTTTTTTTCCTTTTCCCGCCCTCTCTCCTTTTCCCTCCCTCTTTCTCTTATTTCTTTATCTCTCTTTTTCTTTCTCTTTAATCCACTAGTCCGGCCCCCGACAGAATGTTTGTTCTATCGTGTGGCCCCCGAGTTAAAATGAATTTGACACCCCTGATTTAGATAAAAGAAGAAAAACTCAATCGGGAAGTAGGGAAAAATGAGAAAAAGAGCTTGGTTAGGAAGAAGGAGAAAAAGACAATGAAGAACAGTTAAATCAGGAGAGGAGAAAAAAAATAAGGAAGAAAGGCTAAACCAGGAAGGAGAAATGAAGCAGGAAAGATCCAAAATGAGACAAGGTCAATCAGAAAAAAGATGAACTAAATTAGGAGGAAGAAGGAAAAGGGGAGAATAGCTCACTAAGGAAGTAGAAAAAAGAAAAGAAGAGATCGTTTAGGAAGGAGAAAATAAAAATAGGTAAGAAGATTTCAATTATGTAGAAGAAAAAAAGAATGGAGAAAAGCTAAATTACAGAGTAGGAGAAAATAAAACGAACAGCTCAATTAGGAAAGGAGAAAAATATTAATGGAAGAAAAAACAACCAGGACGGAGAAAAAGAGAGCAACTCAATTGGGAAAATTGAGAAACATTGACATCGAACTCACTTTTGCTTGAAAAAGAATTATCGGTAAAATAATCCCAACAAACATCTGTTTGTGGCATCGCGTTAAAAAAGGGCGCGCTCGTTAGCATAATGGAGGAAAGTCATCAATTAGGCTTAATTAATTCCTGTCGGACACGCCGCTCGGCAAATCGTTCGACCTCTCCATACGCTAGCCGGCGTCGTTCCCACCGCTAACGTACGCTAGCAGGATTAGCTTCCGCATAAGCAGATTTTACGGACATATTGTGGGATCAAAACGAGCGGACAATTTCGCTGCTCACACTTGCTGGACAGATGTGATAAAAGGTTAAAAAATAGACCACGGAAAGACGGTAAACACCAATTTGATGGAAAATTGTTTCGTAAGATATAGGAATAGTTCGCATTGGTGCATTCACATTGAGCCTAAATCTAGATCAGGCTAAGAAAAAATACATCACTCCTTTTTAGTAGCTACAATAAATAAAAAAATAGATGAAAAATAAATTAGTGGAGATCAAATGAAACAAACTGCTTGAAAAAAAGAGCCTGGTGTGTGCTATAACACACCCTGCTAGCTAGCACTCATATGTTGTGCTCAAAGCTGCTAGCCTATTGTTACAGGAGCACCTGCTTGCCCTCAGTTGTCTTTTGTTGTTGGATTTTTTTCTTAAAGGGACACTGTGTAATATTAGACCACTAGATGTCACTGTACTGTGTAGTGCAGAAACCTTTTGGAAGCGTTGAGCGACTTTTTAGTCACTGATTAGTGAAAAACGCTACCAGTTTGTGTTTCTAAAATGTGACTGCCTTGCTTTTACTATGTTATTACTATGTTGTAATTATTAGAGGTTCAAATAGGCTCAATCAACCACTAACTGAACATCACGCCAGTTAGAAATCAAGTTTCCTAGAAAATCACAATGACCCATTATATATATTCAGAAGCAGTACGTGGGCTGATCAGGCTCTCAGGGGGCCACCTGGTGCCCGCAGGCACCACGTTGGAGATCAGTGCAACCGAAGATAAGTGCTACAAAGAACAAGGAAGATTATAAATGACAGTCTAAGTAATCAAATTGCAACGTTTTTCTTTAAAGAGACCGAGAGTCTAATTCCACTGTATTATGTCTGAAACCGAGTGGGACAAATTGCAACCAATGTTAATTTCCCTTCGGGGATGAACAAAGTATCTATCTATCTATCTATCTATCTATTAACTACAGAGACTCAAAGTGAACAAACTGAAACATTTTTATTCTAATTGATATGGCTCTCCGGTCCCCTGAAGTCCAAAATCAAGAGCCTTCAGCTGGTAAAAAATGCTGCAGCAAGGCTTTTAACTAAGACAAGAAAGTTTGATCGCATTACCCCGATTTTAGCTAACCCGCATTGGCTTCCTGTTAGGTCAAGATGTGATTTCAAAGTTCTGTCGGTAGTATACAAAATCATGCATGGACTTGCTCCCTCATATCCTTCAGATATAATTTCCCCCTATGTTCCGGTCCGGAGCCTTCGCTCTGAAAACGCTGGTCTACTAGTGATCCCAAGAGCCAAAAAGAGATCCGCAGGTTTGAGAGCGTTCTCCATTCGGGCCCCGGTGCTGTGGTTGCTCTTCCCCCTGAGATTCGATCTGCAACCTCAGTGGAAATGTTTAAATCGAAACTTAAAACACACTGCTATTCTATAGCATATGAATAACCTATATTTTATGTTGACAATATCTGTGTAATATTTGCCCTCTTGCAGGTTTTAGATCAGGGGATGGTGTAATAATAGTCTGTAGTTTGCAATAATCTGTGGTCTGTGCAGCCCTTTGAGACTCTTTGTGATTAAGGGCTCTACAAATAAACATGACTTGACTTGACTAGTGGAGAGACACGACCATGTTGTTATACTAATTCTGATGAAAATCAAAATATAATATAATGTGGAACTTAAATGCTTCAAGTACTGTCAGCTGATTAAAGGTTATAGTGTGGAAGCAAATGACTTGCTTGATTGAATGTTATAGAATTGCAATATTAGGTCTCACTGGTGCCTCCTTAACGTTACAAGGAAGTAAAGAGGAAACACGACCACGTTGTGCTACTACTTCTGTAGAATCTAAAAATATAATCTGGTGATGAATTTAAATTGTTTAATATATATGGCTGATTAAATAGTGGTGTGGCTAAAGTGACTTGTTATAAGGTCTCTCTAGTGCCTCACACACATTATCAAGAGGCAGAGAGGAAACACGGCCAGGGTGTGGTAGCATTGAAAATTAAAATGTATTCTCATGAGGAACTTAATGTCACAAGCCAGAAACAGAGACAGGACCCAATAGCGTTCCTTTTACTCAGTTTTATTGAGAAAGAGAGCAGTGCTTGCTTCCACGATCTGATGATCGTCAGTCATGGGTAGCTGATGGCAGGAACGCGGAAGTGGCACTTCCGTGTCAAGCGAGGGTAGGCGTAGGCAGCGGGAAAACAGGTCGATGGCCGGGACAGAGGAGCAAGGGCAGTCACGAGTCCAGAAAAGAGGTCGGCAACAGGTATCAGGCAGGAGAAAACCGGGCAGGAAAATGTCGGAAGGTATGGAGCTTGCCTAGCTAGGAGCATAGGTTCGCAAACGTTTTGACAGCTTCCTCTTGGAAGCCGGGGGTTTAAAAAGAGTCTTTGAACCAATCAGCGCTCAGGGCTGGTGGCGCCAATGGGGCAGTCGCATGTGCCCCGAATCAGCAATCATGACACTTAAATGGTTCTAATATTTCTAACAGGCATGTGTTGGCTGATTGAAGATGCGTAGAATTAAGTGGCTCCCACAGTTTCTCAAAAGGATAGTGAAGAGATGTTTCTACTACTTGTGTAGAAAACGAAAACGTAATCCAAAGAAGAAATCAAAAGCTTTGAATCTATTTTTAGTAATGTCAGTTGATTGAATGCAAAAGCGTTGCATTATCCGGTCTCACCCGTGCATCTATTTGACCGGTAACGGTAACATCACATTCGGCTGTTATCTCGGAGAAACATGAACCTGAAAATTGCCATGCATTCCTCGAAATTAGCTTTGGTAAACTATTCGCAATGCTGGTTATCAACTCATCCGATTCTGACCCGAGTGGACCTCGCCTTTGATTCTGGTCCCGTTTTGCCGTCCGTTTCCCAAGTCAAGCACAAACAAAAGAAAAGGATGATGATGACCCTCGGGCTGGCTAGGAGCCCGGCCAGGATTGGCGGCACGGGCCCCGACCCAGCGCAGCCCGGCAGCCTGGCGGGGGTTTTAAAGAACGGGGGGCCGGGGAGGTTTAAATATTAACAAGGCACACATGGCCCTCCTCTTGTGCGGCGTTCCCCGGGTGCGAAGCGACAGCAGCTCCCCGCACCAGGACAAACACCGCGCCGGCCAGACATGCCGAAGGGGGTTTACATTTGAATGCCTTTGTTGCCGCTCCAAAATATGCTTCCGTCTCACGCCGGACGCCGGCCGGCCCCGCAGGTTCTTTAGCGCCAGGTGATGTCGCTGGTGAAGGGGCTTTGCATTGCCGGCTGGGGCAAAAAATAAAAATTCCGGGACCTGGGGAAAAAGAGCGCCATCTGCGCCCTCCCTAGGTCCCGTCGCTGCTAATCTGCTGTGGATTTTTCTAAAGTGGCTGCGAGTGTTTTCCAAAGGGCCCGAGGGCCGCCAGTTGACAAAGTACAAGCCGCTCTCAAAGAGAACAATGAAGGCGCTCGTGACATTCACGGGAGTCAACGCTTCTGAAATGAGTTAGAGTCTGAAACTTTTGGGCTAAAGATGAGACAATTCCCATTTTTGATTGAAACAGACGAGTCAAATCGTTCAGTAAAATAACCACAGAAATGACAGTTGAATAAATAATCAAACCTATATAATAACAGTACTGAAACCATAGACTCCCAGTGCACAACGTCCCTCGCTGATAATCTTATTCAGTTTTTAATATTGGACACATGCAATGATTGCATAAGTTGCCAGTTCATTTTTTTGACTATAATTGTTCGCTGTTGTTCGTTAATTTGATTATATTGCATCGTTTAGATCATTGTCATAAACAGCCAATCATGTTGCTGTTCTTGATTTCCAAACCCTTTTGATCTGCCTTTTGCATCCAGGCTTTGGTAGTAACAGATTACATGTAACAGTGTTACATAATTAGGATACCCAACAAATGTAATTGTATTTCGTTAAAATGACATTAAAAATACCTAATCAAAAAAGCGTGCGTAATACAACTAGTGAATCATTTTTTACGCAGCAAGTGAAAGAGACGCGGAAATATAATTCAAATGTTTACAACTCTTAAACAATGTCTAAAAAAATGGCCAAAGTAAAATACACATCTGCAAGTGGTCGAAAACGGGTTGTTTCCATACGGCCACTTTTGGAAACGCCTAAACCAACCCATAGGAAAATGTGTAAGATACAATGCTTAGTTTTTCAGTTTGAGATCAAATTTGACAAGGTACTAGGTAAGGCTTCAAGCTTTTGTCTCACCTGTTTCCCAACTAAGATACCCATGCTACACTCATCTGCAAGATTTTAATTGCAAAATATTTTCCTAAAGGTTGAAAAACAGCATTCAATTTACTTTGGTTGCGTCTTGGATTGGAAATTTACGCAAATTTTACAGGAACGTTAAGGGGTTAATAGAGAACATTTTCAACTTTTAATTATATGAGGGCACCTCAAACGCCGCACCCTAACTTCAAATAATAAAAAATATGATATCAAATTATTAATTGATTATTTCAAATTAAATTTATAATTATTTTAAAAATATATAGATTAAAATTGAAGTCATGTATTTTGTTTATCACTCATGTTTCTGTAGTATTTCATTTTGTATTTGATTACTGGAAAAATCAGTGCTTCAGTCTTTTTTCCATTTTTTTGTCTTTTGAAAAAAAAGATCATTCTTTTTTTACCAAAATTTAAATTATAGAACTTGTTGATATTAGTAGTGAGCGCCCAACTAGTCTTATTGCCTGAAAAATGTAAGTCTTCAACATGTACTCCTCAACATTGTGGTCAAGTAAAACAACTATTTATAAATTATATATTAAACAAAATAAAAAAAATTGCAATCCGTCTTTTTTCCGTGTTCATCTTTTGCAAGCCAAACGGATTGATTCCGTGAGATGATTGGCATAAATGCAAGACAATAATTGCACGGAAGCGTGAAAAGAGAAACAAAATGGCCTCTGTGGCCTGGATCCTGTCCGGCTGGCTGCTGCCGTTGCCTAGCGACAGCACACAAAGAAGCTCAAACAGGAAGCGCGGACCACACCGACAGATTGCCAACAAAATCTTTTATTTGCGAGCCACCGGCATCACGCCGCTACCTGGGGATCGCCATGATTAATAATAAGCGAGGAGATTGGTGGCGCTTTTTGTCGGATTTACGAACGACTCTGCAATGTCCTCGTAAGTATTTCGGATAATCCTGTCGTTCCATCACAAAAACAGAAAGAAAAAGAGTCTGCATTTCTAGTCTCCGTTCAAGTCATATTCATTGGAGTGATGGCCGTCGGCGTGGAAACATAGACTTTAATGGGACGGCTGAAAAAAATGTCGGATGAGCTCACCGGGAAAGAGTGTTCTGCTCCAAGGACGAGATACTAACTTGGCTAACAGCAGTGTTTCCCATACCATATGAATACCCTAGCGGGTACATATATTATATGTTCCAATTTGTCCTTTCATTTATTTTTGATTCATTAGTTGATTGGTATAAAAGAGAGTTTTTGTTTCCGTCGTGAGAGAATGCGAGAGCAAGACGGCAGCTCCAGCCTACAGCTGCGCTACAGCTAGGCTAACAACTCTCACAAGCTAGAGCTACAATTTGTGGCCGTGGTATTTTAATCAACACGGGGACTTGGCTCAGTTCAAGGAGCCCGATGCTAGCGTGCAGCTAGCCAGCCGCTCGCTAAATCATTTTCTTCAGGGTTCATACGACTTTTTATGGCCAAATTCAAGCACTTTTAATGTAGCATTTAATTTTTTTCAGGACCTTCAAAGAGAATCCAGCACCACACAAAAGAAGGGTTTTTTTTGTTGTTGACTTTGATGACTAAAATAAAGTCGCTATCTTGCTGCTAGCACATACTTCTTGCTATTTTGAGCTGATCCTATCTATGATCTGAGATCTTTTTTAATCAATGGGCTACTATAAACTGACACAAATTCTCCCGTTCTGGTTCAACAGTTCACGCACAGCTTGGCTACGTCACACTTGTTTACAAACACAGAAAGGGCTCTATAGATGTTTTGGAAAATATTTGACTTCAATACGGAAGACAAAAAAAAGAAAGTATTGTATGTATAAAAAGCAGGAAAATTAGGCAAATTTTGACTCATTTTAATGATATTGATTGCTTTGAAGCAGAGTGCAATCTTTCAATATTAGAGACAGTTTGTTTTAATTATTTTATACTTTTTGCATGTTTTTCACAGGATCTACTTCCATCTTCTTCTACGCGTACGAAAAATGGTCTCTCACAGCAAAACTGGAAAAGAGATGCGGCCATGGAGATGCGATGCTACAGGAAACTTCTAGGTATGAGCTACTTAGCCCATGTGACAAACAAAACAGTGCGCAACACCATCAGAGGGCACAGTGGACCCTACGAATAATTGTTGTCAACTGTGCGGGGATGGAAACTACAGTAGTATGGTCCCATCACAAAATAATCAGGACTGGCCAAGATAATTCTCAAGGGCACAGTGCAAGTGGACAGGAGGAGAGGAAGATTGAAAATGAACCTGGCAGACAACATTAAGGAATGGACTGGTGCCATCTTTGCCGCGACCCAAAAACAGGCCAGGAAACGTCAACAGTGGAGAAAGCTGTCCAGAGTTGCGTCCTCATTGGTGCCCCGATGATCTATGCGGTTAAGGGATCCGTAGACCTTGAACCGATTTCTAAATAAGTCAAGTCAAGTCATGTTTATTTGTATAGCCCTTAACCACATAGAGTCTCAAAGACAATTGTAATTAGGTAATTTCTTTGCATTTTACCATTATTAATGAAGATAGTTTTTCAATTGTTCTTTTATTGTTTTGTATTTTCAGGGATTTTCTGTTGTTTAAATCTGTTCAGTGTGTAAAAAACTAAAATTGTTTAGTATTTTACTATATTTTTTGTAGATCCGTGAATATTTTAATATATATGTGTTTTTGTAGGGATACCCTGCAAAATATATGAAATTTCTAATTATAAAATATGATGGTGCATAATATTTTATTATTATTGATAAAATATCTTTAAAAGAACAATAAAGCTGAGGAGCGTTTGGGAGCTGAAGGAGACCTCTCTTCTAAGTGAGCCCAACAGTGAGCCGGTTTTCTAAATAGAGCTGTCCTCTTGGGTGCAACCAGTAGGAGCAGTGACGCTTACATATTGACAAGCCACCATAGCAGGTTTAACTGCAATTCTGTGTATTTATTTGTCGATCTATAGTTGTTAATTTGTGACAGTCATATACTCTTAGTCGGTAATGATGTCATCTCAAGGTAAGTTTAACCCTTAGGGGCTTGCAAGTTAGATCTATAGTGTTAGCATGTGAATGTTAGCAAAAGTCACAGAAACATTTTAAATATTATGTCGTCACAACGATGTTCTTTTGGAAGCCGATTTTTATTTCTATTTTTCATTTTGGCTGAAGCCAACAATGCTTCTTTTTGGGGCAGCAGTAGCTCAGGAGGTAAAGCGCTCATCTTTGGACCAAGAAGTCACAGGTTCCTTTCCCGGCTCCTCCATGTTATTTGTCGGAGTGTCCTTGGGCAAGACACTGAATCCCTAATGCCCCCGATAAGCATGGCTGATGCTGCTATTGGCATGTGAGAGTGTGTGTGCTGAAAATTTGGTGCATCCCTAATTTTTTTTTGTTAAACCGAGCACCTGCTTTTTAATTGTTTGACTGACTCAAAGCCATATGGATGTATTTACACATGACTCACCACAGTGCAACAGAGAGGCCAGAACCACCACATGAGGGCTAGAGCTAGCAGAGCCAGGAGAACCAGGATGACGACGGCCACCACCAATCCGTTGGACTGCAAAAAAATGGCAGATTGTCTGTTTAAGATGTAAGAAAAGATCAACTGCACAGGGATTTATATTATTGTACTGTTGCTTAACTCATTTACTGCTAATAATATCTTAGAAGTCAAAGATTATATTTAAACAACATGAGAAGTTTAGTTTTGTTTCAAGAAACCCCGCGACCCGACTGAGGATAAGCGGTGCAGATAACGGATGGATGAATTTTCAAGTGAATTTTTATTTTCCCACAAGTGTAATATATATATATATATATATATATATATATATATATATATATATATATATATATATATATATATATATATATATATACCTAGGTGTGAGTGAGCGAGTGAGTTGGCTGTCTCTGTGTGCCTTGCGACTGGCTGGCGATCAGTTGAGGGTGTCCCCTGTCCACTGCCCAAAGATAGCTGGGATGGGCTCGAGCACCCCCGCGACCCTACTGAGGATAAGCGGTGCAGATGATGGATGGATGGATGGATGTATACTCCTTTCATTCATTGCACTATTTTTACGGTGCACTATTCTTTATAATTGCACTATTTTATCTTGGGCTGGTCTTAAAGCACTATGTTGTAAAAATGTCTTGACTATCTACACCTACAGATTTCTTACTTTTTTTCTCAATAAAGTAATTTTTACATATTTACCCATGAGTGTCAAGTCTAATCTTGTTGCATAAATTGTTTCACAAAATTTATATCAGTGATAATAAAGACGAATATATAGATACTGTGGAGAAAATGAGTATTTGAACACCCTGGTATTTTGTGATTTCTCCCACTTAGAAATCATGGAGGGGTCTGAAATTTTCATCGTACTACATGCCCACCGTGAGAGAGATAAACTAAAAAGAAAAATCCAGAAATCACAATGCATGATTTTTTAACGATTTATTTGTGTGATACAGCTGCAAATAAGTATTTAAACACCTGAGAAAACGAACGTTAATATTTTGTACAGTAGCCTTTGTTTGCTATTACAGAGGTCAAACATTTCTTGTAGTTTTTCACCAGGTTTGCACACACTGCAGGAGGGATCTTTGCCCACCGCTCCACACAGATCTTCTCTTGATCAGTCAGGTTTCTGTGCTGTCACTGAGAAACAAAGTTTGAGCTCTCTTCAAAGATTTTCAATTGACTTCAGGTCTGGAGACTGGCTGGACCATGCTAGAAACTTGATATGCTTCTTACGGAGCCACTCCTTGATTTTCCTGGCTGTGTTCTTCAGGTCGTTGTCGTGTTGCAAGACCCAGCCACGACTCATCTTCAATGCTCTGACTAAGGGAAGGAGGTTGTTCCCCAAAATCTCACAATACAAAGCCCCAGTCATCCTCTCTTAAATGCAGTGCACGCATCCATGATTTCAAATAATGACATTTTAGTGTATTACTTCCAGTAACCTTGGAAACGGTGGTCCCAGCTCTTTTCAGGTCATTGACTAACTCCTGTCGTGTAGTTCTGGGCTGATTCCTCACCTTTCTTAGAATTATTGCATGGGGCTCCACTCCCATTTAGACTGACTGTCATGTTTAGCTTCCTTCATTTTCTAATGATTGCTCCAACAGTGGACCTTTTTTCGCCAAGCTGCCTGGCCATGTCCAGCCTTGTGGAGGTGTACAATTTTGTCTCTGGTGTCTTTGGACAGCTCTTTGGTCGCCATGTTACAAGTTATAGTCTTACTGATTGTATGGGGTAGACAGGTGTCTTTTTGCAGCTAACAACCTCAAACAAGTGCATCTGATTTAGGATGATACATGGAGTGCAGGTGGACTTCTAATGGGCGGACTAAAATACTTATTTTTCTTCACTGTTGCTATTTTTAAGAGGAGGCTCAAATTCCCCTCTTTGATATGGCCTCTAATTGATCATTTTTATTTTTGATCTGTTATCTTCTCATCTTTTACTATAGAGTACTTTACTTTTTTTTTTTTGCAGTTGTTTTTATTTTTATTGTTTTAATTCAGTGTTTTCTCATTTGGGGGCAGCCCACACTGGTAGGAATTCTGAAATTCTGAGGCCATCGGCTACCATCCCTATCAGCGAAGATAAGCCTTCCTCAGGTACCATTTCTCACATGGCTAGTCTGTGTCTTTCCATAATCATATTTTAGCTCTGTCGCTCCTGATTTTGTTTTTATTGTATTTTAATCATTGTGTGTATGTGTATGAGGTGTTTTAAGTTGTCAGGAATGTTTATACAAAACACTTTGAGTGGCAATTTTTTGCCTGAAAAAGTGCTTTACAAATAAATTTGATTTGCTCAAAATAGATAACAACTAATGGGAAAAAATGAAATTGACTAAAAATGTAAAACAAGCAAAAATATATAACAACATTTTCCTAACATATATTTCATGTATTGTTTTATATTTTTTTTTTTACAAAAATTAATTCCTAAAATAAATCAAAATCAAAATAATTAAAATTTATAAATACAAATAATGAAATTAAATGTGATAATAACAATAAAATAACTAATAAAAATTGAAAAGTAGAATCATTATTTTGATCAAATGAAATATTTAAATGGAACTAAATGATTTACAAATCAGTGATCAATACAATGTTTTTTTTTCCTTTTTGCAATGAGTAAAACATGAAAAATTACTCACACAAGTAGAGGCTGTGATGGTGTAGGCACTGGAAATAAAGGACTTGCCATTGTTCAAACTGATGAGCACATCCATGGTCCTAGAAACAAACAAATGTCAGATTGTTTTAAGTCTATTCCTCAATAAAAATCCCCAAATCAGTCTTAATGCTTGAAGTGAAAAATAATAAATTCTGAAGATGAATTTATTTTTCGAAGAGGCCAAAGTGAGGGTTGGAGCAGAAAGAATTGGAAAACATGTTTTACTAAGGATGCAGGAGAATAATTGGACCGATAGTTATCAAATCAATATGAACAAAAAATGATATCACAGTTATCGGGCAGCATGAGCTCATGAGGTAGAGGGCTTGTCTTGGGATGAAGAGGTTTCCTAGCTCCGTGTTATATGTCGAAGTGTCCTTGAGCAAGACACTGAATCCCTAATGCCCCCTATTGCAGGTAGTTGCCTTGCATGACGCTGCTATTGGTTAGTTAGTGTGTAAAAGGGAAAAGTGTGAATCACATTGTAAAGTGCTTTGGGGTCTTCATTGACTTGAAAAGTGCTAAATAAATCCATTTACATTTATTTACATTAAAAAAAAGAAAGAAGCTGATAAGTCACTTTTGGCCATTCAGCTGACACTACTTGCCCACTGCCGGAAGATGGCTTCAGCACCCCCGGCTACCCTAATGAGGATGATGGATGGATTGGTATTGGTCTCCAGAGGCATGACTTTAGCGGGTATCAGTATGTAAAAAAGGTTTAATTGAGACTTATCATTTATTCAGTGCAGTAAGCATGCAGTCAAAAAAAATGTTTCAGTTATTACTCAGTCTCCAAACATAGGATTTTAGTAAGATTTCAGTAAGAAAAAAAATAGTTATTGAACATTCCAATTTTTTTTTTAGAAATATGTATTGTTTTCTAAAGCTACAAGATGCCAGAGGGGACACATCAACAAGTTGAACAAAATAAAACTAAGTACTTTGAGAATCTGTAGCGGGGGTGAAGCCGGGATGCCACATGTCGCTTAAATATTTATTGGGTAAATAAGGGCCAAGGTGCCAAGGAATATTGATGGGGGGGGGGGTCTGCTTGCTCATCTGGCAGGATCCAAGGGAGGATTGGCCGCCTCGGGCCAAATCCTAAAGCAAAGAGACCCAGACTCCTTAGTATTCACTTAGTATTCTCTTAGTATCCCGAGTGACAAGCGAGCCGGAAACGGGTTGGCTGAGGGCCTGCCTCTTCCTTGAATCTGCCTCGTTATAGGGCCCGCCTTGTCACAGGGTCTGCCTCGTCCGAGGGCCCGCCTTGTCCTAGGGCCTGCCTCGTCCGAGTGATACGGCGTTTTCTTTGCCAAACTGCCTTAAAAGACAGCATCTCTGAGTTGCGTCTTCACTGTAGATGTTGACACTAAAGTTTTGCTGGTACTATTTAACAAATATGCTAGTTTGGGGCCTGTAAAGTGTCTAGTTCTCAAAACTACAGACTCTAATGTATTTTCCTGGGGTCCACCTTGTCCTAGGGTCTGCATCATCATATGGCTCACCTCCTCGCCCCTCTGCCTTCATGTCAGCATTTGAGGCGTATTCTAGCGATGCGGAATTCTCATTAAAGCGTTGGTAATTGGACAGGGCCCTAATAGACATATGGAGATTGCAGTGCCGTTCATCATTAGAGCTTTAATTGCAACCCCCAGCCCGGAAAAAGAACCCATTGTACTTCCTGGGGTTTGGTCTAGTGTATCATGCTAGCATGTAGCTTTTTTTCTGTTTACACAACAGGACAATTTACAATTATTTTGTGAAAAAAATGCATATTCTTAATAAAAACACACCATATTTTATACTCCCGACCCCCATAGACTGTCAACCCACCGAGGTCTCACAAAATTCTATGGGACACACTGCACTGTACATTTAGATTTTTTTTATATAATTGGTATCACAACTTGGTCGTTTGTCCTCTCCATCTCTTCATAATGTGCATGAGGCACTGAAGAGTTCGGCCATAATTGGTTGCATGCTGTTATTGTACGGGATTGATTGATTGATTATTGCTCCAGCGAAGGTCGGGGGGTCCCGTCCCTGTGCGTTGAGCCGACCAGATGAACCAGGTTTTTCCAATGCTGGCGGTCTTGTGCCAGCTGTTCTGCATCCTCAACAGCAACTCCGTGTTGTTGGAGGTCGCCTGCAACGACGTCGAGCCATCGAGTGCGGGGTTTCCCTCGTGGTCGTCTCCAGCCTGCTGCCTTTGAGTCAAACTGGAGAATGGCTCGTGTCGGATGGTCTGGTGGTAGACGAAGGACATGGCCAAACCAGCGGGTGCGGCGTTGTGCGACCAAGGAAGATGCTCTGGGCTGGCACGTTCGGGCTCTGAGCTCTTTATTGGAGACTCGCTGGGGCCACCTGATGTTCTCGATGGTTCTGAGAGCCCTGCTATCAAAACCGTCGATTCTTATGGCCAGGGTGTCGTTCAGGGGCCATGTTTCTGAGCCATAAAGCAGGATAGAGAGTACGGCGAGGTTGTAAATGCGGAGCTTCGTCTTGCGTGCGCTGGTCTGGTGCCGCCACAGTGGTTTCCAGAGAGACTGCAGAGCAGATGCTGCCAGGGCTCTTCTGCGGAGAATCTCTGGTTTTAGGTCCCCATTGTGTGTCACCATGGACCCCAGATTCACAAAGCTCTTGACAGGCTCTACGATGTCGCTACCAATTTGGATGGGAGGTGGATCTGGTCCATCACCGACATACATGAACTTGGTTTTCGTCCAACTCACTTGGAGGCCAAGCCGCGCTGCCTCTTCGCTGTAAATGCCCAGAGCGTCTCTCAGCTGGCTGTAGGAAGTGCTGAGCATGATGGTGTCGTCAGCATACTCCAGGTCAGTCAGGTGGTAGTTGCCGAAAGACACTCCGGGGATGCGCTCACTGACCCTGAACATCAGATGGTCGATGATGCAATTAAAAAGGTCGGGAGCAGCCACGCAGCCTTGACGAACGCCGCTGGAGATAGTAAACCAGTCGGAGTCAATGCCGTTGATACGGACACAGCTCTCTGCAATGCTGTAGAGTAGCTTGAACAGGGCTATGATCTTGGGTGGTGCTCCGAGAGCTTGGAGGATGTTCCACAGTGAAGAGTGGCAGACGGTGTCAAAGGCGGCCTTCAGATCAATGAATCCGATATATAGATGGCGATCTTTACGGAATTCACGGGTCTTCTCTATCAGCAAACGGACGGCAGAGATGTGGTCTGTTGTGGAGCGGTTGGGCATAAAGCCAGCCTGCTGGGGACGGCGGCAGCTTCTGATTGCTGGAAGGGCACGGCTGAGCAAGATCCTGGTAAAGACCTTGCCCGGGATGGAGAGTAAGGTTATACCTCTGTGATTTCCACAGACAAGCCTGTCACCCTTGCATTTCCAGAAGGGCATGATGACTCCTCTGGTCCAGTCGGTGGGCAGTTGCTCCGATTCCCACACCTGGTTGAATAGGCAGGTTAGCCACTCCACCATGCCATCACTGCCGGCCTTGAGCATCTCGCCGGTAATGGCACAGATGCCGGGGGCTTTCTTTGTGTTCAGCTTCTTCAGAGCAGCTCTCACTTCCTCGGGTGTTACAGGGTCTGTGCAGCAGGCGTCGCTAGGAGGTGCTGTGTTTGCAGCCACTAGGAGGGTGGGATCAGCCGGGATGGTGCTGTGCTGCAAGAGGAGGCTAAAGTGCTCCTTCCAGCGCGCGAGACAGTTGGCTTCTGTCATGATGAGGTTGCCGTCTGAGTCTTTTACCAGGGCTGTCTTTATGTGTGGGCCGCTACGGGCTTGGCGTAGTAGACTGAATACGCGGCTCATGTTGTTGTTGTTGGCCGCGGACTCAAGCTGTTGGGCTTCTGCCTGCCAAAACCTCTCCCTATCTTCAGCAATGGCCACATTGCGCAGGCGGTTCAGTCTCCGATACTCCGTGAGGTCGCCTCGGAGCCGGGCCTCACACCGCTGGTCTATGATGTTTAGTATCCTCTCTGATATCCAGGGCTTTCTCGGGGAGGATCGCGGGCGTCCGAGGACATTGTGAGCAAACTGGAGGACACTTTCCTTGAAGGCCGCCCAGTCTGTCAGCTTGTCAGGAGCCAGGGCATCGAGAGTGCGGCGGATGGAGCAACTGAAGTCTCTGGCGATGTTGGGGTCGCTGAGTCGGGAGGAGTCGGGGCGAGGCAGAGTCTTGTGCTGGTTGGCTCGGAGCTTTAGCTTGAGCTGGGCCACCAGCAGACGATGGTCTGTGTTGCCAAGCTGTGCTCCTCTGAACACCCGGCAGTTGGTTACAAACGACTTCCAGCGTCGTTATATCAGGATGTGGTCCAATGCCTTCCTGGTTCTGCCATCTGGGCTGTACCACGTCCAATGATGGATGCATTTCCGTGGAAACCAGGTGTCAGCAACACAAAGGTTGTTTTGGAGGCAGAGGAGGAGGAGGCGGTTGCCATTGTCGTTTGTTGTGCTGTCAACGAAGGTGGTGCCGACAGGTAAACCGGGGGACCGATCATTGCTGGATAGAGTGGCGTTGGCATCAGTGAGGATGATGGTGACGTCGTGTGGTGGGGCTTGGTCGACAGCCTGGTGGAGTTGGTCAAAGAACGCGTCCTTCGCATCCTCATCAGAGACATCGGTGGGGGCGTAGGCGACGATCACTGTCATCTTGCCGTGATGGTGGAGGAAGCGAGCAGACAGTAGTCTGTCGCTTATTGGTGTCCAGCTGATGAGGGACCTCCGGAGGGCTTTTGGAATGGCGAGAGCCACACCGTAAAGGCCGGTCCGACTCTCAGGGCCACTCCAGATGTAGCAATGGTTGCCAGCTGTTGTTTCACCATTGCCTTGCCATCGTACTTCACAGAGCCCTGCCAGGGTGATGTTATAGCGACAGAGCTCTCGGGACAGCAGGGTGGCAGCTCCGGGGCGAAGGAGTGTCTGGACATTCCAGGTGGCGACACGGGTCTTACGACGAAGGTCGATCCGTACTCGTTGGTCGGGGGCAGGCTGGGGTCCGTTACCGTGTTGGTCAGTCCGGCTTCTTTCTCTGGTCAGTTTCGTAACAAAGGGGGTTTCTCCTGGGTGAGTTGTTAGCCCTCCGCAGGATAGTCGGTTGGTGGGGCTGCCACCTCACAGCGTACCGACACGCTGGGGTCTTTGTTTGTCTGGAACCTACCCCGGAGACCGGCCCGCCATGGGTGACCCTACCAGGAGCAAGCTCCCGACGGTATCGCTCTCCAGGGTCACTGGAACACGCAAGCCCCCTCGCCGCATCAAGGCCAGACCCATCCGAGGGATGCTGAACTTTATTTAATTCAATATCAAAAAGAATCCAATGTAATTTCTGGGGTTTGGTCTAGTGTACTGTGCTAGCATGTAGCTTTATTTTTTTCTGTTTACACAGGACAATTTACAATTATTTTGTGAAAAAAATGCCTATTTCTTATAAAAACACACCGTATTTTCTTACCCTGACCCCCCTAGAGTCTAGGGCCTAGACTGTCAACCCACCAAGGTCTCACAAAAGCATATGGGACACACTGCACTGTATATTTCGATTTTGTATGAAAGTGGTATCACAACTTGGTCGTTTCTTCTCTCTATCGCTTCATAATGGGCATGAGGCACTGAAGGGCTCGGCCATAATCAGCTGCATGGCTGTGATTGTACGGGATTCTGAACTTTATTTAAATTGGTGAATTTTCTGTTTATAAAATGTTGTTTTTTTAGACGCACAACTGCTTATGCTTGTGCTTAAATGTCATTTAATTAAGCAGCTCTTTCTTTAAGATTGACGGCTGCCCGACCTGCCTGCAATATGTCAAACAAATACGTAACATAAAAAGTATTTGTTATTGGTATTTGCTCTCCAAGGTAATGGTTTTATGGTTTTAGGTAATAGTATGAAAAAATCATAATAGTGAATCCCTACTTTCATCATCATCAATTTGGGAGAAAGACGCAATTTGTAGGATATTTCACTACAAAATAAAATAAAATCTCAGTTTTATTTGCACTTGCGGTTTTGATATTGTTATCTATACGTCCTGTTTTGTTGCGGGCCAAAAAGAGTACATTTGAAAGAGAGAAAAAAAAAGCTGAGGACACAGCCTTATCCGCAGCATATTCCAGTTTGTAGACAGCATCCGTCCCTTTGTGGCGTGCTAAGCAAACGCGAGCTGCCCAACTTGGACCTGACAGCAGAAGCTCATTTAGCCAATTTAAGCTGAACGGGTGATAACGGCAGGCAGGTTATTAATCAGGCAGGAGGGCTCCCATGCGAGAAACGCTGATCAGCGGCTCGCCTACTACCCTCCAATTCCACCACGCCCAGAAACTCCTTTGCGAGTTACAGCTGAAAATGTCAAACCTTTCCACTGACCTATAAAAACACAATATTGCTCAACTTGCGATATTTGTAGACCCCAGGATACCACATTAATTTGTTTTGAGGTGGGGATCGCAAAGTGAAATTGCCTTATAGCAAGTGATGGAAACCTATTCTAATTCAAATAACAAAATAGTATAAAGTGAGTGCTTTGCATGTGCAATATACATGCATATGATGAAATAACATTGAAACAAATAAAATACATATATCCATCCATTATCTGCACCGCTTATCCTCAGGGTCGCGGGGGTGCTGGAGCCCATCCCAGCCATCTTCAGGCAGTTGGCAGGGGACACCATGAACCAATCGCCAGCCAATTGCAGGAAACTGGAAAGACATACAACTCACTAATTCACACCTAGGGACAATTTGGACTGGCCAGTTAACCTGAAATGCATGTTTTTGGAATGTGGGAGAAAAACGGAGTTTAAGATCAGGAGATAGTGTAAACTGTGCAGTCCTTGGAGACATCTTGTGATTAAGGGCTATACAAATAAATGTGACGAGTTGACTTTGAGATAAACTTATACTCATACAAATTTAGAGTTTAACTTCTGAGAAACGCTAATTTTAGTCTAGTGCGCACACAGCTGACATAGCACTGATACAATGGAGTACAAGTATATAAAGAGCATACTCCCAACTAGTTTACAGTCAAGGTTTCACACCAACAGGCCCTGTTTTTGCTGTACGGAATCCTTTATATAGAAGCTTATTAAACAATCTTTATTATCCGTTGAGACACTTTATGACGAAAACCCACAGAACAAACACCCAAAAACACCAGCCAAGCATACAGAGCAATTTGTTTGGGTGAGTGGTAGGGGGACCAATGGACACAGCGCAATTCTCTCAACCCATCGATGTCTAAACCGAAGGTAAATATTTCAGTATCCTTGTTTGTAGCATTTTGTCACATTTTTATAAAATAACTTTGCTCTCATCTTGTTTTGAAACCATTATCTATGAAAGAAATGTAGGTGAAAATGAGCCTCAACGATCTTAAACAATTGCGGGAGGGAGACGGATTTAAGAACCAATTTATATTTACCGTAGTTTCCGCACTATAAGACGCACCTAAAAGTCTTGTTTTTTTTCAAAAGCTGACCATGCGCCTTATAGCACAGTGCGCCTTATATATGGCTCAATATTAAATTCGCAAGGTCTCGCAACTACGAGAAACAGCCGCCGACTCCATTTTTCGCGCTGTGCATACTGGGAAATATTAAACGATTGGTAGTTGCCAGAGGCGTGTTCAGGAGAGTGAGTGATTGCTATCGCGAGCTATCGCTAGCTTCTGAACGGCCAGTGATTATTGAGCGCTCGCGTGCCCGAGTAATCACGGGAGAAAGACCGCTTACTTTGATTTCCAACATGGCGTCGACAGTGCAGAAGATGGAGGATCTCACCCTGACGAGTGCTGTTGGCGATGTAATATATCGTCTTACATTGCCTGGTAATGTTTGTGAACAATGAAAGACAGGTATGACCCTTCCACTGCGTTTAGGATAACCTTAACTGTGTCAATATGCGAACTGTCGCTCATATCAGCCAACTCGCTCAAAGCAAGCTGTAGAACGAAATCCATTGTACTGTCGTCGGCCATTTTGGATCAGTAAGGCAATCACAGTGAGCGATTACAAAACGTTCAGCAGTGCGCGGCAAGCGATTATCAAGAGACTACATGTCTGATCACTCTCCTGAACACGCCTCGGGGCTCGTGTTGTATTTGTTTACTAAGTGGCAAAATGGCTACCCCATTAAACTGCTTAATTCATATTCAACAAATACAGTATTTGTCTGAATCCAGGGTTATGACTGGTGAAGATGTAAAGCACAATTTACCTTAAACAAACGCAGAATTATTCAGAATGTCACGTTTGAGAGAGAGAGAGAGCGAGAGAGAGAGAGAGAGAGCGAGATTCTCTTTCATACGTGCATTTGTATAAGAAAATGGCTCCTGTTAAGAGACACGCGTACAACGCCGAGTTTAAACTCAAAGCGATCAGTCACGCAGCACAACACGGCAATAGAGCGGCAGCGAGAGAGTTAAACTTAAATGAATCGATGGTACGGAAGTGGAGAAAGGATGAAGATAAGCTCCGCCAAGTAAGGAAAACTCAACAAAGTTTCCGTGGCAATAAAGCAAGATGGCCAGAGTTAGAGGAGACACTTGAACAGTGGGTTGTTCAACAAAGAGCGGCAAGCAGAAGTGTCAGTACGATAACTATACGTATGAAGGCAACAGCGCTGGCACAAAAACACCGGACGTGTTGGATGGCCCATTCACTGAGATATGGTCAATTCGAACACAGCAGAAGAAGAATTCGAGGGATTCGTCGATGAGGAGCTTATAGAGTGATCTTTGTTTTTCTTTTGTGTGTTTACGTTTTACATTTTACAGTTATTATGTTATTGCTTTGCACTCGTTGTTTTTGCACATTACGAGTGTCACTTTATTGCGATTGCACTAACGTTTCATTTAAAATAACAGTATCAGACGTTTTTTTCTTTGCGTGTTGACTAAATGGACAAAAAATAAAATGATATGTCGATGTTGTTCAAAGATGTCAAAGATGTGTCACGAAAATGCTTTACCTCAGAGAAAATAATAAAACGGCTGTTTATTTATTTTGGGAGTGAATGGAGTTGTGGAAAGCTTGTTTGTTAATAAAGTTTGACCTTTTTGAATATTTTGTTGACATTCCCTTGAGCGTGGCAACATCTAGAGGTTGCATGAAGTAACTACATTCTATACTGTAGTCAAGTCGTCACATTTATTTACCGTAAATAGCCCTTAATCCCAAAAATGTCTCGAAGGACTGCACAGGATTACAATTACAAAATTGCACAATTACCTGATCTTAAACCAGCATGCACTTATAGCGCCTTATAATGGGGTGCGTCTTATGTATGGCATAAGTTTTAAAATATATCATTCATTGAAGGTGCGCCTTATAACATGGTGCGCCATATAGTGCGGAAAATACGGTAAGTTAGATTTTATTTGTAGACCTGGTTTGTCAGTTTTGCTGATATTTGTCCTTAAATACATGGTAAGGCTCTCTAAAAGAGAAAAATAAAAATATTTTGCTCTTTCAAAAAGGTTCTCAAACCCTGGTCTATAGCATCACATGTCCCTTACAATATTTTCACCTTACACAGTGGAATAAGATGTGTTTAGGCCCCTCTTACAGCATTTTCCCCACGTAAACTACAACTTATTCAGCATTCCCAAAATGTACAAAAGTCAAACTTTGCGATGTTGGTGCTTATGATGAGTTACATCTTCAAGAAACCTGTAAGCTATTGGTTGGTTTCATGAAAGATGCTGGTCTGCTCTTGGTTGGCATCATGAAAACGCCGATATGCTATTAGCTGAACTTCCTTCAACAATGCTGCCTTTCTAAATCTTCATTGAGTTCAGAATCTCATGTACAAAAAAAAAACTTGAAGATTCATTTGTCCCAGGCTTGCACTGTTTCTAAACGCAAGAAAATGACAATGATGGAAACAAAGATGGTGATTATCAAAAAATATAAAGGAGTCATACGAATGTCTACCCTTGCATGTCTGTGACCAATCGACAACCTGGAGTATTATTTAAAATAAAGAAAGAAAATCTATTAGGGGGATGACTATCCCTTCAAATGAAAAGTTTCAAATTAATTTTCATTGAATCTGCCGTCTTCTCCCCCTTCGGCATCCACCTGCTACTCCACTGCAAAAATTCAAGTCAGGTCACGCCGGCTCTTTGGGTCAAACAGGTTCCCGATCCCTGGTTTGCAGGATCACAAATCCGTTGAAAAATGATCCAAGATGTTCCCGGAATACAATTGGGACAGCGCGAGACGTTGAGCCTGCCCGATGTCGTCCATCTGGACTTGGACGACGAGGGAACGGGAGCCCGCTAATGGCTTTCAAAGACTCCCGTAAAGACGCGAAAAAGGGAAAAGTCTGAATTATTGACGGTGGAGCATATGCGAGTGATGTGGGATGCCGTCGCTGGGCAGGGACTTGTGCTGACAGCCGGGACGACTTCCGAAACGTTCCCGATTGACGGACGTGCGCTTTGGACTCCTGACAGATGGTACGCTCTTCAAAATGCAAAGAGGAAAAAGATGGAACGCAACAAACATGGGGACGTTAGTGCTTGACAAAGCTAGCTGAATAAAGCCAGTCGGTTTTCTGCTTACTTAACTCGGTAACTTTAGAAGAAAGCTTTATAAAGGGAGAACAAAATGAAAGTAAAAGAATTTTACCGTATTTTACTTTTTAAAAATTGCCAGAAATGCATAAGTGTGCCTTATACTCTCGACCTGAAATGCGGCAAAAAAAAAAAAATGGAGATGCATAACTACAATTAAATGTGTCTACATACAGTAACCATTTATGAATGACTCAAGTTGGTATATTTGTGGGACAGGATTTTCTATATTTTCTACATTTGTTATGTTCTAGGCAATAATTGTATTTATTTTCAGAGATTTTTTTTGCAATGCAACTCGATCTTTCTGTAGTTTTAATTTTGTGAGTCTTTCAGTTCGGTGCACCTTGTTTATCATACATAAGGATGCTATGAAAGGTGCCCCATAAAGTCAGATGCGCTTCATAGTCTGGAATATACAGTTGATGATTTGGCAAAGACATGGTTAAACCATTGTATTTTTACACCGTCTTACGGATGTTCATTTGCATGTGTCAGAACCGAAATGATGAAAAACTGAGTGAAGAATCAAAATTAATATAATTTATTTACAGTGGACGCTTGGTAAAGGCATCCCAAGCTTACGAGGGCTTCATATTACCAGGTGGAATGCAATGTTTTTTCAGGATCCTTGATACAGTATTTTCCCTTCTTTCGCCCAAAATGATCTTCCCTGGTTTAGTTAAGGCACAACTGATCACTGGTATAATTCCTTGAAATTACAAACAACAATTTTTCATCTGGGAAAATGTATCCCTAACAACATTTTCACCTTATAAAGGAAGACGATGAGTTTGGAAACCTCTTTAAAGCATTTTCCTCAAACTTTGTGGTGTGTGTGCGTATGATGAGCTACGTTTCCAAGAAACCTGTCAGCTATTGGTGGATGTCACGTAAGATGCTGTTAGCTGAACTGCGTTCCACAATGCTTCCCTTTCTCAATCTTCATGGCTGTGACCAATCGACAACCTGGACTGTTACGAAAAATAAGGAAGAGATGAAAGCAATCTTTTAGGGCATGACAATATTTGCAAATGGAAGTCTTACAACCAATTTTTATTTGAATCCCCCCCCCCTTTCTGCATCCACCCGCTATTCCTCTGCACTAGCTCAAGTAAGGTCACACCGAAGGTAAATAAAATGTAATTTAGCAACACCATACAACAAATTCACCTCTCGAACTCCACCTCAGAGCAGATTTGTGTCATACCCCTGGGGACTACTGTATTTTGACAGTTATTTGGCCAAGGTTTAAGCTGTGAAGCCCTCCACTTGCTAACTCCTCCTAAAGCCTTGCAGTCTGCATAGTGATTTGGCGCTCATGATGATTTGGCTCTTGACCAATGCATTTGCTCTTCTGCGCTCCTTTTGCTCTGGGACTCCATAACGTCATTTAATCCCAGCAAGAGCATGTCCAAGTCACAATGAAGTTCCCTGTTACAACAAAGGGAAGAAAATGGGAAGAGGAGATGTCTTTAAGGAGCAGATGGGGGCATCTGTCCGCCCCCCAGCACACCTTGACATCCAAAGCTGGCCGTTTAAATAATTGACGAGTCTTAGCGTTAGCAGTGCTAGGTGTGAATGGGGCCCCTCAGTTATTTCTTTCCATTGTAAAAAACATCCCATGAGGACAACGGAGCAAGGGGCCCCTTCCCTACGGACGCGAGGTTTGATTATTGTTGGGGTAAAATAAAAAGATTTCCTAGCGAAAAGAGGCAGCACTATCAGGTTAACGGGTGCTGATGACGCCCAACTGACAGATGGGCGGTCGTGCCAGGCACGCGTCGCATTCAGGACATTTCCACTGCAGGAATGGTCAGAGTGTTGAATTATTAAGGGACCATGAGGTGAAAAAAGGAACAAGGTTGGCATCTGGAAATTTTAACTAGCTGAAAAGCTAACGCTTAACCCGGGTAGTTATTTGGCTCGAAATAAGATAGATAGATAGATAGATAAATACTTTATTCATCCCCGAAGGGAAATTCACAATAAATAAATAAATCACGTAATAAACAAAGAATTAGGCATGCATGATAACCGTTTTTTCCTATTGATAATGATAAAATCCTGCTTCCGGAGGTTGATAAGCTCCCTCGGTTTTCAGGGTTAACGGACCAGAATCACCTGTGAAAGTGAAAATCCACGGATAAGTGTCACACCCGTTTTTTTCTTTTATTTTATTTTTGGCAGCCTTCATTAGAGCGGACTTGCAGAGTAAAAATGAGAAAGCGGGAGCAAGAGGACAAATTAACTTAGTTGATGGGTTTAGTTTTTTTGGGGGTGCGGTTCGATCTGATCAAAGCCCTGGCTATTTGGGGGGGAGACCGGTAGGGGGGAGCGAGAGAGAGAGAGAGATAGAACAAATTTAAACCCAGTACTACTCTACTGTAGTTAATGTTTTTTAGGGGTGGGGGGGGTCAATTTATCAAAGACCTGCTACCTCATCGACTGAGAGAGAGAGCCAGAGAGAGACAAAGATACATACCGTATTTTCCGCACTATAAGGCGCACCGGGTTATAGGGCGCACCCCGAAAAAATAGTTTTAGGTCCTATTTTTGACATACATAAGACGCACCGGATTATAAGGCGCTACAATGGGAACGTGGACAAAACAGTTAGATAGTTCAGTCCAACTTATTACCCCCTTAACATTCCCAAAGCTTGCAAAGACGCAAATACGTGTCGAGAACACGTGCGGATGCGGTGTCCGTACGATGTCACTCAAATGCATCGTTCCATTATTCGGAAGGTTAAAGTCTTGGGATTCAAGAAATGCCAACCATTCCTTAGTTTCTATTTTCTTTTTCGCTCGCAACTTTACTGTGCATATGACAATAAACACTTGGAATTGAGTTGAATTTAAAAATAGACACTCCATTCCATCCATTATCTGCACCGCTTATCACAGAAACATCGAGTTCAGTCTGAAACAAGATACAGGGATAATATAGAAAGCCGGAGTAGCTCACCGAAGTCGTTGTGTTCATAATAATGAGCAGGCAATGTCCTCTTATATCCGTGAGGGTAGTAAATCCAGGAGAATACAATATTTACAAATACAGAATAGAAAAAAATGCTTTCTCTATGCCGTCAGCCATACGCATACGTATTTTCGGCCAATTGCAGGCTTTGTTTCGCTGTTTAAGCCAATGGCAGCCTGTAAATTATAAAAAGGATCCGCCTCTTGACCTCCGAATAACTTTAGCCAATAGTGATCGTTTCAACTGATGATTGACACGTCTTTTTCGGCCAATTGCAGGCTTTGTTTGCCGTTTGAGCCAATGGCAGTCTGTAAATGATAAAAAGGATCCGCCTCTTCACCTCCGAATAACTTTAGCTAATAGTGATCGATTCAAATGATGATTGACACGTCTTTTTCGGCCAATTGCAGGCTTTGTTTGCCGTTTGAGCCAATGGCAGTCTGTAAATGATAAAAAGGATCCGCCTCTTGACCTCCGAATAACTTTAGCCAATAAAGATCAATTCAAATGATGATTGACACATTGGTTAGCCAATGAAACGCCGGTAAATAAATCCCAGCATCCACCGCGTACTACTTGGCGTTCGGGGGAAAATCTAGTCGGCGGCTGCAAGTTAGTTGGAAAACTTAATGTTGATCCATAAATAAGGCGCACTGTATTATAAGGCGCATGGTCAGCTTTTGAAAAAAATAAAGGCTTTTAGGTGCGCCTTATAGTGCGGAAAATACGGTACTTCAGCGGCATGACAAAGGCGTGGGACGTAAACTCTTCTCGGCGAGATGGAGAGGAATGCAGAGCAAGTGTCCGGGCACAAAGCAGTATGAAATAAGCTATGATATTAATTGGCCAATTGACATCAGGTAGCTAAAGTCAAATGGTGCTGACCGATCTCACTCCACTACTCCCTTCTCGCGCAGTTGAGCCAGCAACCAGTTATTTCGCGTCAGTTTGGGAAGCAGTTGTTGATAGGGGTTTTATTTTTTTGTTTTTTTATTGACTGAACAATCAGCTTGAATCTTGGCTGCCCGAAATGTTCCTTAATGGTGTGGAAAGTATCCGCTGTTATTTAGTATTGTTTTTTGTATTATTTTTTTTTTCTGCTCGCGAACACTTAGGGTTTGGGAATAGATACTCATAGATTGGGACACACGACCAAGTTGTGCTACTCCTTCAATATATGGGTGCCCCTATGACCCTAGTGGTGAAGGGATCCAACCAACCAACCAAAAACATGGAAACAACATTGTTATAACATGCTAAATTGTTTTGTTTTTTTAGAAATCCATATAAAATGGGGTGCCCTTTGCGGTAATTAGTAACAAAAGGAAGCTCTCCCCTTAAAAAAGGTTGGAGATGCTTGACCAATTCTAATGACCTTTTCTAAATGCTTCAAGTCTTATCCTGACTGAGCTCTCCAGTGCCTCACCCACATTATGAAGAGGTAAAGAGGAGGCACAAGCAAGTTGTGATACCACTTCTATATAAAAAAAACATAGTCTAATGAGGATGATAAATACATGGAATGTCTTTAACAAGTAGTGTCAGCTGATTACCGTATTTTCCGCACTATAGGGCGCACCGGGTTATAGGGCGCACCCCCAAAAAATAGATTTTGGTCCTATATCTTCCATAGATAAGGCGCACCGGATTATAAGGCGCTACAATGGGAACGTCGACAAAACAGTCAGATGATTCAGTCCAACTGATTACCCCCTTAACATTCCCAAAGCTTGCAAAGAAGCAAATACGTGTCGTAGACACGTGCGGATGCGGTGTCCGTACGATGTCACTTAAATGCGTCATTTCAAATATCATTCGGAAGGTTGAAGTCTTGGAATTTAAGAAATGCCAAACATTTCTATGTTTCTATTTTCTTTTTCGCTCACAACTTTACTGTGCATATGACAATAAACACTTGGAATTGAGTTTAATTCACTCAACTCATCACAGCAACATCAAGATCGTTCTAAAACAAGATACCGGGAAAATATAAAGCCGCATAACTCACCTCAGTTCTCACGTTCAATAATGATACGCAATCATGGTCTTCTTACAACCGTGAGTGAAGTAAATCCAGGAGAGTAGAATATTTACAAATACAGACTAATAAATCATGTTTCTTTATGGTGTACTTTAGCAAGCTTGCTAAGCTTGCTACGCCATTGCTAAACTCGGCCAATTGCAGGGTTTGTTTTGGCCATCTACCCAATTCGAGGCTCCGAATAACTTCAGCCAATAGTGATCGATTCAAATGATGATTGACACATTGGTTAGCCAATGAAACGCCGGTATATAAATCCCAGCATACACCGCGGACTTGCTACGCCATTGCTAAACATGGCCGATTGCAGGGTTTGTTTTGGCCATCTAGCCAATCCGAGGCTCCGAATAACTTCAGCCAATAGTGATCGATTCAAATGATGATTGACACATTGGTTAGCCAATGAAACGCCGGTATATAAATCCCGGTATACACCGCGGACTTGCTACGCCATTGCTAAACTCGGCCGATTGCAAGGTTTGTTTTGGCCATCTAGCCAATCCGAGGCTCCAAATAACTTCAGCCAATAGTGATCGATTCAAATGATGATTGACACATTGGTTAGCCAATGAAACGCCGGTATATAAATCCCAGCATACACCGCGGACTACTCCACGTTCGGGGTAAAATCGAGTCGGCGGCTGTTGAGTAAGTTGCGAGACCTTGCGAATTTAATATTGAGCCATATATAAGGCGCAATGTGTTATAAGGCGCATGGTCAGCTTTTGAAAAAAATTAAGACTTTTAGGTGCGCCTTATAGTGCGGAAAGTACGGTATATATTTATGGCGTGACGAAAAGGGACTCATTATGGTCTCTTTTGTTTTTAAAATTGTGGAGATAACCGTGACACTGTATTTGGCCATTATTAGTTCCATAACTTTTGCACATCCCTACAGATTATTTTGTTTTAGGATAAAGCCGACAACAGATCGTGACTAAAGTTATCAGAGAGTCTCATGATAGCATAAGCTAATTTTTTCCATGCTCAAATGTGTCATGACACATGAGTATGTCTTTTTTTTTTTTACACAAAGAGCAAGAATAAAATCGTACACATGATGTAGCTCTTATTTTGTAAACCATCAATCTCAGGAGTGATAGCCGATCAAAGAGGGCTTAACACATTTTGCAGGACCTTTTTCAACTCAAGGAAAAATAATTCTTTAGTATTAACAAAATTCATCATTAATTCATCTGAGTCTTTATAGCCATTCCCATAAATGAGGATAAGGCAATGAAAAAGGGTAGCATCTGTCTTCTAACCTTTTTAAGCCCCAGCAGCAGATGTGTTTAGTGGCAGCCCCTCGACTAGTTAGCGCCTTAATGGGGCCGCTGAACGTTGATTAAGCGGCGGGCGAAGACGTGGTGGGAAAGTGCCGCTTTACAGATGTCTGCGCTCCAGGAAAAGAAAAAGGTTTACGGCGTCCTCACCGAGGAGAAGCCCATGATGGTGGCAGATTAAACACCACTAAATGTGTGCTCAAACACTTTTAACGGCAAAAATAACTTAAATATAAACAACCTTTTTGAATCCTAAAGCTACCTTTTTGTGTATAATTAGCATGAAGGTCTCCTGGTTTGATATGCATTTAGAAAAAAAAAAACAAGTATCAAGTCATAACCATGTTGAGAGTTTGTACACCTTTTTCATGGCCAAATTCAAGCACCTTTGAAAGCCCAAGTCTGAAATCTTTGACAGGTAGATGGCACTGTGTTATCTGGTGTGAGTGAGGGCCTGTGTCACACAGCACAGCGTGGCGGACAAACATGGCACTGAGCTAAGAGTGGATACAACTGTGTAAAAGAAATAAAAATTTCTCGACCTATGATTTTTTTTAGTAAAAATTATATATCTATCTATCTCTATATATGTAGCGGCGATGTACAAATGTGACTTCTAATCTTGTGTTTGTATTTATCAAGGCATATGATTTTTAGATCTTGAATACATTAGTAAAAATATTTGTTTTTTTTAGAAAAAAAAATTACAATTTTGTTTGCATGGTTCATAATAAATGTCCATAATTGATACGGACTCCTTGCACGAATACACATTTCAAAGTGTCCTGTTTGGGTGTAGCCTGTACCTGTACTTTTGGGAGCGACCTGTGGCGAGCGATGACGCCTTATAGGACTACAGTATATGTTACAAAGCAATGTCATCCTCCGTATATCACAAAGAAAGTAGAAATGCAAAGACACCAGAGAGCATTGTCAATGTCATTTTTAAGCAGACTATTTGAGAAACATGGCAATGATTTCAAGCATTTACAAGCACCCAATCCAAAATTCAAACCCTTTTAAATCTGTGAAAACTCAACATTAAAATCCAAGCATTTTCAAGGATTTCAAGCACTTGTACGAACTCTGTATGTTTTTACTATGCTATTACCTGGTTGTAATTTTGAAACGTAGGGTGAAAATAAGCTTAGTCAACTACTAAAACATTTGCCTTGTATAAGGGCACTGGGTGATTTACATATAGAACTTACCTTCAAATTTGGACTATAGAGCACACCTGATTATGAGCCGCACTACATTTTTAAAGGAAAAAACATTTTGCCCACAAAGAAACATGGGATATTTATAAAGAAGGACGGTACAGAGGAAGAGTTTCAATAATATATGGTACCTTAACCCATTACCAGTCACTTAAATACGGTAAGGTATATGAGAATTTATGAGTGATCAGTTGTGCTAAAACTAAACCAGGGAAGATAATGTTTAGCTTTTGGACACATCACAAGGTAGAGAAGCATCACTTTCAGTCACGAGATACTCGAAAAACTATAATGCCGGCGTAACTCACAATTACGTCGCCTGGCCGTGTTCAACTTCTTTGAATATCCGCAAAAAATTCTTCGTTACAACATGGACAAGCCAACCATGTCAAATATTTACTCCAAAACACACGATAATGCCGACAGATGAATAGGAATCTGCCTTAAACATTTCTGCTTCATTGGACGTTGCTTCATGTAATCCGCCACATTATTTCCTTTCACAAATAAACAGACTCATAAAATTATTCCCAACATGGTAATTATAGTCCGAACTTTACGGTACACACTTGTTTGAAAATAATTTTGAAACAACTGATCATGTATTTAAACACACTTACTCATGTCGATGATTTTTCATGCCAGTTAGAAATCAAATTTCCCAGTAAACCTAAAATCACTATGACCCATTACTAATGATCCATTTTCAGAACCAGTCCAAGGCCTCCTTAGGTGTTCATAAAGAGCCAATTGGCACCGTGTTGGTGACCCCTGTCATAAAATCAGTACAAGAATCCGAACATATTTTGGTTCCTCGTTCAGATAAAATACAACAAAAACATATTCCAATTAAAAAGGTAAACCTGCGTTGTAAACACACGGCGCCTACAAATCCTCTTGATCCAATCATATTTCTCTAAATCAGATGGCTTGAAGATCAGAGGATTATTGCATAATACGCAACTGGAAGTATGATAGATAATCGTGCAGTCCTGCTGACGATCATACGCGTTTGATTGGATTGCTGGCCAATGTGGTGAGCTTGGGGATTATCACCTTGGACACAGAAACCCTGCTGCTGTGTAAACATGTCCGCTTTTGTAGCTTTTCATCGTATTAACTCTTTCCTGAGAAACAAACATAGCAAAATGTAAAATTTTCCGTATGTCATCCCTTGTGCGAAGCAAAATGTGTCCAAAAGCTAAGAAATATCTTCCCTGGTTTAGTTTTGTCACAGCTGATCACTCATAAATTCCCATATAACTTAGAAAATACACATAAAAATAATCTTGTGCTTTGTAGCACTAAATTTCGGTTGTACTACACGATAGACTGACATCTAGTGGTCAAATACTACACAGTGTCCCTTTATGATTATTCTTCTAAGGGTTTGTGTGTGAATGGGTATGTTTGAAGCCCATTTTAAAGCGTTTTGGGAGGTTTTCAGTGACTTAAAAAGCGCTATATAAATGCAGACAGTTTACCATTTATCTAATCAAACATTTTGAATTATCTGTGGCGTACTTACTGTCCCACATCATACAGCTTGGGTGCCGGACAGAGCAAGTAGTCATTTCGCACCGCACTCGGCTTGTGATCTGTGAGAGAAAAAGAAAAACACATAAACACAATCATATTAAATTTAGGAAGATTGCTGACAAAAATGTTTATCTATTATTAATATAATTTCTTTCAGAGTTTTACCAGAATCAATTTGAAAAAAACGGTTGTGAAAGTAAGCCTGACATTCTCCCTGCCCACATGTGGATTCATTACCCCAATTCAAAGTGGCAGTGTGCAAAAAAATAAATTATCACTAGAGGTTGTTGTTATTTATCAAAATTTCGCAACATCTCCTTTTAATTTTTTTCATTGCAAATATTATATATAATGCTTAAATAATTTGGTTCCACTTCACGATTGTGTCTTACATGTTTGTGATTCGTATAAAACGTTTTCAGTTTTAGTATTAAGTTTGTAGCCTGAAATGTGCCAACATCACAAAAAGTTCTTGTGGGGGCCAATTTTTTTGCCCGGCACTGTAGCTGCTAGCGTTGAGTCATAGCCTGCAGCCAAGTGGCTAACGTGAGTGACTACGGAAGGAAACAGTGGGGGTAAAAAGTTGAAGACGCCTGAATGACGGAACTGACTTATGGACAGATATGTGCATTAAGTGCCATGAAGTCAGTGGTTCTCATAAAAGGGGGAGGCGTGAGGCTTCATTGAGGGGGTGTGGTAGCGTTTGAATGCATAATTATTTATTGATTTTATGTGATTTCATTTTTCAGTATATGGTTTGACATATTCAATCAAAAATGTTTATAGTTTAAGGATTATTTTTCATTTTTTTTTATTTCAAAAGCACTTTAAATTTTTATTTTACGGTTATGGAACCTATTATTTGTTGTAAGTTGGTCCATATTTCTTTCTATTTTAATTACCTTATACGTTAATCAGGGTACAGTGTTACGCAGCAGAGTGGTGTAATTACAAATTATACTCAGGGTCAGAGGGCGTGACAGAAAATCACTGCATTAAGTCCTAAAGCCAGGACAAATTAGTTTCGCAAAATGATCATCCAGGCTTCCTTAGTAACAAAATGGTGGCTTCTTTAAGTTTTGTCCTGTCATTCCAAATTTGGAAATCATGCTTAGGATATAGTACATGTATTTCTGCCTATTAATTGAGTTTTATTGAAATGAATTCAGTATTTTTACGCCACTAGTGGTCCCTATATAATGCGTTTGCATGCATATGCATTAGAGACTCCGGCCACTGAGGTCGTTTTTCGTTCCCTCCAAGTGCGGATGTAACAGACAAGCCGGCGGCATCTGTCCGGCATATGCATTGCCGGTTTGAGAGCTGTCAAGACGACCCTGCCGTCCTCGCTTCAGTAATTGAAAATGTTGCCCTTTCTGTCGAAAAAGGTTGTTGGCGACACATGCAGCGAGCCAAAAACAAGAAAAAAAATACACAAAAAAGACTGACTTTCTTTCAAATGGAGAACGGAACTGAGAAAGGACATCTGCTAAAGACGAGTTAAATCTAAGATGAGAAAATATGCTGCGCAAGTATTTTAGGCAGGAGTCAGAAAATAACTTACTGGCATCAAGCATGTGCCAAATCAGTGTTTGAGAAGAGGAGCCAAGTTTGCAAGAAACAGATTGCGGCTCACGAAAGGAAACAACACGACCTGCACATAATTTGTATTATAATTTACCATGTCCCTTTCTTCAGTTTTAAAATAAATGGGTAGAACTATCATATATAATGTGTTATTGGATCAGACCAAATTATATCAGTAGACCCCCGGGATACAGCATCTCCGCCTTAGAACATTTTTAAAGTGTGGGATAAGTTATTTTTCAACGCTTTGTTACAGGATATTCCCACGATATAACATCGGCAACAAATTATTTCAGTTGCCAAAAAAAGTTGCAACGTTTTTGCATACGTGTTACGTCTCCAAGTTGCCGGTATGTCATAAAAGAAGCTGGTCTGCCATTTGTTTGCATGATGGCATTGAGAAAATGGCGATATGCTATTGGCTGAATTCATTCCCAAAGTCCTCCATTTGTCTCTCATTAAATGGTTGCTTTAAACATGGTTACATAAACAGAAAAATGACAAATATTGTAGATATAAAATGTGCTTCACACTGCCCGCGCTAATGCCAACGTTAATGCTAAAAAAGAATTAGAAGGAATGATGTAGTTCAAGACATGGAAGGTTTTATATATATTTTTTCGTTTATTTTTCTCCAGAATACATTTTAAATAATAACGTTTTTTGCAGTGATTCTAAAGGGAGCAGTAAAAACATAACTATAACGAAAAATCTTGCAATTTTATGTTGTTCTTTCAATTTACTTGTTGTTCTTTTAACTTTATTTTTTAACTGGTAAAGCGGAGTTCGGAAGGCATTAAATAATTGAAATAAGTTTCTTTCCCCAGCTTCATGGCAATTTCACTTTAAGATTCCTAACCAGAACGGATTCATGTTGTATAACAGGGATCTATTTTTATAAGCAATGAATTGAGATAAACAAAGGATTACATGGAGGTCTTATTTTTCCCTCTGCAAAAACACAGTTTAGTCAGTGTTTCCAGCAGCAGTTCATTGGCCTGACAGACCACCAATGTTTGAAAGGTAAGACCAGGTTTAAAAAGAATCCAGCCCGGCGTTAACAGACCAGCAGGTATAAAAGTCCAATCCTGCCCACTTTGGCGCCGAAGTATGTGTGGCACAGAAGAGCAGCTTCGGGTTTACTTCAGGCTCGGTCCCTCAAGTCATTTGTGCACTTTGGCGCCGCATGCGGGCCGCCGTGGTTTAGCGACAAAGTTTATTACCCAAGTAAAAGTACTATTACTGTAGAATAATATTACTCAATTATAAGTATAAAAGTAGTCATCCAAATAATTACTTAAGTAAAAGAGGGTGCATGCTGTGCAGATGTCCCACAAAATTTGTTTAAAAAAGACGAGAAAGAAGCTCTGCCCGGCCCGACATAATGATTGACATTTTATGCCCAAGATCTTAACTCTACAAAGTTTGTATACATTTATATTTCCACATTCACTCACTGAAGGTTTGGCCATCCACAAAAAAGCTGCACACCACACTCTGGCTGCTACGGCCCAGATTGAAGCCGTTCCCGCGCAGGACGATGTCGAAAGTCTCTAAAATAGGAATAGAATGTGCGTCAAAGAGATCAAAATATAGATGGCATAGAGCATGAGAAGGACTGACAGCTATAATATACTTAATGTCACACATGCCTTGGCTATTAAATGAGAGATCACCCATTCCTATTAGGTGGCATTATCTAAGCTTTACATATTAGTAGCTCAAATAAATAAAAAATAGGAAGGAATGTGGAGGAACTTGATTGAAATAGTTTGTCAACAAGAAGCCCGGTCAAGTGTTTTGGACACACTCAATTGAGCCCTAATTTTAGATTGAATACGGATTCAGGAAGGTTAAAGATGACACTTTATTACTATTATGAAAAAAAATCAACAAAAAGGTGATCCAATCCTGAATGCCACACATGCCTTAGCAAAGAAATTATATCACTCATTTTTATTAACTGGTGTTATCTAAGCTTTACACAGTAGTAGCTACAATATATAAAAACAGATCTAGACGTCAGGAAATGTAACATTTGGCCATTTGCAGCTGTGGGGATCACAAAAAACAGCACACGTGAAGCAGATTTATGGCTGCAACGATTTCCTCTAGAAGTACGAAACATTAAAATCTCTACACTACACGTTTGTCTTTGTCAAGCACAGAAAAGTAACACGATTAAGACACTTCTTTCCCGGCTTGGTTGGGCAGCTGTAATGCACAAAAATGGACAGAGGTGCTGCAAAAAAAGAATATTAAAAAAATGTAAAAACAAAACAAACTTTCGAAGCCCATCCAACCACAAACATCCTGTGCCATGTTACTGGGTGAGGCACTGATGAGTGGGCTCTCCAGTGCCTCACGCTCATTATGAAGACGTAGAAAGGAGACACGGCCACTACTTTTACAGAAAATTAAAATGTATTCTAAGGAACCAAAATGCTTCCGATCTTTCATACAAGTTGTTTTGGCTGATTGAATACTGTAGCGTAACATCAAGTGGCTCACACAAATTATGAAAAAGTGGCTACTCTAAAGCATATGAATAACCTATACTTTTCTTGGACAAGATCTTATTATTTGTGATTGCAACATCCTTTGCTGTCTGGTAATCCTGAAAGGGGGATGCCTGTGAAGCCCTTTAAGACTCTTTGTGATTAAGGGCTATACAAATAAAAATGACTTGACTTGACTTGACTAGAGAGGAGACATGACCAAGTAGTGCTGCTAGCTTTATTGAAAATAAAAAGCTATTTGAAGGAGAAACATTAATTTTCTTTAACTTAGAATCTCTCTAAAAAGTCATATCGGCAGATTGTATAGTATAGCGCGGAGTCAAGTAACTCAAGTATCCGTTTTTTCCAGTGCCTGTCGAACATTATAAAGAGCTAAAGATGAGACACTACCAAGTTGTGTTACTACTTCCCAAATCAAAACTTATCCGAATAAGGGGCATGGATGCCTGCAGCACATTATGAAGACGTAGAAAGAAGACATGACTAAGTTGCGCTACTATTTGTATAGAAAATCTAAATATACTTTAATGAGGAACACATTGTACACGATTAAAATCTTTCTGCTGATTTAACATTATAGCTTGGCGAAAAGTGACTCATTAGTGGGTCTTTTATTTCTATTGTGTCGATAACTGTGACATTATTTTTCGTCGTTAGCGGCTTGATAACAATCAGCCCGGTAACTCTTTTTTTCCAGGTTTCCTGCCGACTAACTCCGCGTCTCCAGCGCTGGAGTGGCAATTCACTCACCGTTCACGCAGACGCTTGAAGGTTCCACGCTCAGGATCTCCGTGCAGGACTTCTTCAAAATCTACGGGCAAAGAAGATTGACTTTGTCAGCTTTAAGAAAACAAATGAAGGCCAAACACCTGAGAAACGTCTTTTACGGGCAAAGCATGACATCCGCCGCTTGTATCAAAAAAGCCCCGCTTTCGGCATTAACATATAAAGAGGGTTCCGCTTCCGCAATTCAATAAATCAACAGAGTATGCAAATGGTGCAAAAGAAGCTAGCGAGCACACACTCGGACTTTTCGTCTTCTACGATGAGTATTTACTGCCAAACGTAGGAAATAAATGTGACAGCGGGATATGGAAGCACTAAAAAGTCAGCATTTGCCTACAGGAAAAGGAAGCGGTGTGTTTATTTGCCGATAATGACTTCCTCAGTAGAGTGGAGATAAAGACATAAAATGTCGGCCCTTGTTGACATAGGCTCGAAAAATGCCTGCTGCACTTGTGGGGAATATGCTAGCTAATCTGATTTTTGTAACCCATTGGGAAGCGATTATAACTTATTATTTCCAATTATTGATGGATGTAAAAGTGGTTTACATTTTTTTTAATACTTTCAAAGTGAAGCTTTAATAATAACATAATGTAATAAAAGATGCACAAATATCACATCTTTATGAAACATGTATTGGCAACAAAAGGACTATTTACATTTAATCATATTGTTTCATCCCCCCCCAAAAAACTGACCTAATTTGTCCATTGTCATTTTCATGTTGTAAAAGATGGGAAATGTATTTTTGATTGAATTGTTAAACTCATTGATTTTTCAATATGCACAGATAATTTAATATAGCATTGGTGACAGCAGCATTAGCTTCTAAATAAACTCCCACCAACTGCTGAAGCAATAATATTTGCTGGTACGGCTAGCTGACACTCTCAGTAGCATCAACGGCGCTTAATGTTGTCCACACATGGTAAAGTGGTCTGTGTGTTTTAACCTAAAAACAGCTGCATTCTCTCCAGCAGATATTGCCTGTGGCCTCCAAAAAATGTTTGTGTGTTATAAATTTTGGCCCCTATAAAACTAGGGAACTCCCGAGAAACAAAATATTTTTTTCTCGTACTGAGCTTATAGTGCTAACACTAACTTCTGACATGATCTGATTCCATAGTTTATCAATCTCACGCACAACTGAAATAAAAGAGACCCCTGGCTTAGGACGTCCCTATCTTACGATGCTGTCACGTTGCCGTGTGGAATTGGGTTCTTTTTTTAACACCTCTTTAAAGCATTCTCCCCCACACCTGATCCCCAACAAAATATTTGCGTGCCCAAAAACTTGACTTGCGGACATAACAGTGATGCTAAAGGAGAAGCGAAAACATGGTCACTACCCTCGCTAAGGAATCAATCAGGAAAATTGTTTTTAAAAAAGCAAGTAATCTTCCTAGGCAGGTTTCGGGAACCTATGGCTCGCGAGCCAGATATGGACTTTTTCATGAGTACATCTGGCTCGGGGGTTTGGGGTTTTTAAGGGTTATTGATCTATCTTCGTTATTCATTATCCATTATCCATTATCGGTCAGTTCATAATACGCTACAAAGCCTAGGAGCCGGGACACTTACTCTCAGCCAAAAGGCCAAGCTAAGGTCCTAGCCCTAAAGCCTTGCTGCGATCATTGCGAATGCACCGTTCCCGGAGGTACTGCAATACCGGGCCGATGCGTGGAGTGGACAGAACAAGCTCTTATTCCATCTGGCTCGGAGATCAAATGTGGCCTGCGATAAGCTTTTCTGTGTCAATCTGAGAACATCCAAAGCCAAATTAAAACCAACCTTACAGTTTACTGTCACGGTGTTGCACTAACATACCCTGTTTTTGCTGTACGTCTCTCAGGACTCCTTCATATGGAAGGTCGTTCAACATTGTATGTTCACTGTTGAGGCAATTTATGATGAGGACCCACAAATCAAACTGTAAACACCCAAAAATGCCAGCCAAACACATAGTGGAATTGGATTGGGTGATCAGTAGGGGTGGGTGGATCTCTGCGCACACAGCACACAGCCCGCCCCTCTCTAGCACACACCCACTGCGCTGAAGGGAAATAAACCAGTAAAAAAAAAATTGCAGTATTTCTTGACATTTTTACAAAATAACTGATTGAACCTTGTTTTGAAACCATTATTCAGGAAAAGAATGACGGTCAAAACGAGCCACAACGATCTTAAGTAACTGTGGGAGGGAGACAAGTTTAAAGTGGTATATTTGTTGATATGGGACACAGGCCCATTTAATAAATGTTATCATAACATCAAACGTCCCACAGTTTAAAAAAATGCACTGAAAATGTGCTTGTCTAGAAAGCGTGTTTGGTGTTTTTTTTTTCAATTATTAAAAATTTAAAAAAGGTTTGCTTTTATGACTCTTTGGGTCAAAAAGGTTCCTGACCTCTAATCTATGGGCATGACAATACTTGCAAGTGGATGTTTTAAAATCAGTTTTAATTTGAATCTCCTCCCTTTTCTGCACATCAAAGGTAAATCTTACAGAGTTGATAATGCCTTTGAGCGCGTGGAAGCCATCTTTGACGGGAAACACTTGGTCTCTGGTGTCGGCGATGTCGGCGAGCTGCACGGGCAAACAGACAAAGAAAATGATTTAAAAACGTCTTGATCCGTTTTGGATTGAGTGAACAAGCGAGTGAACGATGCAGCCCAACGCAAGACGAATGTTGCCTTAGTTTGTGACGTGACAGGCGCCGGATAGTAGACATTGGTTGCAATGGTAATGAGGCTTGCGGCGGAGGCCCTAAAATTGGCCAGATATAACTAGGCTAGTTAATTGGTATATCATGTATTGATACTTATTTCCCTGCTTTTTTAAATAGATCGAAGAAAAAAATGTCACACATTACACATGCCTTAGCTGAGAAAAATATGTCATTCTTATAAAGTGGCGTTATCTTAACAGTTAATAGTTGTACCTAAAACAAACCTACAAATAGTAAATCTAGTGTTTGCCATTGATTTACTTAAAACATGTAAATATGTACACTACACTTTGTGCATGTCTAGTGCAGCCATTAAGGCCTTAGTGTTAAACATATGACCACTAGATGTCACTGTGTTGTCTGGTGCGAATGAGGGCCATTGCCACAGAGCACAGAATGGCGGCAGGATGTCGGACAAACACTGCGGTGACCTAAGTGTTGATTCCATTGTGTAAAATAAAATCCAAATCTCTCAACCTATGATTTTATTTTTTATAAAATACAACATCAGTTGATACGTTCATGTATTTTTGCCCGATATTCAAATATCATATCATTGAAAGCTTTTGTACCACTAGGAGGCCTGAAATATTACACACTATCCCTTTAAAACACTCATTAGCAGACTTGCTTAATCAACAAGCTGTCAATCATTAAATTAAAGGAGTGCGACTCAAAAAAAAAAAACATTTAAGAAAACATATATATGCTATATATATATATGGAGATGATGCTGTGTAGTGGATGTGATGAATTTTCCATGATTGACCGCAGCTTTTTCAGTGCCCGTCTCTCAGCTACTGTTGTCAGCCTCTGTGCTCTGTGCCCAAAACAGAGCTCGCTTTCCTCACCAGTTTATTAAGACGAGAGGCATCCTTCTTCTTGGCGCTGCCTCCCCAACACGCTGCCGCATAGAAGAGGGCGCTTGCCACAACAGTCTCATAGAACATTTGTAGAAGCTTTTAGCAGATGTTGAAGGGCGCCAGCCTCCTGAGGAAGAAAAGTCGGCTTTGACCTTTCCTGCATAGAGCTTCTGTGTTGGCAGTCCAGTCCAGTTTATTGTCCAGCTGCACACCCAGGTATTTGTAGGTCTGGACAAATTCTACACATTCTCCTTTGATAGTTACAGGAACCGGGTGAGTTCTAGTTCTCCTAAAGTCCAACCCCATCTCCCTGGTCTTGGTGGTGTTCAGGTGCAGGTGGTTAGCATCGCTCCATTGGACAAAGTCCTGAATCAATTTCCTGTACTCCTCCTCCTGCCCACTTAAGATACATCCCACGATAGCAGTGTCATCAGCAAACTTCTGCACTTGGCAGGACTCAGAGCTGTACTGAAAGTCCAACGTATACAGGGTGAATAGAAATGGAGAGAGCACGGTCCCCTGCGGGGATCCTGTGCTGCTAACCACAGTGTCCGATGTACAGCCCCCCTGTTTCACATACTGGGGTCTGCCCGTCAGGTAGTCTGTAATCCATGCTACAAGGTGTGAGCTTACTCCCATCTCTGTCAGTTTACTACTAAGTAGCAGGGGCTGTATGGTGTTGGAGGCACTGGAGAAGTCCAAAAATGTAATCCTCGGAGCCCCCTTGTCCCTGTCCAGGTGAGAGAGGGATCGGTGTAGCATGTAGACTATAGCATTCTCCACTCCCACCTTCTCCTGGTAGGCAAACTGCAGAGGGTTGATGGCGTGGCGGACCTGTGGCCTCAGGTGGTGCAGCAGCAACCGCTCCATGGTTTTCATCACATGTGATGTCAGGGCGACTGGCCTGAAGTCGTTGAGTTCCTCAGGTCTTAATTTCTTTGGGACTGGGATGATGCAGGATGTTTTCCAAGCTGGGGGACCCTCCCCTGTTCCAGGCTCAGGTTGAAGATGCGCTGTAGAGGGTCTCCGAGCTCCAACGCGCAGGCCTTCAGCAGTCGGGGGGATACTCCATCTGGACCAGCTGCCTTGCTGGTTTGCAGCCTCCTCAGCTCTCTACACACATGGGCTGCAGTTATCTTGAGTGGGGGATGTCCTCCTCCATGCTGGTGTCCAGAGGGAGAGGGACAGCTGCAGTACTGAGGACGAGTTGGGGTGGTTAAACCTGTTTAAAAAGTTGTTTAACTGGTTAACCCTCCCCACATCTACGTCCGCGGCCACACCCTGCTTGGTGCTGCAGCCGGTGATGGTCTTCATCCCTTCCCACACCTCCTTAATGCTGTTGTTTTTGTAAACAAATGAACCTAATCAAGTTTGACATACTACTTTCATATACCGTATTTTCACGATCATAACACGCACATCCAAGTATCAGATTTTACTCAAATTGAGCGGCGCTCCCAATCGTGCAGTGCGCCCTGCTTCTCATGTTAAGCGGTGGACCAGCTTAGTGGTCTTAGGGTTGAGCATTCTGCCCTCCCCAACACTGGGAAGTAACAGATTCGAGCTTTGGCCGAGTGATACCTACGACTTACAACATTTTTGGGTGAAATCCTATGTTTTTAAAAGGTCTTTTACATCTCCAATTAAATGTGAGTTGGATGTGATCTCATGTGACTACTATGCATTCCCTGTCTAACCGCCATCATATACCACTTGCGCAAAAGGGGATGTGTGATGTCATACGCAATGCATTGTTAGCGCAAGTGCTCATGGATGCTAACGCCGTAGCAGATCTAAGGATAGGGATAAGCGCCGCAAAAAATGGATGGATGGATAATTCGAAGGTTCGCAAGTTGAGGAAGCCGAAAAGCAAACTCTGACAAGTTTTTATCTGTGTGTTTTACTCTGTACATAAGACTTAAATAAACCACAACCAAACTCAGTTTCGCTTCCCGTTGTATTTTTAAATATGCACACTTGAATGCTTGTCTGTGTTTAGCCGTAAAATATAAACATATAATATATGTAGAGTATTCAACGTTTGGTCAGAATTCTGTTTCGCAATGTCAGAAAATGATCAAACAATGGCAAGACATGTGAAGTGAATACTGTCAATAACATATATATTGTCTGACTGATAAAGGTAGAATGTGAGATTGGGAAGGAGGGCGTTAGCTTGCATTTGCGCATCAAAGGTTGCCTGAACTGAGAACCGAGAGATGATACACGCCTCACCTTGCAAGGGCATTCTGAATTTAGCCAGAATAAAGACAAGTGGCCATATCATAACAGGAAGATCTGTACCAAAACCCTGATCAAAATCCAAGAGTGTGTGTGTCTTGATTAAAGTATATTGATCAAAAACAGTAAAAAGAATTCACCTAAAGTGTGTGTAGCCACCCTTCAGAATAACTAAACAAGGTGTTTCATCCGTTTTCCTGAAATAAATATCTAAAAACGTATGTGGTGTTCCAAAAAGGTGAGACAAGTTTTGAATAGAATAAATTCGGCTCTTTTAATTCAATTGGTCAATAAATTGTTTGTTAGAATAATTTATTCACCACCCATATTTGCTCCATATTGGTATTTTATCTTCTCATAAATGTAACAGGGAACAGAAATATAATAATGATATAATAATAATCATTGTTTCATGAAACCTACATCTACAAAAAATCAAGTCATTCTGATTTTGATTTGTTTTTTTTTGTTTAATAGTATTGTTTTTGTTTTTTTTTAATCAAGACTTACATACCAGAAGTTCTACAAGGAGCTTGGTGGAAAAAATGAATCAAAATAATTGAGGGTGATTGACGCACCATTTTTCAGAAAATAACTTTCAGGAAATAAGTGAATGAAGGACGCTAAGAAATTAAGGCTAAATGTTTTCCTGTCATTTTAGCCCATAAAGAGCAGGCCGGGGTGCAAAGTCAGATAGAGTCAAGGAATATTCCTTCATAGACTCTTTAACAGAGAACTGCTGTCGTACCAAGTACAATAGGGCAGGAAAAAGTTCAAAAACCGCATCAAAAGGAGAATAAACAGACATCATCAACATGAAATCTAGGTAATAGAAGAATGTCCATTAACAGCAACTGTTCTTATCAATGATAATAAGGGCAATTCTAATTTTTATTTCTGGCAGCCATTTTCTCACCTGTTGCTCATCAAAGTCCTTGATGCCCACACAGTAGACGCGAGCGCCATACTTCCGGGCTTCTTCCGCCTTCAAAAAACATGCATACTGTATGATTTTTATTTCATCAAACTGAAATACTGATTCCCTCAAATAAACACAACGTACCTGTTTGACAGTGAGCTCATGAACAAAGACTTCCAGCTTGCCGTCAGTCAGTGCCAGAATGATACTAGACGACTTGACGGTCTGTTCCTGGATCTGATCTGTGGCCTGTGATGGATGGAAGTCAAAGGTTGGGAAAAATGATCGTGGCAACATGCAAAATGGTTGCTCACTTTTTTGATTCCCTCGTGCATGTAAGTCTCGCCGGCCGGGTTCACAGCTCGCAGCTTATCCAGGCCTTGTTCGATCTCATAGCTGAGAAAAATAAATGCTTTTTGGATGATCCACATTCTCTATTTGGATTTTGTCAAAGATTTAACATACTGTATTTTACGTACTAAAAGGCTCACCAGATTATAAGGCGCACCCCCAATAAATCATTTCTCATACATAAGGCGCACCGGATTATAAGGCGAGTAAATTTCAAACTACTGTAAGAGCTACTGTGTTTAATAATGTACGCCATTTATAGCGCAATGATTAATTAGTCGCTAAGTATTGCTGAATCAAACCCAAAACATGGCAGTGAGGGCGCTAACACTTTTTACCACTAGACCAACAGAGGGAGAGATGACAGACAAAAATACATTAGAGATATTTCATCATCACATTTACAGTGCCAGAAACACTGATTTGATTTATGCATTCTGATAGGTTAAGAGTCTATCCACTCTTTCACCTGTGCGTCAATAACCTCAATGTTTATTATGTACCGTATTTTTTGCAGTATAAGGCATTTGTTTAAGACTGTTTAAAGAATGTCAGGCTGAATAGTCGGCCCTCATACATTTTTAGCTTGCCAAATCTGGCTTCTTATTGAAAAGTTTAGAGACCCCTCGGGTATGCTCTTTGAGTAATTCCATGTATTATTTTAGATAGTAGGTCATTTTTCTCATATTGTTTCCTAAATGTTTTCTCTGAAAGTAGCATTGCAAATTTGTTGGTATTTTATCAAAATCAATCAAAATCATGTGACTTTAGGAGATTAGCCTCTATGAATAAGTTTTGTGTATGTGCTCTTCGCTAGTTTTAAAAAATATTCTTATTGTTTTTTTTTTGTATCTTAAATAGACGATTCAGGGTTGAGGAGTATGAGTTTCTCTATATTTCAGCACAAGTATGTTAAATAAGGTATTTTAACTTATCAGAATGCAATATGCAAATCATTATTTCTGTGAGTAAAAATAGTGTGGTCCAGTGGACAAGTGTCAGCGCCTTCACCACTGAACGGTTCCAAACATACACTTACTCTGCTAGCTGTTATAAAAACTGTATTTAAAATCAATAAATTAGATATTTAATTCAGATTCCTTACAATTTTATTCAGTGTTTATTCAAGTGTTTTATCAGACTGCGTTTGTGTGTTTCATGGATACTTATTTGTGAAGGAGGGTATGTTTAATGAACCCCTACAAACCGGCTACTCCTCAAGAGAAGGCGCAATGTGTTTTATGGTTTATTTAAACAAAATCAGATAGGCAGACTCAGCCAAAGTGCAGAACTACATATAGAAGAGATCCACCATCACGTCCGTCAATTTTTGCATAGCACAAGAAATCTATGGTGACAGTATTAGATAAAGGAAGGCTTGGATGACCAAGAACTTCTAATGAAAACATAGATTGTTTAGGAGAGTCCTTTTCTCATTCTACCAAAAAAGTCCATCCATACTGCTGTCCCACAGTCACAGCTATTGCGTTCAACAGAACACGAGGTCCTATACAAATTCTTGTGATTGTATGCTTCCAAAGTGCATCTCTTACAGGTGCTCAAGCCAAATGAGTGACCAAAAAGAGTTTGCAGTTAACATGCTGGAACAAATTTCTGAGAATGAAACATAGCAAGAAATCGAGTACCGTCCTGATGTGCTTCGTGCAACTAAAGGTGGCCATAAAGTGTATTCAAAAAGGTCAAAAATACTTAAACACTGAATACAATAGAACAAATCAGAATAAAAAATATAATCATTTGCATGGTTGCACAGTAAACTTTATAGAGACCCTGTACATTTGTCAAGTATTCAATTATAACTGTGAGACTTTTGCATGTCGACTCCCCTTAGAGGGACGTCATCCTATTTGGCCTCTTCTTTCCCAAAAAGTGAGACGATTTAAACCAGGGGTGTCAGAGTCAAATAAGGGTCCAACAAAAGAGATTAACAATTATTTAAACAACACATATTAGGGGCGGGATGATATGCTTTGGTCTTGGGTCGAATGTATCACAATACCAAGGTGCCGATTTGATTCATATAACGATTCTTGATAATTATGATTCTACAAGTATTGCTATTTGATCTAATTGATGATTTAAAAAAAGTAATAATAAAAAAAATAGTTTATACACTTCTGGGACAATAAACCACGAATGATCTTCAAACAATGCGCATCATTCTGTGTCGGTCAGTCCGGAAAATGACATTTATTTCAACTGAGACAATGTGAACATAACATTTTCACTATGCAACAGGTTTACAGCCACAAAATGTCCAACTGAAATGTCAATGTGACACAAATGTGGTCCTTTAATGATCCTATTTACGGTTAACACTTTAAGATAATAAAATAAAAAAGAGCCTCGAACAGAAAAGGACAGCACAAGTGTAAGCTATGAAATTAAAATAGAGATTCTTTAAATTCAACATAGTCTTTTCAAAACCCTGCGCTGCAGGTAAACATTGCTGTCAGAGGTGACGCTTTAAGGAAATAAAACACAACACCAGTGTCTGAAATAACGTCTGCCCGGACGCCCGAGGCGTGCATCTTGTACGTCGGGCATACAACTTACACAATGTATCTGCCCGGGTGGCCAACAACTTTTTCAAGAAAGAAAAAGAAAAATCTTTCATTTTTATTTTATTTTTATTTATTTTTTCAAACCAAACGTTTGCTTTATTCCGATTTCAAAATCTTTGTTCGGTTTGGAAATTTCTGAATTTTGGTTGGTTTTGCAATTTGCATACTCGGCAGCCAATCAGAAGCCTGCATCGAATAACTTCGTGCTTCCGGACTTTCCCGAGCTTTATAAGGTCGTGCATTTGCATATAATTTTCTAAAGTAGACGCACAGAGAACACAACAAAAATGGATAAGGAATCAAGCCAAAACCTCAGCCCCAGAAGAAAGATTCGAAAGAAGCTAACAAAATTTATGACGCTACAAAATGTAAACATACATTAAAAGCATCGTGGAAAAAGGAGTTCAAATAGCTTGTAGCAGACGACGCAACGCAAACATCGCATGAATGAAGATGAGTAAATACAGTGACATACTGATGGCAGATGGAAAACAGCGATGTCATATACATGCAATGAATGTTATAAGTAGATTTATAATAAACGTAATTTTAAAGTGTTGTTCTGTTATATATTCTGATTATCAATCTTTAAGACTTTGCAACCATGGGGTTTTTTTACGCTTAGTCGTCTTATTGTGTTTCAAGTTGTGAAAAATGGGGCAGGCAACTTTATGGCTGGGTAGGCAACTTTTCAGAGTTGTCTGCCCTGGTGTCCGGTAACATTTTGTCATGAGTTTCAGACACTGCAAAACACTGCCTCAAAAACTGCCTCTAAAGGAAAGGAGCTGAACTGGGAGCTTTGAAATTAAAGTGTTGAAATTCAAGTTGTCAAGAATTTCTGCAAACAGTGTTGGTCATGTCTAGCTCAGTCTTCCAGGGAACTGTAAAAAAAACAAAATGTGTCCATACTTTGGATTTAAATTGAATGGGCGCCGGCCTTAGTTCTTGTTCCTTGCTTTCTTCCTCCATTTTCCACTTCCGTTTGCTTTCCCGTATTTTAATGTACCCGCTTTGATGTCACAAAAATCAATTCACGGAAAAAACGTCGATTTTAGAAATCGCCAAAAATAAAGTCAAGATATATACAAGAATAGATTTTTTATCCCCCCTCTAACATGTAAATGGTAAATGGTTTGTATTTATATAACGCTTTTCAAGTCAATGAAGACCTCCCAAAGCGCTTTACAATGTGCTTCACACTTACCCATTCACACACACACTCACGCACCAATAGGGAGTCAGCCATGCAAGGGGGCATTAGAGATTCAGTGTATGTATAGTCAACTGAACCTAATTTAATGTATTAAAAAGCTAACAAATATATTCGAATATGATAAGTTAAATAAAGCAATATTTCCCTAAAAAAATATTTGTGCATAAAAATCCCCATAACATGAAAATTAAATGAACGAAGCCGGTATTACCCAAGCACTATTAGTTAACTTTAGCTTTTCATTTTAGCAAAAGTGGGGTGAATTTACCTCAAGTAAAAATATAGTGGCAATTTTCTATCATTCACTCAACTGAAATATTTTTTAAAAATATAATTGAAATGTAAGGTGCAAAAATCTGCTGACAAAAAAAAGACTGTCTTCAAGGAGAAGTAACGCAATTAAACACACAACGATTCTTGGTGCTTAATACAATAGTGAATCAAGATGATCTCAATGGCTGTCAAAAACGTCTTCATGGCCCAGATTTGGCCCATAGGCCTTGACTTTGATACATGTGGTTTAAACCATGGAGTGGTCAGCAATCTTGCTGTTTTCTCTCATTGTGACATGTGCTGAAGATGTAAATATGATGCAAAACTTTGACCTGCTGCCTGTCTTTCTCAGCATAGCTCAGGTTTTCAGCTAACTAGTGCCTCGATTACCTGCTGTATTTGGTGAGTGCCTTTTGCAATGTTATCTTGGAAAGAAATTGAATTCAAACGCACACAATCAAAAATATCATTGGACAATTGAACAAGGTACAAGGTTTTGGTAACACAAAATTTAACACGTTTTAATGAACATGCCCATCTTTGTTGAAATGTTAGCATGCTAGCTAGGAATAGAACACAAACTTACCGGTCACCAGTCAGAGGGAGGAGGACTTTCGCTTGGGCTGAGAACACAATGAAGGAAACTCTCATTCGTGGGCTGAAAAATTAGAAAAAAGATTATTTTCAGAGTTCAACAATTTTTGATATAACAACATAAAATGCTCTACAAATAAGATCAAGTTAAGAAAACCATTGTTAATTGCTATTCAAGCGATCATATCAGGTCAGCTAAAATAACACAAACTAAAACAAGTTAATGGGCAACACGGCGGCGCAGTGGTTCGCGCGTGTGCGGCACAGTTCTGAGGTCATGAGATCGAACCTTCTGTGTGGAGTTTGTATGTTCTCCCCGTGCTTGCGTGGGTTTCCTCCCACATTCCTAAAAGTCAGGTGAACTGGCCGGTCCAAATTGTCCCTAGGTGTGATTGAGTGAGTGAATTGTCTGTCCCTGTGCCCTGCGACTGGCTGGCAACCAGTTCAGGGTGTCCCCTGCCCACTGCCCGAGGATGGCTGGGATGGGCTCCAGAACTCCCGCGACCCTACTGAGGATAAGCGGTACAAATAATGGATGGATGGATGGAAAACAAGTTAATCATAAATACGAGCAAGCCAGTAAATAAATATTGAATTAAAAACATGAGACGAAAAGTAGAATGTATTGTATCCTATTTTGTTATTTTAATGGCCAATTTTAGTGTGACAACGGCTATCAACTGGAAATGTTTCAGCCACTGATATAAGCCTAAAACACTATGTCACCAAATTTAGCCTTTTTTTTAATATGCAGCTTGTGGAACGAAGTAGCAGTTATCGTGTTGCAGCCATCGTGAGTCACTTCCTGCAGGGCAGAAATCTGGAGGCAAAAGATGTACCTGAGACTTTTAACAGACATCGCAGACTGCTGTACGTTTGATTTATTTCAACTTCCATTTAGATAGAAATCTGTGACATAAAGTGGATTTGCACTAGCATTCTTTTACACCTTCTGAAGGACATCGAGGTGACAAATATTGAATTGCGGTGGAAAGAGGATCTTGGTTTTTGCTAAATTAAGATTAGCCATTTTACAATCTTCTAAAGCATTGTATAACCCTGCATAGAGTCTAATATTATGTAACCCAGGTTCTTTTCTGTCTAGCTTTTTGACTCTTCAAGTGGTGCCAGCTTTTTTGATGGTATCACAGTAAATGTTAAAAGGCTGTGCTCACACAATTCGTTAATCCAAAAAATAATAAATAATAATAATAATAATAATATAATAATAATAAAAAAAAATTCAAAAAACAAAAACAATGACACTAAATTAATCAAGTTGAAAAATAGATTGGTGCATTTTAAAACAAATAATAATTGCATTATTATTTAAAAATGATGACACTGAAAGTTTTCCCATATTTCGAGTATATCTTATTCTTTATTGATCTTTTTAATTATTTGATTCTATTCGTAGTACTACAAGTATGCTTTTTCCTCGAAATGGACTCTTACAGAAGAACTGGAAAGGAAAACCCAGGGCATGGAGATGTGATGCTACAGGAAACTAGTCATCAGCTCCTTAGTGACAAACAAAAAGGTATGCAATACGGGCACATTGGACACTACAAAGAACTGTTGTCAACTGTGCGCAGACGGAAACTATAGTGGTATGGTCACGCCACAAGATCATCAGGACCGACCAAGATCATGCTCCAGGGCACAGTCCAAGGGGACAGGAGGAGAGGAAGACCCAAGAACAGGCCAGGGACTGCTACAGTGGAGAAAGCTGTTCTAGAGTTGCGTTCTCATTGGTGCCCCGACCACCCATGCGGTTAATGGATCCGTGAACCGAGAACTATGCTTTTTATATTTTATTTGTTTGGAAATGTTTTTTTTTTAAGATTTTTTTTTAAAAAAAAACTACTTTTATATTAAATAGCAGCATGATCATTTTTTAATGAAGACACAATGAACATTTTTAATATATATCCATTTTTAGTCAGTACTGTTGCAGCGAAACGTGCGCCATATGACATATTTACAGCACCTGGTATTCCCAGGCGGTCTCCCATCCGATTACTAACCAGGCTCTACCCTGCTTAACTTTCCGGGATCAGCGTGCTCATGTCGGTATGGCCGTAAACGGGTAATTACAACGTCCTTACTTGAAAAGTGATAACATTTTTTACATTTTTTGTATTTGTGTAGCCCATCTTTTTCTACTCTTTATGTGTTCAAATCTTTTACTTATTAAATGGTTTTTATAAGTCCTGACAAAATCTGCCTTTAAAAAAAAAATCCTAATATGAAGTATCAATGTATAAATATTTTCTTTATTTTAATAATAGGAATTATTCCTGTTAGACATATTTGAGATTATCCCAGAATTAGATTAGTGCTTATAATGACAGTGTCATTATTTAAAAATGATGACGTTTTGAAAATGTTTTAATTATATTCTATATATACATAATATTTTAATCATTTTGAAATCTATTTCATGATTTGGAAATATTAAAGATTGTTATCACTTTTTATCACTTTAAAAGTAACTCTTACTGTATGTTGTAAACATTGGCATTTTCCATTACTTTGTTCTTAATTGCTCTTGAATTTTATCCGGGGACATATTGGCTGCAAAGACAAAGACAAGTGATTTGAGCGAGTGGCCAGAAACACATTCCTTGGCAGCATATTAAACAAGAATGCCGTCAAATTATTATTGTTACGGTGACCATCAGAGTTTGTGCACCTTTTCCATGGCCAATTCAAGCACTGTTCAAGGACCTTTAAAGCCAATTTTCCAATTTTTCCAGTACCATTGACAGAAGAAATTTGATCATGTGGTTTGCAGATCCACACAGACATATATATATATATATATATATATATATATATACACACAATTTACATACGCGATTCTTTTAATATTGCGTGTGCATTTATGAAGACATATGATTTTGAGATCTTGAGAAAATAGCAAAAATATTTGTTTTAAAAAAAAAAAAAACCTCCACATACAGGTGTTGGGTAAACATGACAATAACATGTAGCGTTTTTTTATTTTGAGTTGCAGAAAGTTCTTCCCATTACAATTAACAAATGGGAAATGCTACCTTGATCTGTAATCCTTGCACTAATACAAATTTCATAGTGCCCTGTTTCAGCGTAGCATCCACTTGTACTTTTGGGCGTGACACGTCGCGGGCAATGACACTTCGAAGGATAATTAGATACAAACTAATGCCAGCTGCCGTTAATTAAGAAGAAAGAAGGAACACAATGGCAAAGCAAAGCCACCCCAGTGCAGTGTCGGTGTCCTTTACTAAGCATACTTGGAGAGAAACATGGCAAGAATTTCAAGCATTTACAAGCACTTCCACCAAAATTCAAGCACTTTTCAAACTTTGAAAACACCACATGAAATTCAAGCATTTTCAATGATTTTAAGCACCCGTACAAACCCTGGACCATGCTGCAAATATATGTGAACTGGACGGCAATACATGCAGCAAAAGGAGAGTTTGTATTAGACAAGTTCCCTGCAGGAATTGGTCGGATATAGCGTGTCTATTAGCCACACACGGTGAAACAGAAGCGTTCTCAGTGTGCGGGAAGCTTGGACAGATTGTTCTCAACGCCTCACGGCCGTCTTGCTATATGTCGTATATATTGTGCTGCCGTAGTGGGGGAGGATGCTCCGTTGGCTAAAGCATTCTGGCTAGATCACAAACACACTTTGTAGAAGGATGCTAAAAAAAAAAAAAAAAAAAAAAAAAAAAAAAAAAAAAAAAAAACTTTCGCAAGGAGGAGAGACAGAGATCGCATACCTGTCAACGTTTTCCTCGTATTTTATACGTTTTTTTTTTAATCATTTCAAATTGTGTATGCCCTTAAAGTAGTTTTTCTTTTAAAGACCGAACTAGTCGTACCCATTTCGGCCCGAAATAGCTTCGTCTGGGTCACAGGTAGCAGATTACGTCATCGTAGATTAATAATATTGTAACATTATTCTAAATACCGTAAATTCCTGACTATAAGCCGCTACTTTTTTCCCAAACGTTCAACTTTGCCGCTTATTCAGCGATGCGGCCAATTTATGTGATTTTTCTAACAGCCGCCAGCGGCGCTCGAGTACAAAAGGTAAGATTTAGACCGGTGGAATATATGCACCGAGAAAGACTGCAACTTCTTAGCTTGTGCACAGATTAAATTAGCGTAGAAATATCCTCACCATGCAAATTGCAAAAAGAATAGCACATGACGCAGCTTTCAAGCTAAATGCAATCGAGCAGTCCGATAAAGAAGGAAATAGAGCTACTGCACGTAAACTTTACTTTGCGAGCGTGTTTTTAAAAAAGGGAGCGTGGGACGACGTCTATATGACATAGTCTCTTTCCCATACTGGGGAGGACGACTTAGATGACGTCAGTTATAAGGAGGAAGATGAGGACGGTTTACCGTGATTACTACAATTACGGTATGTTTTTTTTAACAGAGCCGTTTACTGTGTTGCGAGCGTGTTGCTAGTAGCGTTTTGCTACCCTTCACAGGCACAGTTTGGGATAAAAGTTATAATATTATTATTAAAGCTTTGAAAACTCTCTCGGTGTACCGTCTTTCTTTGTAAATATGTGTAACCATGTATAATATGTACCGTATTTTCCGCACTATAAGGCGCACCTAAAAGTCTTAATTTTTTTTCAAAAGCTGACCATGCGCCTTATAACACAGTGCGCCTTATATATGGCTCAATATTAAATTCGCAAGGTCTCGCAACTTACTCAACAGCCGCCGACTCGATTTTACCCCGAACGTGGAATAGTCCGCGGTGTATGCTGGGATTTATATACCGGCGTTTCATTGGCTAACCAATGTGTCAATCATCATTTGAATCGATCACTATTGGCTGAAGTAATTCGGAGCCTCGGATTGGCTAGATGGCCAAAACAAACCCTGCAATCGGCCGAGTTTAGCAATGGCGTAGCAAGTCCGCGGTGTATGCTGGGATTTATATACCGGCGTTTCATTGGCTAACCAATGTGTCAATCATCCGTTAAATCGATCGCTATTGGCTGAAGTTATTCGGAGCCTCGGATTGGCTAGAGGGCCAAAACAAACCCTGCAATTGGCCGAGTTTAGCAATGGCGTAGCAAGCTTAGCAAGCTTGCTAAGGTACGCCATAAAGAAACATGTTTTATTAGTCTGTATTTGTAAATATTCTAATCTCCTGGATTTACTTCACTCACGGTTGTAAGAAGACCATGGTTGCGTATCATTATTGAACGTGAGAACTTAGGTGAGTTATGCGGCTTTATATTTTCCCGGTATCTTGTTTTAGAACGATCTTGATGTTGCTGTGATGAGTTGAGTGAATTAAACTCAATTCCAAGTGTTTATTGTCATATGCACAGTAAAGTTGAGAGTAAAAAAGAAAATAGAAACATAGAAATGTTTGGCATTTCTTGAATCCCAAGACTTCAACCTTCCGAATGATATTTTAAATGACGCATTTAAGTGACATCGTACGGACACCGCATCCGCACGTGTCTACGACACGTATTTGCTTCTTTGCAAGCTTTGGGAATGTTAAGGGGGTAATCAGTTTGACTGAATCATCTGACTGTTTTGTCAACGTTCCCATTGTAGCGCCTTATAATCCGGTGCGCCTTATCTATGGAAGATATAGGACCAAAAACTATTTTTTGGGGGTGCGCCCTATAACCCGGTGCGCCCTATAGTGCGGAAAATACGGTATTTGCAACTGTATATTTTTGTAATGCATTTATTTTAGAGACTTATTCAGATATGTTTTCCACGGGCGAATCAAAAAAGGGGCGAAAACAACGGGGGCTGACGGGAAGTGGAGTAAAGGTGAGACGTGTTTGTGGACGCAGCGGACAATAGTGGTTATATATTTTTCCCACCCTTACCTTTGGAAATATACATTTTTTTCCCCTTGGATTATTTTCAACGGGACCCAGACTCTGCAGGTCTGCATCAAACTTTAAGTACGGGTATCATTTTCCATTCATTTTGCCGGCTGTGGTTTTTGGACTGTGTACTTTATATTGAGTTACAATCGAGGGACTCAAAGTCGGGTTGGGGTTAAATTTGTGATTGTGTTACATGTTTAAATGTGGGCGCGTGCGGCTTATATACAGGTGCGCCTTGTGTAAGTACAAAAGCGGTTATCCTTTTAAAATGTGGTGGGTGCGGCTTATAATCAGGTGCGCTCTATAGTCCGGAATTTATGGTACTGTAGCCAGTCTTGCTTGGAGTAAGTAGGTGCTGTGTCATGTTTGATAAGTTTATTGTCCCAGAAAATCGGTGGTAAAAGTAAGATAAAGGCAAATAGGAGCAGTGGAAATTAAAGATAAAGGCTCTTTGAACTCAGTTGAAGTTTGTTCCAGTAATAACAATAACTTATCTTATATAACTTATATAACCAATCTTATACTTTCCAATTCTTAAGGACACCTCAAACAACGCACTGCACTTTTAAATGAACTTTCTTCCAAATTAAACTCGTATATTTAAATTCTCAGGTTCAGAGGTGCTCGTACAAAAAAGAACACTACTGTTAAAAGTTCGGGGTCACCCAGACAATTTTGTGTTTTATGTAAAGAGTAAAGTTTATTTTTTTAATTGATCAAATGAGTAGCAAAATAAATAAAAAGTATAGTCGAGACATTGAGAGGGTTAGCAATGACTTTAATTTGAAAAAATAATTGAATCCTTTAAACTTTGCTTTTGTCAAAAAATAAAAGTTTCTAAGTGACCCAAAACTTTTGAATTGTAGTGCACCTTTGTATAAATGATATTTTCCAGTCTATAAGATTATAAGGCGCACATTCAAAATAATAGTCATTTGTGAAGTACTTTCGTATAAAGAACACACCACACTATAAAGTGCAGAAATCTAAAACTACTGTAAGAGCTAGGGTTTCTTGAAAACAGTCTGGAAGCAAAAAAGTAAAAAATAAAAATGCATATTTCTTAGAAAATAATATGACATTATGCAATCGGGTCACAACTAAAATACCGCAAAATTCTGACTATAAGCTTTTAACCCCGCGGCTTATGCAACGATGCAGAAAATGTATGCATTTTTTTCCAACAGCCACAAGGGGCGCCCGAGCAGTAAAGGAGACAGAGAGAGAGTGAGAGAGAGAGAGAGAGAGAGAGAGGGAGAGAGAGACAGAGAGAGAGAGAGAGACACGAGGAATATATGTGTTGAGGAATACTGCAAGTTTGATGCAACTTCTTGCTTTGTGCATGAGTAAAACTAGCATGAACAGAACATCATGGAAAAGGCATCAATCAAAAAAGGCAAGACTAACTACCATATTCGGAATAATTTTATGAGTCTGTTTATTTGTAAAAGGAAATAATGTGGCAAAACGAACGGATTACAAGAAGCAATGTCCAACATAAATGTTAAAGGCGGATTCCAATTCATCTGTCGGCATTATCCTGTGTTTTGGAATAAATATTTTACACGGTGGGCAGCACGGCAGCGCAGTGGTTAGCGCATGTGCGGCACAGTTCATGTCTTGGGAACCTCCTGCGTGGGTTCAAATCCAGCTCCAGACTTCCTGTGCGGAGTTTGTATGTTCTCCCCGTGCTTGCGTGGGTTTCCTCCCACATTCCAAAAACATGCATTTCAGGTGAATTGGTCGGTCCAAATCGTCCCTAGGTGTAAATGAGCGAGTGAGTTGTCCCTACGATTGGCTGGCAACCAGTTCAGGGTGTCCCCTGCCCACTGCCCGATGATTGCTGGGATGGGCTCCAGTACCCCTGCGACCCTACTGAGGATAAGCGGTGTAGCTAATGAGATGAGATGAGATTTTACACGGTAGGATTCTATGGATTGTCCTTGATGTAACAAGGCATTTTCGCGGACATTCAAAGAAGTTGAAAACACCCCAAGGTACGTATTGGTGAGTTACCATGGCTTTGATTCGATAATTGAATTTCTTATCACTAGATGGTGCTAAATATTACACACTGTCACTTTAAAATGAGTAAGTTTTGCCAATGGGGTATGAATTTTGTAGTTTAGAATATAAATTTGCCAAATACATTTTGATGGAAGTTAAAAGCAGTGTCCGGCCGTGGGAGACGATACGTTGAAAAAGTAGGTGGGGGGTTGGCGCAATCAGCGGCGGGGGGGCTGTACGTGTGTCGGCCACTCCCGTGGCAAATGGCCGTTTTTGCAGCCCAGAAGAGCGTCGGACTGGGCCACCCACTCCCACCTGCTGCCTTTGCTATTTTCTTCTGGCAGGCCCAGCCAACGCAATCTGTGCTCTAGCTGAGCTGCCAGCCGGCAAAGCTCACACTTTGGAGAAGGACAATTTTTTGGGTCCGGGAGGATGCAAGGCCTCGTCCTTCCCGAGTGGGGAACGCGACGACCAGAGTTTTTTTTTTTATTATTATGAGCGGCCGGCCCGACCGACGTGCGAAAGCGCCACAGACGGGAACAAAAGCTGCGGCTTTCGATTGTTTAGAGTTGCTTGGCCAGACTTGGAGAAAAGTTTACGTTAAGCCGTACAAAGGCTATGTAAGGACACTATTAAGACTTTTTTTTATCTAATCTAAACTATTTATAAATTCTGATTGTGTGTGTGTTTGTATGTGGCTTATAAGCACTGAAACAGCAGAACACATTTTCATGAAAACTGACACTTAATTTTAGGACTCTGGGAGTGTTTTATCTAGGTGGTGTAATGGCACGCCCCCGCCAAGACAGGGGTCCTTATTCCACCTCCTCACTGCCAGACCAGCTTTTCACTTAAGCCAGCACAGGTTGGGAGGATCACAATCAACCCAACTGTGGCCACCTCCAACTAAGACGACAGCCTTCAAAAGCTGCCGGAAACAAGAAACCAGTGCTTAAACTTTGATAATTTGTGGTGAGTCGAAGCCAAACGACATTTGACCCGTCGAATTTGTATTCTTGATTTCATCTCCTAATTTTGCCTACACAAAATACATAAAAGTACCGTGTGTTTTTCTTAGCCAACGCATGTGTGCCACTCCGTATTGCAGTACTGTACTTGTATTTTATTTAGAAATGATGAATTTTGAACACACCCATCATCATATGCAAATTCTGCAATATTTAGATGAACGATGTTATTGTTATTACTGGAAAATAAAAGTAAATATTTAAGGATTGATAAGGTCAACTTCTAGTCTCTTCCGACCCCAAATTTGAGGACACGCCACCAGACACGCCTTTGGACTCCCTAGAGGCAAGATTTTGTGCTATTTGTGAGGAAAAAACATTTATAATCCATCCTTAACATTTACAAAAAAATAAAATAGGATAGCAAAAAGTACTTTTTGAGATTGCTTCCTGACAAACTTTAATTGTCTTTACATACATGCAATTACTTTCAACATCAAGACAAAAGCACGCTGCAAATGTTTTGCAGGTTTCAATTGAAATTTGTCCAGCCACAAACTTACCTAACAAATCTGTCTGTTAGATTCCGGACAAAGGAGTAGATTTCAAACCAGTCGGCAGAGACACTTCCTGACCTAAAAGAAGACACAAAAAAGGGACAGAAAAATGTTATCTGTTACACAAAGTAAACTCCATGCTAAATCCAGCAAAGACCTGGCAAAAAATGTTACATATCAAATCATAGATTTAGGGAGACAAAGATGTTTTGGAAATGTGTCGAAATATTTCTGGCGAAAGGTACTCAAACTCTCCTGAGTTGTACGAGAGTTTGATTTATAATTATACATTTCCAGCAAGTGTGGCTGAATTTTTCCTGTCCCGGGAAGGGCGGGTTGCTGAAAAAAAAGAAAAAAACATTACAGCTGTGTTGACCATATTAAAACCTAATTCAAAAAAGATGTCCTTTTTGGAAAGGAAGTTGAGTGTGTTCTGTGTCATGGCCCAAGTCTTGCTTCCTGCAATTGCATCATCACAGCAATCCAGTCAACATGAGGACATCAAGACATCTTTTAGACGGCAAACACAGGATCCGTGCACCTTGTTCATGGCAAAATTCAAGCACTTTTCAACCACTTTCAAGGTCATTTTTTCCCAGTACAGTGGAACCTCGCCTCTCAGTTCGGACAAATCGGTGTTCGACCAAAAATTTCGAGAAATTCTTGCTTCGCTGTTCGGTCAATAAAATCGGAGTTCGAACGCCGGTATGCTAGGGTGCGATGCTGAGCGGCATACGGGTATTTTAGCCCCTAATTATGCCTCAGAAGAAGGTCGGTGCAAGCAGGACAGGTGAAAAAAGACAAGTTGTTCGTACAACTATTGCCTTTAAGAAAGACATAATAGCTAAATATGAAAGAGGTGTACAAATTTCCGATCTTGCTAGTGAATACAGCATGGCTAAATCTACTATCAGTACGATAGTAAAGAATAAGGAGGCTGTGAAATCGAGTGATGCGGCTAAGGAAGTTAGCGCTATAAGCAAGAAACTGCCGCAAGTTTTGGAAGAGGTTGAAAAACTTTTGATGATTTTCCTCTCCCCACCGTCCACCACAAAGGTAAGAAATCCTATTCATAATCCTTTTATTTTTTATTACACGTTCATGTTAGCGTAATCTTTCATACGGAATATTACGCTAACGCGAACATACGATTAGCCTGGGTTAACTTCATGTTTACGCTCATGGTAAACATTCAGGGTGTTGGAACGGATTTACATTACTTTTAATGGGGAAAAAAAACGTTTTCGGTGATTGAACAAATCTGTTTTCGAACAGGGTTCTCGAACGGATTATGGTCGAGAACCGAGGTTCCACTGTACCTTCAAAGGAAAAAAAACCAGCGCCGATCAAAAGAACGTTTTTGTTGTTAACTTAAAAGACTAGAATAGACTTTGTGCTATTGCGAGATCTATGATCTACGATCTTTTTGTGTCAACGGGCGGCTACAAACTGTCATGAAGTCTTCCATTCTGCTTCTACAATGCATGTGCAGCTTGGATACATCACACGGAAAGGGCTCTTTTGGTGTTGAGTAATATTTGAGTTCAATACAGAAGACAAATTTAAAAAACGAAAGTCCTTTATGTTTAAAAAGCAGAAAAATGAGCCACATTTGGACTCATTTTAATGATATTAATTGCTCCAAGGCAGAGTGCATTCAATTTTTCAGAGTCTGCTGATCGTTTGCTTTTTAATGTACTAACATAATTTTACATTTACATTTTTTGCACGTTTTTCAGAGGATAGGTATCTTAATTGGTTAAAAAAGAATTGTAAATAGTTAATTGTTTGGCATTTTATCTTTTATTTATTGCACTCAACAGTTAATATTCTTAATCTATTTTTATTGTTTCTTATCAAAGATTTTGTGTTGTTGTTTAACTAAATCTGTTCAGTGAGCAAAGAGCCAAAAAGTGTTTTGTATTTTTTTTGTAGAACGGTGAATATTTTGATTATTCTAATTTACATTTCATGTGTTTTGCAAAACTGTAGCCGGGGATCGTCGCGCCAAGGACCCCTCCCTTGGCTGCTACCCAGCTCTCTGCGCACCCGACCCCTTTGGCCCCTCCTACAGGTGGTGAGCCCATGGGAAGAGGGTCCCACGTCGTCCCTTCGGGCTGTGCCCGGCCGGCCCCCGTGGGTAAGGGTCCGGCCACCAGGCGCTCGCCAGCGGACCCCACCTCCAGGCCTGGCTCCAGAAGGGGGCCCCGGTAACCCGCGTCCGGGCGAGGGAAATCGAGGACCAAAGTTTTCTCTCATCATTAGGGGTCTTCTGATCTGCGTTTTGTCTGGCCACTCACCTAGGACCTGTTTGCCATGGGTGACCCTACCAGGGGCTTAAAGCCCCCGACAACATAGCTCCTAGGATCATTGGGACACACAAACTCCTCCACCACGATAAGGTAGCAGATCAAGGAGGGTCTTGTTCACGAGTGAGGGTAGGATGGAACGGGAGATCGACAGACGGGTCGGTGCAGCGTCTGCCGTCATTCGGACCCTGTACCGGTCTGTCGTGGTGAAGAGGGAGCTGAGCCGAAAGGCAAAGCTCTCGATCTACCAGTCCATCTACGTTCCTACCCTCACCTATGGTCATGAACTTTGGGTCATGACCGAAAGAACTCGATCCCGGATACAAGCGGCCGAAATGAGTTTCCTCCGCAGGGTGGCTGGGTTCTCCCTTAGAGATAGGGTGAGAAGCTCAGTCATCCGGGAGGGACTCGGAGTAGAGCCACTGCTCCTCCGCGTTGAGAGGAGCCAGTTGAGGTGGCTCGGGCATCTAATAAGGATGCCTCCTGGACGCCTCCCTCGGGAGGTGTTCCGGGCATGTCCCACCGGCAGGAGGCCCCGGGGGCGGCCCAGGACACGTTGGAGAGACTATGTCTCTCGGCTGGCTTGGGAACGCCTCGGGGTCCCGTCGGATGAGCTGGAGGAAGTGGCTGGGGATAGGGACGTCTGGGCTTCCCTTTTAACGCTGCTGCCCCCGCGACCCGACCTCGGATAAGCGGAAGACAATGGATGGATGGATGGATGGATGTTTTGCAAAACATATGAAATTCCTATTTACTAAATGCCCAAGACACAATGCAGGAAATAGTTCACCTACAACCATTTGTGGTTGAGGGATCCAACCAACAAACCAACTTTATATATATATATATATATATATATATGTTATATCATTATTTTATTTTTTCGGGGGGATGACATATCATTGAAAAAAAACAAAAATCTAAGGAGCTAATTGGGAAAAGAAAGAGCCAGTTCTTCTAAATGAGCTGAGCCAAAGGAGCTGGTGTTCTAAATAGAGCTGTCCTTTTGGGTGCAACATTAAGCGGCGGTGACATTTCACATTAAAACGCCCTAATGACAAGCCCCCAGACCAGGTGTGTCCACGTCATTTTTGTGCACTTTTTTTTTCTTCATTTATTCTATGGTCTATAGCAGGGGTGGCAAACACCCTATATATTTTCTATATACTGTGGCTCTTTGCCTTGTTTCGTGTTTAGTTTTTTTTGTGTATTGAAGGTGGACACTTTCCTTGAAATCAACACAAGAACTATACTTGTTGTATTATAAGGAGAGAAATGTGTTATGGGAAAAAATATGTTTTTAATTGTGTGTGTTTGTGTGTGTCTGTCTGTCATGGCAGGTCAGTGCGTGGTGTGGCTCTTTATATCTTACAGTTAAAAAATTCAGCGCTTTGTGTCAAAATTGTTCGCTATTATTTCTTTCTTAAATGCAATAGTTGTACGCACTACCCTTCTTTTTTTCACCTGTAGCAACTTTGCTGCTTGCACCGACCTTCTTCGGAGGCATAATTAGGGGCTAAAACACTCTGTTCACCGATATTTAAAGCGAAAGCGAAAAGTGCGCGCGCACGTCATAACAGTTCTTCACGAGGGGTGGGGGCAATCTACACCCGTACGCCGCTCAGCATCGCACCCTAGCGTACCGGCGTTCGAACTCCGATTTTTTGAACGAAAAGCGAAGCAAGAATTTCTCGAAATTTTTGGCCGAGAACCGATTTATTCGAACCGAGAGGCGTTCGAAAACCGAGGTTCCACTGTACAGTATCCTCATTAACAGTATTTTGTGACATTTTTACATAATAACTCATCTTGCACCTTGTTTTGAATCCATTAATGATGGGAAAAAATGAGGGTCAAAATGCATAATTACTGGAGGGAGACTAGTTTAAAGTGCTATATTGGGCGTTACCGGGCTGTACTTGCCCAAGACACACCACAGGAAATGGTGCCCCTACGACCCTACTGGTTAAGGGATCCAACCAACCAACCATTTGTTGATATGGGACACAGGCTCTGGCATATTCTTATTATTCTTCATAAATGGTATCAAATCACCTAATGTCACACAGTGAAATGAAATGCACTGAAAAAATAGAGCAGGTTTAGCAGTTTTGCTGAAATTTGTAAATATGTGTTATGGCTCACTCATTAAACATCTAAATATTTTCCCTGGTCTAAAGGGTGTCTAAAGAGGTATTTCTAAAGATATGTTTTCACATTTTATTTCTCAACTAAATAAAGGTGCCTTTTGGGCAGCAACCATTTAATCTTTTAGACGTATTTTTAACTAGTTCGTGTTTAGTCAATTAACAGGACAACAACTAGGCAGGCCAGAGGACGTCCAAAAGACATCAGGTGCTGATTGGGATTGTCCTTCCATCCACATCTGCTTCCTGCAACTCCGTATCAGGCCGTTAACGGATTTCGTCGACGTTACGAGCGAGTTAATTTGAAAGGTACGTTAATGAAGAGTTAATTACAAGTGGTATTTCTTACTTGTCCAGGACGAAGTACAGGTCGTAGGCTCCTCGGCAGGACGCTTCGACCTCCTCCGCCCATCCTGAGGACGTCAAAACGGCTAAAGAAAGGGCTCCGAAGACCGCCGCCAGCCACCGACGCCTCCCGGGGAAAATTTGAGGTCCCGGGGAGGACTTAAGGGACATTTTCGTTTCCTTGTCTGAAGGCATTTTGGATGAAAAAGACGACGACGAAAGAAGTCTATTCGGCGCCACATTGAAATTGAGGAAATCACCGCCGAAACGTCATTGTTGAGTCACAGCTGGTTCGTGTTACATCCTCGATGTGTTAACACACGTTTTGTTCCACTTCAAGAAATAAAAATTGATAAAAGTGCAGAAAAAAGACACGCGAGAATAGTTGGGAAAAGTGGAGTTTAGTTGTTGCTGTGGATGCGTTCAGGAGAGGCTCGGAGTTTTGACTGTTTACGCTAACAGAACCTGGGCAAGATGACAGTCAAAATGATACAAATTATCACATTAACAAAATATATTTTTAATTGCTTTGAGATGAAAATTAAAGAAAAGGGACACAAACAACACAATGGAAAACTTGGGAAAAAGTCAAGTTTAGTTGCTAGTGTGATGCGTTCAAGTGAAGCTCTTACTTTACACTGTAACCTTGCAGGGATGCTGGGAGAAATGACAATCGTGTCAAAACAAAACAAAACCCAAAAGGATAAATCAGGAAAATTAACCAAATTATCTTTTATGGGAAGAAAAAATGTCCAAGAAACAATTCAATTATCTATCGTCATATACAAAAAAATGTTCCCAAAATATGTATTTTAAAGGGGGAGGGGGAGATTCTTTCACAAACAAGATTTTTTTCTCAGATGTTTGTCCCTTTGCAGGTCAGCGCCTTGCATGGCTGACTCCCTATTTGTGTGTGCGTGTGTGTGTGTGTGTGTGTGTGTGTGTGTGTGTGTGTGTGAGAATGGGTAAGTGTGAAGCACAATGTAAAGCGCTTTGGGGGGGTCTTCATTGACTTGAAGAGTGCTATATAAATGCAGACCATTTACCATTTACTTAAACAGGGAACTTAATACATTTGTTTTTCTTCTTTATTCAATCGCCTCAAAGTCACTGATCATTCACTTTATATGTGATCTGCTAACTTAACTCTGATTTATATTTTTTTACTTTAATAAATTGTGAAAATTAAATAATTGATGGAAAATTGAGGGGGAAAAATTAAATAAAACCCCTGTAGTTCATGGTGGAGCTCAGAATTTATGTTCAGGACAAGACAAATAAAGTAAATGAATCAAATGTATCTTATGTGCATATAAAAAACAAGCGACAATCTTAGAAATTTTATTATTAATTAGTTCTTCTGACAGATAGTTTCAAAGGTATTATGTCAAAGTCATTCTATATTTTTACTCCCCAGAAAATATAATTTTACCTTGCTTATGTTATTGGTGTGTCTTTTTTTTTCTCCAGTTTTATTTCTTCAGAATACATTTTTTTTTATCCTTCCCCCTTGGACAGTTTAGATGATAAATACACCTAAAAGATAAATAAACAACACATTTAGATCATAATAAACAAACTTTTGTAAAATCACTTTGAGTCAAGAAAACAGACACTAGGTCAAATCACAAAGCATCTTTTTCTCTTCCTTTCTGTAATAAGAAGACAAGTATCTCTTTTAAAACAGTTTTTTTCATGCACACATGTACGACTTGTTTCTTTTAATGCTGCAAACCGTATTGTTTTTGATGACATGTCCTTGATCATCGCTTTCCTCATCTGTGTTATGTAACAGGAAATTCCAAGTACGTTAACACGTGTGTCTTGTTCTAACAAGAACTGACAATGCTTGTGTAGATCTTTTTCTTTATTTTAGGATTTCTGCATAATATTGGTATATTACTACACTGTACTGGTCTGTATTCTGTACTGAAATCAAGCAATAACTAGTATCTTGTTTTGTTTTTTTTAATTTTTGATATTTTTATTGTCTTTTTATGTGTTCATCTGTATATATTTATACTATATTTATTTTACTTGTATCCTGTTAGGATGTAAAAAAATGTTTCCTTTTTTTTTGTGTAAATTATAATAGAAAAAAAATTGAACTCTGAAAATAGTGTTTTTTTTTCCTTCGAAATGTCATGTCCCAAAGTGTCTGGAAAAAAAAACTGATCACATAAAGGTACAAAGTACAATTTTAGATTTTTCTTACATTTTTAATTTTATTTATTTTATTTTTTTTACAAAAAAGTTCTGAATTAAAAAATGTACAGAGACGCAACAATAAAGTTTATTAGAATTCAAAGATAACAGCTGTGACAACGCAGGCTTGACTATACATCACTGCTACATCGTATTGAAACGTTAACCAAACAAAACAATAGTTGTGAAGATGCATGATATATGGAAAAAAAACCTAAATGAACTATACCTGAAAGGAAGACAACGCGGGATTTGACGAAATATCAACTGATTCTAACTGAACATAGAGCGGTAAAGGAGAACAAAGTAAATACACCCAGATGGAGCAAATGCATCATTTTCCAACATCAACTCTAAAAAAACTAAATATGCATGGTACACAACGAAAATTCACTTGCATGGAAAAAAACAATGTTGAACAACATTGTGACCAGACCAACAAAAGTGGCACAGTTTTAAGACCATTCAATACAATGCAGGCAACCTAACTAACACTAACTGAACAAAATATGAAAGTAGCCTATGTAAGATATGCTGGGACACAAACTAACTAAAAAAGAAAAAAGCAGGACATGTGGGGACACTAACAAGCTCTTAATGAACAAAACATGAACAGAAGATGACGCAGGATATGTTGGGACACTAACTTTAATTGAACAAATCATGAATGGAAAACAATGCAGGATATGTTGGATTAGCTGAGCAACAACAAAAAAGGAGACAATGCAAAATATTTTTGAAAACTAACAAGCGCTTTATGAACAAAACATGACAGGAAATGACAGGATATATTAGGACAACAACTAGCTCTAACACATGCGACGCAGTAAATGTTGTACCACAGACTACGTCAAGCTGAAAAAAACATGAAAGGAGGATGACTTGGGATACATTTGGGCGCTAATAAAATCTAACCAATCAAAAAAAAAGAAAAGGTTGGGAATATAACAAGCTCCAAAACAGTAAATGACACCTAACTGAACAAAACATCGAAAAAATACATTACAGAATATGCCAAGACAATAACTAAATAGTAGCACATACACCCAAATTAGGATAAAACAGTAACGGAAAGAGCAATTTCTACTGAAAACACCAAACGAAAATCATGGAAGTAGAGGAAAAGACAAAATTAGCTAAAAATGCTAACATTTTGACCTAAAAGACTGCAAAATGAGAAATTTTGCACAACCTAGTGAAACTTTTTTATCATATTTTGTTTCGGTCTTGTTTTTTCTTGCTTGAGTTGTCGAACACACAAACATGCCAAAGCTCGCTAGCTTGTATGCACATGTGCGTAAGCTAGCGCACACACCTCCGCCACGGCTAATTATGGCTAACACACCTCATCAAACGTGAACATCAACAGCGCCGTCTAATTATCTGGCAAATCAAATTCTAATTGGATGTTAATTACAATGTTAATTCCTCTGCACGCTGTTTGCTTTCACGCTGTGCAAGCTAGCTGCACTCGCTCGTTCATTCTTTTACGCTCTTTTTTTCTCTGAAAGAGCAAAAAGTCAACAAAAACAATCAGGAAACATCTTAGCAGCGTCGAAAGTTAACTGGATAAAAAAAGTTTGTCAGTCGACAATTTTTTTATTTTTTTGCACTCAAAGTTGTATCGGTCAAGTGCACTGTAAAGAGAAGATAATCAGAAATTACGAATAAATTACGACAATCAAGTTAATTGCCAGATGTCTGCAATCATTTTTTTAACATTTCGAACATTAGCGTTTCTGTGTTGGTTTAATGGGGTTTTTTTTTTGTCGTCAAAAAATGTTGTCATTTTTTTTAGCGTATTCAAGGATATTTTACCCTATTGTCTCATGCTTTTTTCCCCTCCTTGTCGAGAATATATTTTTTCCAAGGATTTTGCGGTGGACCCAAACGCAGGAAGTAGGAAGTGTGGCAAGGTGCTTAAAAAAGGTGACATTTAACCACAAAATAATCAACAAAGTAACAAACACAGTCAATAAACAATGAAACTGCCTGAACCGAAAAACAAAAAAAAACAAACCCCAGAAACAAGGATGGAACGAAAAAAAGTTGATGGTGGAAAATGAAAATTACCCAACCATGAAAGGACCCAGCAGGAAACTTCCCTGACTCGGCCACTTCGACTCCCTGTCTCGGCTGCGAGGCGAGGCGTCGGCTGCTTCGGCTCGCTGCCCTGGCTGCAACTAGAGTCCCTTGGCTGCTTTGGCTCCCTGTCACGGCTGCAGGGAGAGTTACCGTTGTGAGGAGAGTTCCCAGCTGCAAGGAGAGTGCCCAGCCGTGAAGACTCCCTGTCCGGGCTGTGAGGAGAGTCTCTGGACGTTTCGACTCCCTGCTCCAGCTACAAGGGGAGTGTCAGGTTGCTTCGGCTTTCTGCCCTAGCTGCGAGGAGAATTCCCGGTTGCTTCGCTCCTTGGCTCAGCTGCAAAGAGAGTCCCAGGTCGCTTCAGTTCCGTGTCCCGGCTGCGAGGAAAGTCCTAGACCGCATCGGCTCCTTGCCCCAGCTGCGAGAAGAGTCCCCGGTCGCGTCGGCTCCCTGCCGGCTGCGACGAGGGTCCTTGACCACTTTGGCTCCCTGCCCCGGCTTACAGAAGAGTCCCCAGCCGCCTTGGCTCCTTGCCCTGGCTGCAGGGAAAGTTTCCAGCTGTGAGGATATTTCCTGGCCACTTTGGCTCACTGCCCCTGCGGAGAAGAGTGTCCCTGATCACTTCTGCTCCCTACCCCCTGCTGCGAGGAGAGTCCCCAACCGCTTCAATTCCCTGTTCCGACAAGAACCTTGAGCTGCCCCGTGTCACAGCCGCCAATTTCTTTCTTTTGGGCCCTCTGGCGGACAGAGGCGCGCCAGACAATGACAGCAGTCGATAATATTTTGTGTTTTCTTTCATAGGAGTGCAGAGTATTTTGTGTCTTTTGTTTTGTAGCTGAGAATATCTTGAACTATTTTCCAATGCTTTTTTCCCCCCTCGTAGTCGAGAATATTTTGTGTTTGTTATCGAGGTCAAAAATATTTAGCATTTTTTTCGTTTGTTTCATGTAGTCGAATTTTTTCGATTTTTTTTCAAGTAGTTGAGAATAGTTTGTGCTTTTTATCGTAGTTGAAATCCAAATAGTTTTATTGTATTTGAAATTATGAAAAACATTTTCATGGTATGAAATATATATATATTTTTAAACTGTATATGTGACTTTTTTCGTGTTTTTTGTTTTCATAATCGAGCACATTCTTTTTTTCTTGTAGTCAAGAATATTTTGCATTATTTTTTCGTCCTTTGTTCTCCTTGTAATAAAAAATATTTTGCGGGTTTTTTGTTGTGGTACAAAACGTGTTTTTTTCTCGTAGTCAAAATATATATATAGTTTTTGTAGTTGAGAATAATGTGCGTTTATCTCGTGTTCGAGAATATTTTGTGTTCATTTCTCATGGTCTGAATTTTTTTTTCTTATTTTTCCCATAGTTGAAAATATATTTTTTTTTTTTTCTTAATTACCATTTTTTTTTCTCATGAGTTTAGAATATCTTGGTTTATGTCACAATTTTTTTATTCCGTAGCTCAACCCAATTGTGTCTCCTTACCATAATTCCAATAGAAGAAGTAACCTAACTGCTTTTTCACCCCCTTCATATTGTCTACCGGAGTAGCACAACTTGGTCATGTCTCCTCTATATCCTTCCATAAAGTTAGCGAGGAACTGGAGATCATAATCACAAGCTTCAAGCTCGTGTGATTCTTTTGAACTTCAGCAACTTGATAAGATTGTGTTATTTTCTCAGCCAAGGCACGTGTGACTTTCAGCATTGGCGCAATTGTATAATGTTTCTAAATGCAGCATGCACTTTTAAAAAAAAGTTATTTGTATCTGTCTGCAGAGGCAGTGTTAGGGTCTCTGTCCAGTGTCCACTAGAGAGCGCCAAATGGGTATGGAATCGGAACAGGTGTGTGCAATCACCCCACACATGACCATAATTAGTCTGACCCTTCATAAGGTCATTTTGGACAGCACCCAGTGTTGGGTGATTTTCATTTTCCACCATCACCTTTTTCCATTCCATCCTGCTTTCTGAGGTTTGTTTTTTGTTAAGACTGTTTTGATGTTGTTTTTGACTACTCGTTTCTTACATTTGTTTGTATTTTGTTATTTAATACTTTCGTTTTATAGCACCTTACAATTTTTCCTTTGTCACGGTTGCCATGGCACCCAATGGCCCTGCCTATGTGTCACGGTTGCCATGGTACCCAATTGGCCCCGCCTGTGTGGCGCCAGCTTCAGCTTGTTGACCGATTGGCTCCCTGTCAGTATTTAAACTCTGTCCTGTCAATCCCTTTTGGTCGGTCCGTCTGCGAATCTCTGTTTTTACACGGCAAGCCCTTTTTCTTCTGTCCTGTTTTTTTGCTCCTGTACTGTTTTGAGCTAGACCACGTCTGCTCTCGCATCCCGAATTACGACCTATTTTGATCTCGACCTTGTCTGTTCTCCCGCCCCGAATAACGATCCGTTTTTTTATCTTGACCATGTCTACTCTCCTCTCCTGGCTTTCGACTTGTTTCCAATCCTGATCAAGTTTTTTCCCTTCTATATGCCCTGGCTACTGACTTGTTTTTTCCGTTCTCGACTCCGCCATTGCTCGCCACGGAAGTCCCACTTCCGCGTCTGAGCAAACTACTCCCCGCGACCAGCGATCTCCGGATCGTGTGTGCGCTCCTTTCCGTTCTTCCCAATAAAACCGAGAAACGTTATGCGAATGGGTCCTGTCTCCATTCTGGTCCTGACATCCTGCTTTCTGCATTTGGGTCCACTGTAAAATAACAACATAATCATCACAAACTGAAAAGCTTGATCGCAAGCATGCGAGAACACATCTTTCTTCCAAACCGTTAGGGCTAAAACCCAAATTCTTGCTGTCCTGCATGAAATGTAATTTCCTGAAGTTGGGAAGGGAAAAAAAAGCACCTTTTTTTTCTTTTTCTTTTTTTTTTTTTAAAGATATGAGACGTTTTGCATGATGTAGCCTTCCTATTAGAACTGTCAAAAATGCCCTCATATTGAGTTAAAAAAAAATAAAACTGTCATGATTGCCGATTGAGCGCAGCTGCGGAGGCTTATTGGCACCAACAGCCTGGACAGCTGATTGGCTGTCACTCTCTTTTCAAACCCCTGGCTCGTTACGCAAACTGTTGCCTTCAGCTCAGTAAGCCTTTTCGTCTGACGTTCCTGTCCTGCTTTCTCCTGCCTGATCTTTGTCGCCAAGCCGTTTCCGGACCTGACTACGCCCCGTTGTGCCTGCCTGTTACCTGACCTGTTTTGCCCCGTTACCTGCCTGCCTGCTGCTACCGACCTCGCTTACAAACTCGACACCGCCTTTGATCTCCAATCCTGGCCAAAGACTTGCTATTCCCGCCTGTCTCCGATCCTTCTCGCTTGACAAGGAAGTGCCACTTCCGCGTTCCCGCCACCTGCTACCCGTGTTCGTCGATCCGCGGAACGTGGAAGCAAGCCTTTCTCTCCCTCTTATCTATAATAACTGAGAAAATGAGCGCTATTGGGTCCTGTGTCCGTTTCTGGTTTGTGACAAAAACGAAATAATGTAAGAAAGCACTTTTCACACAAACGGTAATGGCAAAATTCTTGCTGTCGTGTGTTGCAATTATTGTCCTTAAGCTAGTTCCAGCAGACATCTGTTGAGAAAGGTATCATTTTTTATATTTGAGGTATTTTGCATACTGTAACCAGGATGCCCAAACTGTCAAAAATGCCCTCACCGTGAGTTGAGAAGCTGAAATGCAACCATGTAGGAACACATTTTTTATCCCAAACCGTGAGGAGTAGAACCGAAAAACAAACCTCAGAAAGCAGAGTGCAATGGGAAAGGTGACTGTGGTAAATTAATTTGACCCGACACTAGGTGCCGTCCAAAATGTCCTTATAAAGGGTCGGGCTAATTAAGGACAGGTGTGGGGTGATTAGACAAACCAAACTACAAACCCATTAAGCGCCTCCTGGTGGACAGAAGCGCGCCAGACCCTAACAGGCAGGATTTTATCGGTTATCGGGAATCTGTATGAAAAATCTTCTTCAGTGCATCCCTAGCAAAACATCAATCGCATTCAGGAAGTCGGCACCGTCTCCTGAAAACCGTCTTTCCTCCCTTTGGCTGCTTTGACCCAGTTTAGTGTTTTGATTTGCCTAAAAACGTCATCTATTAAAGTGTGCGTTGAACGTCTTGGCCCCCCTCCCCTGGTAATTGCTCTTGAGTCCCCCTTTGTGTTTCATGCTCCCTCCTCGGGAGCTGACAGGTCGCTTCATGATGAAGAAATTAAGGACGGACTTCTCCTTAATCCGTCTGGAAGCTTCTTTTTTGCAGCGCCGCCTCTTTGACAGCCGCGCTCGCCAGAAATTGGACCTGAGTTGAGTTGAGGGCGGGAGCTCAGAGGGGGAGGTTTCAGGTGATGAAGTCGTCTTTAGATGATGGGCCTCACTGTTGCTGTGGACACGACCCATTCCGGAAAAACTGTTGCTTTTTGTGGAAAATAAAACAGGAAACCAGATGGAAAACTTTATGTAGAAGACAGAGAGGCTGAATCAAAAAATAACAAAATAATTTAAAAAGAGAGTCTACAAGGACAGTTTTTTTTAAATATTTTACTTTTTTTCATTTAATTCTAAGAATGATTTATTACTAAAATCAGAAAAATATTAAAATAACACTATTATCGATTATTTACCATATTGGAGTTTTTTTTTTCATTTAAAGCCATTTTTAAAGCATAAGATACAGTTTAATAAGAAAAATACAATAACAGTGATGATAAATTGCAACTGCAATTTTCCATTTGTTCTGATCTAGGGCATACCAGAATGGCACGCGTTCTGACAAAAGACACTTCTGCTGGTCTCTGCTAGCAGCAATATTGGATTGGGGATTATGGGTAAAGGCTGCATGAGTGCAGTTTTGGTGGAAATAAATGCAAAAGAAGCCAGCATTCCTGGCAAAAATGTAAGATTGGGGCTAAAGGACTGCAGTCATATGAGCGCAGTTCACTTTTTGGTGGACTGAACAGAATAAATGAGCCACCGGGCCGGAGAAAGTGTCTAATGACAGTTCCCACTCGAAGCAGTATGGGATTAGGAAAAAGATCGAGCAGGCCCCCGCTTGCAGCAATTTGGGTTTGAGGATAATGGAATGCATGCACAAAAGTGTAGTTCATTTAAGGCGTAAATAACGGCAAAGAATCAGCTGTCAGGCTCAACTAAACTCTTTTTGTCCACGAGTCCACGATGCTTTTTTTGTGGACAGAATGTCAAAAAAACGGCTTGACTGGTCCCTGGGGGTTAATTGATCTTGGCTGCAAAGATGCTGTTCATTTCAGCGTCAATAACAAACAAAGAGCTGCCAATAATGAAACAAGTTTGCTCTCTCAGCCCTGTACCACACCCCACCCCGCTGTCAGCAATAATAGACTGGGGATAATTGATCATAACAATTCAGTGCAGTTTAATTGAGGCAGCAAAACGGCATGTCTCGCGACAAAAGTCCCTTCTGCTGGCCCCTGCTTACAGCAATATGTGACTGGGATAATGGATAGCAGTAGCATGAGTGCAGTTCAAAGCAATACATTATTGGAGATAACGATGACGCCGGTCCCGGCTTTCAGCAATATGGGAATTGTAATAATGGATCACATCCGCAAAAGTGTGATTTATTTTAGGCAGGTATAACATTTAAAAAAAGCTGCCAGGTTCAACTAAAGTGCGCTCTTTCGGTCCCCCTTGCAGCAATAGGCGATCATGGATATTTGATCGTGACTTTATGAATGCTTAATACCTATTGGATGACATAACGTCAAAAAATGCTCCTTGGTGATAATTGATCTCAGCTGCCCTGATGCTGTTCATTTTAGCGCAAATAACAAAAAAGAGACACCATTAATGACACAAATTTGGTCTCTCAGCCCTGTAAAACCTCCCGCACTCTACTTTCAGAAATAAACGACTGGGGATAATGGATCACGACAAAACAGTGCAGTTCAATGGAGACGGCCAAAATGGCATGTCTTCTACTGGTCCTTGCTCACAGCAATTTGTGACAGCGGATAATGATAGCAGTTACATGAGTGCAGTTCACTTTTTGGTGGACCTAACAGCATAATTGACCGAAAAGGCTCAACAAAGTGTCTTCTGCCAGTTCCCACTTGAAGCAATGTGGGATTGGCAGAATGTCAAAAGCGAGCTGTCAGGCCTAACTGGTCCTTGGGATAATTGATCTTGGCTGCACAGATGCAGTTGATTTCAACGTAAATTCCAGAAAAACCGAGCCAACATTAATGACACAAATTTACCCTCTCAGCCCAACCCCACCCCGCTCTCAGCAATAGTAGACTTGTTATAATGGATCACGCCAAAACAGTGCAGTTCAATTGAGGCAGCCAGAACGGCATTTCTCCTGACAAAAGTTTCTGCCAGTCACTGCTCACAGCAATATGTGACTGAGGATAATTGATCGCGGCCACACTGGTTCTCACAGCAATATGCAATCAGGAATAACAGATTGTGGAATATATTTTAACCTGCGATGTACTGAGGCTGTGAAATAGTGAGAGATTGCAGTTATGTTGTTTAAATGCAGTGGTTTTCAAATAAGGGGAGAGGGGCCCTTTTGGGGTTGCAAGGCTCCTTCAAACGGGGCGCAGGTGCGTTTGACTTGGGGAACTTTTTTTTTTAACTTTGCCAGAATAAAGGGCAATTAAACCTCCAGTACACTAGGGCACAGTGGCGTTCTCATTGCCAGAGTGTATTGCTCATATCTATCTTCCACGCAGTAAATTAAGCACAGTGTGTCAACATTGATTATGTAGTGTGGACATGAAGTGTAGCAGGCCCTCAAGTGACCCCATGAAAAAAATATTTGACACAGATGCTGGGACGAGAGACAGGGTAAAGAGTCAAACAAAAGTCCCCTGTCGAAAACCAAAACAAGGAAGTCTGACAAAGTGTACGTAGCACTTCACTGCAACCACGGAGAGACTAGCAAAGACCGGCGTGTTTGCAATGCTAAAAATGTTGGCAGCAGACAGCACAAAGCCAAAAAAATTAAGCGGTCACCTAAAATTATCACTACCCAATGACGCAGATTACACACTTGAGTTTTGTTGAGTGAAAATGTGCTAAAATGTGTGGATTTACCATGATGTTATCACTTATATTGAGCAATCGTTCTGTCCCTACCAATATCATGTGACTTAGAACAAATTATCTTGGAGAACACTAGAGGATTTCTTCTTCCAAGGAGGGGTGTGACAGCAAATAATTGAGAAGCACTGTTGTAATGTAAGTTTATTTTGAAAAGTACATTTGGGGAATAATGGTATTTTTTTCATTCTTTTGAGAAAACACTCATTTTCATAGCTACTTTTTTGTGTCGGTGACAGCGTTGATTTACTTCCTAATGGAAGTTAGGTGGCGTCCAGTGTATGGAGCGACTTTGCTAACGCGCTGCGACGTGGCCGAAGCCCCCGGGCGGTTCCATGTTGGGGTGGGCTCCTAGACATGCCGAGGGACGACTTTGTCTTTGACTGAATGAGTCCGGACCAGGAAAAAAAATGGATGAGCCGCGGCTTGACGTGTCAGGAAAGCAGCGCTGATGGCCGATGATTGCCGAGTGGGTCTTCCTCCTCCACCGCCTTCTCTACCGCCTTCTCCTCCTACACTGGCGCTACCGCCACCACAATCGCCACTCTCCTGTCCCCCGAGGGCCCACAGGACTTTTTTTTCGATTGAAAGACAAGCAGGAAGTCTTTGAGGCGGCAAAGAATCCCGGGAAGCTCGTCACCTCCAGTGCGGGGGCCCGGGGCCAGCTTCATCTCGCCGATGTTTTTGCCAGCCTGTCACCGAGGAGGCGTCGGTTGGTCGAGGGAGGAAGCCTTCTTCTTTTTTGAACCTGACCCCGCCTTCAACTGCCGCTTGACACGTGCAACAACTAGGGAGGCAACACAACTGTTTTTTCATACTGATACCCATAACTGACAAAAATCCTCCTTCTGATTGATACAGAATTTGGGGTGCCCAACCTCTTAAAAGCGTGGAGCTACTTTTTTCATTTCTAAAATAAGATGTTATTAATATGTTATTACCAGGTTATAATTATGATGGGTTAAATAAAATAAAAGTTGGAGTTCAAAATAGTATAAAAGCAGGATATGAAGAACGTTGCAGAAAGGTACAGATGTCACGGTTGCCAATGGCGCCCAATTGGCCCCACCCGTTCAGCGCCAGCTGCGTCTCGTTGACTGATTGGTTTCCCTCCTATTTAAGCTCAGTACTTTCACTCACCCTCGGTCAGTCCATCAACAAACCTCTGCACCTGCAAGACGTGTGTTTTGATTCTGTCCGGTATCCTTTTTGTGTATCCTGTCCGATATCGATCCCGTCTATTCCGTCCTGTTTTGATATCGGTTTCCGGTCTCCAGTGTCTGGTATCGTTTCCGTCGATCTCGTTCTGTCTGATCGCTGTCTCCAGTCTCCTATATCTGTTATCAATCCTGTCAGTCCCGTTCTGTTTGGTATCGACACCATCCGTCCAGTATCGGCTCCTGTAACTAGTATCGATCTAGTTGGTCTCTGGCTTTTCTGTTGTTCCACGTCAGACTTCTGTCTTTCTTTTTCCGCCCAGCGTTCGCTGAATCACTGGCATTTGTGTTAATGTGCATGACTGCCCCATTCCCGTAAAATAAAGCTTGTGTGAGAAATGTCACGCATTTGGGTTCTCCTGCTGTTTCGGTTCATGACAACAGATGGACAAGCGGACAGCTCAAGAGACATTTTGCAATAGTCAAGTTAAGTTATGTTTATTTATGTAGCCCCTAATCACAAGAAGTCTCAAAGGGCTCTACGGTCTATACACAGACATCCTCAAATATAAGTAATAAAAAAAATTCCGGTTGACAGCTTCCTGGGGTCAACATCACTCATAAGCTATCAAATAAACGTGTGTTTTAAGCCTGGATTTAAACTCTTCCACTGAGGTTGCAGATCGAATCACGGAGGGCAAAGCCTTCCACAGCATTGGGCCGAAATGGAGAATGCTCTCGAACCCGCGGATTTCTTCTTGGCTCTTGAGATCTCTAGTAATCTCGCAGTAAAAAGACCCTGAATGGAGAAAGAAAGTGAGCCTGAACAAGAAGCGCCAGAAAGTGAGTATGAGCGAAAACAAGTTTATAATCAAGACGCAAGAGAAGGATGAAGGTCGTCAAAAAAGGATTCATACGCACGTCCAAAAGCTTTAATTTGCCAAATACCACAGCTTACAATTTCAGCTGACTTGAAAGGGTAAGATTTATTGGGGTTAAAATAACATTTCCTAGAAGAACACAATGAACCATGATATATTTTCAGAACCAGTCCGCTGGTTATCGTGTGGTTTAAGGAGACAAATTCATGTAACTGTGGGGGCTCTCAGCTTGCTAAAGGTTGGCGACCACAGTGAAAAAGAACCCAAAAAAGTGGACTATGTTGTAAAAATAACCTAAAAGGGGCACATTTTCTGTAGAGAATTCATGGATTTGGTTGCTGTGGACAACCCTACCAAAATAGTGGCTTGTGTTGTAAAAATATTACCTTAAATTAAATCATTTCGTGTAGCAAAGAAATAATTAGGTCTTCAAGTGCAATTTACCGCCCTGAGAAAAAAAAAAGTCTAAACCAGGGGTCAGCAACCTAAAATAAAGAAAAGATAAAAGCCCTATATGAGCCTTAGAATGAATGCAAAGTCTCCTGAAGGTATCTATATAAGTTATATTAGCCTACTATCTTTATGACTCAGTTGGACGCAGTGCATCCTGTGGAGAGCGATGCACCACGTGACTACTCTGTTGTAGGATACCACCTCAAGTTTAACTTCATTACAATATCAATCTTTCATTGCAATAAAGAAATCCAATTTTTGATGTCATTTTTATTTTCAGGATTCGAAAAAACAACAAAATGAAATGTGCATAATGTGCCGCTTATCTTAGCGACAAAAACAGTGCAATAAAACGCAGCATTCATTCACTGCCTTAGATAAAATAAAAATAACACAATTGAAGTTTGTCACAGATCAATGCATCCATCCTTGGGCCTGAGCAACAAACACTAATAATATGGGTCATTAAAAAAATTCACTAACAAAAATTTGTAATAACTTAATAAAACCAGTTACTTTTTACTAAAAAAAGTCAATATGTCAGAATTGTACCCTTGAATGGGACTTCTGTGTTGAAATTGGGGCTGTAGCAAGAGGTTGGGTTGTATTGTGATGCCACGCCTTTAAAGAAGGCGAAGCTTGCGCTACACCCGGCTGCAGCACAGGAAACACAGAAGAGAAGAAAACAGGCAGAGGAGAAATGCGGCGAAGTAGTTGAAAAATAATATTTATTCTACATATTTTTTCACCGTAGAAAAACGTTAAAGGATTTTGTGTTATATTTGCCCTTCCAACAGTAAGGGTGTCCAAACTGAGAAAGCAGGCCAGATTTGGTAACCTGAAAACGTGCGTGGGCCGACTTTTCAGCCTGGCATTCTATGAACAGTCTTTAATAAGTTAACCCTCTGTAAAGGGGGGCAGTGCTTAGCGATTCAGCAATGCGACCTCATAGCTCGCTGTTGTATCATTTTCATTTGACTCGCAGGATCCGGTGAAAAAGCACTGCTGTGTCGTTAAAACAGCTTCCAATTGGTTCACCTTTTGACAGCGTTCTATTCTATCTTTTGAAAACAGTCACAATCTCTTAGCATGTTAGGCAGACGCAGTTGTTTTGGATTTCAGAGAAAAGATATTCCAATTTAGACTTGTCCTGGAAGCGACAGCCCTCACGGTCAACTTTAATTTTTTTATTTACAGTTGCCATGTCAGAAACGGGGTGGGTTCAAATTCTCTCAGAAAGCTAATGGCAAGGTTCCTTAAACAACTACGGCCATCATCTGGTGAAATGGTGAATTATTTTATACTGCGTTCAATATTATTGACAAACCACATATTATTAATTTTATGACAGTAAACAATTAACCATGGGCTTTAACTGGCCAGAAAGCCGTACTTTGGACATACCTGTCCTACAGACACCATATTCAAAGAAGAGTATATTTCCCTCCTCCAGGCGCCAGGGGCCACCCGGCAGTGCTAAAGATCCACATGCGGCTCTTGAGCCGCGGGTTATCGACCCCGTGTCTAAACTCTTCTACTATGAAATCAGAACAAGTCTCCTTATACACTTTTTGACGACGTCACCGCATACAGAGAAAAGTGTTTCTGAACAAGGTGTTTACAATAGACCCGAAGCGCTGAGCCACATGCTTCTTCATCGACTTAAAAGTCCTCAAAGGGCCTGAGGAAGTTTTAGCAAAAAGCGATCATGCTAAAGCACACTGCACACGAGTGGCGCTCATTGTTAAGCTAACGCGACTTGAGCGAGCATGAGGGGGGATTATATGGAGGTGGGGGAGTTATGCGTCTCAACGTCGGGCCAAATATTGGCGAGATTGGGCCGAGCGTGCTGGTACCGTTAAGTGCGGCCATTAATCCCTGGCACGGGCCGGCCCATCAGCGCTGTCCCAATGCCTTAATGTGACATTAGCGAGCCTTCTCCGACCAGCCAAATGGGGGGGAGGCGAAAAGCATGCGAGGGGCCATCTCTCTAAAGCTCTTTCTTATGTCGGCAAAACGGACGCCACTGCTGGAGCGGAATCGCATTAAAAGTTGAGCAGGGAGGGAAAAAGTCGGACGAGTTGGAGACAAGCCGGCTTGACAGGCGACAACTTCAGACTCTTTTTAGGTTCTACCGCAAAATGAGGCACGCGAAAAAACAATCGGGCCACTTTGGCAGAAATGTGTGCTCATTTCAATACGGTTTTCTGGGGATCTACCGTTATAGGTTTTATATACAATAACCCAGGTTGGTTGAAATGAAGCCGAGTAATGGATCAGTCAACACTTGACCAAATTGGGTTATTTTTATTGAAATATTTAACCTAATTGGGTGATTTTTTTTCTCCTAAAACTACCCAGGTAGGGTGAAATGAACTCAAGTTACGTCAACGCTCGACCCAAATTGGGTTATTTTGGAGCCGGTGTATATATATATATGACTGAGAAAATGACGGGAGACGGCACATGAGCTAAATCTGCTGTGAAATCTGTCCCGGAATGAGGTCGAGGCGGCACGGCTCACGGGAGGCCCGACCCCCTGAGGGGCCCCAAGGGCCGGGGGACTATCGGGGGTCTCGAAATAGGGGGGTCGCTCAGAATCGGGGGGCCAGGAATTGACAGCGATTATCATCAGACAGCGCTATCATGTCAGCAAGGGTCAGAAGTTAAAGGATCCCTGGTGACTGCCGGCATGTCCCGGGATGGTGAGCGGGGCCCCCACCCGGCCCTACACCCCACACAGCCCCCCACCCCACTCCAGCTAACCTCAATGGCCCCCATTAAAGTCGGCCCGACAGCCTTAAATCCCCCAGGACGGACGCGGGACCCAATCTCGTCGACCATATGCTGCAAAAGCAATACTAAAAAAGGCAAAAAGGGGTCATTTTGTTTTGAAAAAAATAATTTGGTCATTTTAATTTGACTCCCCTCAAAATTATAAAATTGTTTTTTAAAATGAACAATAGATAAAAATGCAACCTCAAAAAGAGGTTGAGCAAAATTATTCCCAAATTGGGCCGTGTAAAAAAAATCAACCTATAAGCACTAACACGAGTGGCTACAGAGGAAAACAGTGGGGGGAAAGCATCAGATCCCTGAACCACATGACTCAGCAACATTTCCTTTCATGTCTAGCTGTGGAAGGCAAATGTCAATGAACGATGAAGCAGGAACAGCTAACAATAATAAGATAGCGTCTAGCGGTAACCCATTGCCGGCAGCCATAGAGCTAATGTGAGTGGCCAGGGAAGGAAACGGTGGAAAAGTAAACAACAGATCCCTAAGTCAAGGGACCTGGCGACAGTTTATTGCATGCTCAGCTGTGGAGGATGAGTTACAAGCAGGAGCAGAAAAAAATAGTGGCAAGCCGTGAGCTTTAGCCTGCAGCCAAGCGCTATGAGTGGCTAGGGAAGGAAAGAGCAGAAAAAAGGATATGCCTGAATCAACACATTTCGGGCTCAGCTGTCTGCAGTAAGTGGCTGTTGCGTGCTAAAAGGACCACCGGGACAAGCTAGGTTGGTGAATCCTCATTCAGACTTCCGTACTAGAAAGATAGACACCAAACATACCAGATTTTAAAATTGTGTAAAGTGCAAAGTGATGTCATGGTTTGGCACCTGCAGTCCCTTTTATTCTCCAAAGGATGGCAGCATTACCCCATTTTCCAGTCCCACCTCTACCATTAATACTCTGGCCTCCCACCACACGTTGCTGATTGTTTGGATTCCTTAAGACATTCACTCGGCAGAACAACAAGCTTCTCCTACCACGACTTCCTTCTTCAGTTCCCTCCTTGTTCCAAGTTCATCCCCTCCAAGACCTGCCACTCCAATATTCTTGTTAACCGTACTCCAATATCTCCCTCTTAAGATTTCAAGCTTCTCCTACCACGACTTCTTTCTTCAGTTTCCTACTCGTTCCAAGGTCTTCTACTCCAGCCATCATTTTAAAGGTACTCCCAAATCTTCCTTTCAAGATTTTGGCCACCCCAAGACCCCCTCCAGAGTTTCCCTCTCAAGTCTCCATCCACAGCAGTCCCGGTCCCACTCTTCCTTATCATTTGTAAAGTCTTTTTTGGTTTCTTGAACAAATGCCCCTTCTGGGGGTCTGATCACACCCCTTGTTTAACGTCTTATTGTGTCCCGCATTTGGGTCTGTCTGACACCATCATGACAAGCGAAGCTACCAGAGAGCAATGTCGGCGTCATTTTTCAGCATACTTGTTGAGAAACCTGGCAACTATTTCAAGCAATTTACAAGCACTTTACCCAAAAATCAAGCACTTTCCAATCTTCAAGTTAAAATAAGAGCGTTTTCAAGAATTGAAAGCAGAGGTTGTTTTGCTGTAGAAAGTTTGAACTTGGGTGTTTTTGCACTATTTTGAGTGGAAAAATGTATCTTTCTGGGGTGGTGCAACGGACCCTAAACGCATCAGCCCCCACCCCCCAATCCCCAAGTTGGTTGTGTTTTTGGCAGTCTTGGGTGAGCAGGACGGGCGTCTTTGCCAACTTGAGTGAAAAGTGGCACATATGGCAGCTGAAGTGCCATATGTGCCCTACACAATATTTCTTGGACATGTGCCTTCTTTTGCACGAATTTAAATGGAGGCGGGCGGCTGAGTGAGTGTACTCATTATGTATTCTATTTTTTTTTTCTTTTCGATGGCCGATGCAGGAAGACTGCCAATCACGCTTGATGGCTTCATTCACCATTTTGTTTTATTAACTTTCAAGTTGTCGTTACAAACTCGTTTACTCACTAATTTGGTGCAATTAGTACTCGATTATTAGACAGTGTTGTGTTATTTGTGTGTGTCTGCATCGGATGGGTGTGGTTAAGGCAAGTGGTGTGCAAACTATGGCTCACTGGCCACTTAAGCCCCCTCAGGCTTTTAAATTCTGTCCACTGAACAGAAACATATTCTATATATATATATATATATATATATATATATATATATATATATATATATATATATATATATATATATATATATATATATATATATATATATATATATATATATATTCATAATGGGGTTTTTTCCTGACAACAAGAGGCTATACAGGGGTTATTAAAAGCTTACAGGTTACATACGGCCCACCAATCTTTTAATCTGTCCCGGTAAAAAAACATTTAAAAAAGGATGTGTTTTGCAGTTAGGTTAAAAAAGTTAACTCAATTTTGTCTTTTTCTACTTTTTTGTCACGGTTGCTCATTCCCCTCACTTGGACCCGCCTGTTCGACGCCAGCTGCGGCTCGTTGCCTGATTGGCTTCCCTCCTATTTAAGCTCAGTGCTCTCACTCACCCCTTGTCAGTCCATCAACGAACCTCTGTCCCCGCAAGACGTGTGTTTTGACTCTGTCTGGTATCGATCCCGTCTATCTCATCCTGTTTGATATCCTACTCCAGTCTTCAGTATCAGGTATCAATCCTGCAAATCTCGTCCTGTTTGATATCTGACACCATTCACACTACAGTGTCTGGTATCGATCCCGTCTGTCCCGTCCTGTCTGATATCTGACTCCATCTTCAGTATCCAGTATCGACCCCGTCCGTCCGGTATCTGGTATCGATCTTGTCAGCCTCTGGATTCCTGTTTTTCCACGCCGGACTTCTGTCTCACTTCTTCTGCCCAGCGATCGCCGAATCACTGGCGTTTGTGTTCACGCCCATGACTGCCCCATTCCCGTAAAATAAAGCTTGTGTGAAAACGTTACGCATCTGGGTCTTCCTCCTGTTCTGGTTCTGACACTTTTTTGCCTTTATGGAATGTTCAAAAAATGTTTACATTGGAAATTCAACTTTTTTTTGATCATCTTTATTTAGTATTTTTTTTAAAGTTTTTATTATTCCATCCATTAACTGCACCTCTTATCCTCAGTAGAATTGCGGGGGTGATGGAACCCATCCTAGCTGTCTTCGGCCAGTGGGCAGTGGACACCCTGAATTGGTTGCCTGCCAGTTGCAGACATACAACCATCCACTCGCTCATTCACACCTAGGGACAATTTGGACCGGCCAATTAACCTGACATGCATGTTTTTAGAATGTGGGAGGAAACCGGAGTGCTCAGAGGAAACCCACGCAGGCACAGGGAGAACATGCAAACTCCACACAGAATGGTTGGATCTCATGCCCTCGGATCTGTGCCGCAGATGCACTAAACACTTAGCCGCCATTCCATAAAGGCAGAAAAAGTAAGAGAAAAATACCAAAAAAGAAGGTTGATTTTGGTTTCTTACTTTTTTTGCATGACGTTTTATTTGTGTGGCATGTGAGATGTGTGTATTTTTTGTCATCTTTACATCAATTTAATAAAGAAAAAAAAAGGAAACTATTTGCTGTGATGATATGTATTTTATCTCCTTTTTTGTCCTATATTTTGGACCTAATGGAAAGTTTACGATGTATCTTTTTCACAACATTTTGTTTGTATGGCATGTGAGATGTGTATGTTATTTTTGTCATTTTTATATTGATTTTATATTCATTTATTTTTATATTAAAGCAAAACTATTTTTTTTTTAAAAGAAAGAAAACATTTGTTTTCCACTTTGACCATGTGCAATGTTTACACGGTTTTCTTCTCCTCTAAATTGTATTTGTATATCATGTGAGATTTTTGCAATGATTCACTTTCCACCTGGTGTCATGAGAGTAATCTGTTATTGAATGTAGGTAAAACTAAGGAGATGATAATAGATTTCTGTACTAAGCCTCCCCCGCATGTGCCACTGTCAATTAATGGTAGTGAGGTGGAACTGGTCCATTCATTCAAGTTTCTGGGTACTTACTTGTCAGCTGACCTCACATGGACTGTCAATGCTACTGATATTCTAAAGTCAGCCAGACAAAGGCTCTACTTCCTTCGACAACTCAAATCATTCAGAGTCCATCAATCCATTCCAGTCAATTTTTATCGTGTTATCATTGAATCCGTTTTAACTAGGTCAATCACAGACAGAAAGAATTGTCAAAGATGGAATCAGTAGTGAGGACGGCAGAGGAAATAATAGGTCCTGGCCTCCCGTCCCTGCAAAGTATCTACATCGATCGAACTAGAAAACGAACACTAAAAATTATAGACGATCCCAGTCACCCTGCTTGCAGGTACTTTGATTACCTGCCGTCAGGTCGCCGTCTTCGCTCCATTGCGAGCAAGACTTCACGTCTTAAAGAGAGTTTTTACCCTTCCGCGATCGGTATGTTCAACGGGAATTGATTTAGGTTATTATGTATAGTATTATTATGCCAACGGCGTTCCTCCGACCTACTCTACTCTAGTCTTGTTATTTACATATTCTTTCTTTTTAAACTATTCTATATAATTACCTTGTATTATATACTACAATATATTTTTTTCCCCTATTCTTTTTATTCTTTTAAATCTATTATATTATCATTATTGAGTGTTCGCGTGTCAAATGATTTCTTATATATATATATATATATCCTGTAATGGTTTATACTGAATAAATAAATACAATACAATACAATGATTCAGGTCATTTTTTACAAAGACTGTTTTTGCCTTTTTGAATATTGACTTCATATTCGCAAAGTTTCTCTTTTGGTTTGCATGCATCTTTTTTTTTATTTGTGTTCTGTGTGAAACGTAAACATTTGATCATTTTTTAATCTGCAGGAAAAACTCAAGGATTAAAATAATCACATTCCGTTTTTTTATGCATAGAAAGGCTTTGTTACGATTTCATACAAATCGTTTAAAAATCTCAAACAGAATCAGGTTCACGATCTGTTTTTATTTATGCAGCACTTAATTAAAACCGCACGAGCATTCTTCCTTCTCTCTTTCATGTTTTGTTTTGATTTATTGCGAATAATCCTGCAAGATGAAGGCCTTATTTGTTTGTGCTTGGACGTGACAGATTTACGAGGGACGCAAGGGCAAAAAGCGAAAAGGACGAGACATCTTCAAACGCCATCATTAGTGTCCTCAAGTGGATCTTGAGTGGGAATTATTCAGCCCAAAAAGTCTGTGATTACACTTTAATACCGTCATCAATTTGTCATCATATTCCTGCCTTTAAAAGTCACCATGAATCACAAGCACCACGTCCGAAGAGAATCAAGAAAAAAAGGGGGAAAAAACACCTCACTTGCCTCGCTAGGGAAAAGAGAGCATTATACTATAGCGCCCCCTGAGTGCACTTCAGGATATTGCAGGTAGTGAGGCCTAATTCTTTGTTAATGAACTGCATTTATATAGTCACCGAGGACATCCAAAACGCGTTACAATTCACTTCACACGCACACACAATCACACGTACACACAATAAAAGCGGGGTCAGGCGTGTAAGGTGCCTACTTGCATATCAGAGACATTGGGGATCTAGTCTCTTGCTTTGACAGTGAGGCTAGGAATTGAACCTGCAACCTCTTGGTCTGAAGAACATCGTGCCAAGGTATTTCAAAAAAAATGCACATCCCTGTCATAGTTTCTATTTTTGTCTTCTTTTTAGATCATTATACTGTAGTTCTTTTTAATGAATTATTTCATTTTTCTACCACTAGGAGGCAGTAAATTTGTAAATTGTATTCCATATTTCTCTTCTTTGGGACAGCTAAATCTGCTCTGATAATTTTTAGACGTGATTAACACCAAAAGTAGACTTGAATCAGATTATTGTCCAGCCTGTATGGACCGGAATTTGTCCCGTGTTAAGACATTCAGGACAAACTGGTAGAAAAGATGTCCAAAAAATTACTTGGTTGTCTTTCCAAAAAACATATTTAGTTGGTTGAGATGTAAATTTATAAAGACATTTAAAGGACATAAAATTTCGGGCAAAATTTTCCCTGGTCCGTTTCAGACATGATTCAGACCAAAAATAGACGTCTAGAATAAGGTTGTGGCCCAGCCTGACCAGCTTGGACCAGATTTTGTCTCAAAAAGATCTTGTTGTCCTTTTAAGACAACCAGGACAAATTGGTTGAAAAGACAAAATTGCGCCGTTTTTTTTAAATAGCTATCTGGCTAGTGTTTAGCTTTGTAGCTAGATATGTTCCTACCTTTTTAGCTATTTAGCCAGCTATCTAGCTAGCTTTTTACAATTTTGCATGCTATCTAGCTAACTTTTTACTTTTTCTTTTGGTAGTTATCGAGCTAAATGTTGAACTCCTTTTTAGCTATCTATCTAGCTTTGATTTTTAGCTTTCTATCCGGCTATTTAGGTGGCTGTTTACTCTTTTAGCCAACTATTTAGCTCTCTTTTAGTTTTTTACCTGTTTACCTTTCAAGTTACTTTTTTAGAAAATTCTTGAAATAGTTCAGTCCATTTGACTCCTAGCCCCATTCCCCTTTTGCTTGGCTAGTGTCACTTGCAGCATAGCGGCATTGTCCGTGAGGGCTTCGGTGTATTACAGCGAGAGTATGATACTATGAAAGGTCAAGAGTGCCATAATTCAATTTTTAAAAAGAATGTTAATTTCACTAAAATGTTACCATATTGAATTTCACATGTTATATATATTAAAGTAAAGTGGCTTTTTTCTTTAACCAGCCAGAAGCTCTGGGTGCTCAGCATCCCAAAATCTCTGAACCTAAAATCGCCCTTGACCAGCACAAAGACGAAAAGACTGTGATGGTGAAACTCATCAACCCACAAAGACATAATTTGGATGGAATTTCCACGTCTTTTTATCATCTTGAAAAAAAATTAATTTGTTCAATTTTCCCCATTCAGTACAATCCGGTTGAAAATACATCTTAAAGATGTACAAAAGACACCATGTTCGCTGAAGGGAAGGTCACCTCTTTTGGATGGAGCCTCAGTATCTTTTTAAAATGTGTTCAACAAGTAATTGCTGGGTGGGACAACTGTAGAAAATAGAATATGTGTTTTAAATTTTCTCCAACCAGCGCAAATTAAACAGACATCCAAAACACAAAGACATCCAAAAGACTGCATGGTCGCCGAGCAGCTCTGCCTTCTATTGAAAAGGAACCTTGATGTCTTTTGTCAACCAGTTTTTGCATGCCAGGAAGAGTTTATTAAATAGACTACAACTTACAAATGTCTCGACATACAAAAGTTTCAGGTTACAAAATACCTGAATGGGGTAATATTTGCCTCTAGTTACAAAGGCCTTTGAGGATACAAATTCAAAAATACAATACGGTACGCCCGTCCATTTGCCGGTCCAAGAGTTCTACCTGGCAACCGGTGCGTATGCTTGAATTCTGGCATCCTCTCTGTGTTCCCTTTCCGGTCTGTAAACAGTCTACTGTATGGTACTGCTACTAAAAGCTATCATTCACAATGGACCCTTAGAAAGACATGCAGAAAAGTAGACAGGGTGAAAAAAAGAGGAAAATACTTTTTCTGACCCCCAAATTCAACAAGAGATAACGAGAAGGTATAAAACACACACACAAATCGCTGTGCAGAAAGGCAATTCAGAGATGACAAGGAGGAGGATGCAGCCATCATTCCATCAGCCCAGATTAAAGACATTTTGTCTCAGAATTTGTGGAAAGTAATAACCCAGAAGAATTGTTGACAGGTCGTGCTATCGCTCATTATGATGACGTTTGGCTTTCACAATGCCCAAAAGCCTGCAAAGCAGGCGTCATTGGATCAGTTTTCTAAGGAACACCAGGCAAAAAACACTGCTGAGTATGAGTAAACAAAGAGGCCAGTTAAAATATTCTCATTATTTCCTTTTTGTGCCTATTGTTTTCTGTTTAGTGTGCGGTATTCTAATTTTAATATGTATCGTTTTATGTTCTGATGCTCTATTATGATTAATTACAAAATTTGTCATACTTTTGCGGGGCTTGGAACGGATTAGCACAATTACATTTAAAAGGCGTCTCTACTTACAAATGGTTCAGGTTACACAGCTATACTCACCGAATGAATTAAATTTGTGAGTAGAGGTAGCACTGGAAATCAAATACACTAAGTCAGTTTGCCGGAATCTGGATAAAAACTTCAGGTGTGCAGTGACCTCACAAAACGCGAAACACGAGTAAAGCGTGACGTCATAAAAATATAAAGATGCTACAAAAAAAATCAATGAAAAACTGTAAAACACAAATTAGACCTCCAATTTTATTTCCCCGATGTGGGTTAGAAGCATTAAAGCTGCTGATGGGAATTAGAATAACAATAACGAGGGGCGGGATGTGTGTGGGAGGAAGGGGCTGGATAGGGGTGTGGGGGTCCGATCATAATAGTCGTCAAGCCGGTCAGAGAAGAGTTAAAAGGCGGAGACGCAGAATGACACGCCTCATTTGGGGAGGGGGAGATCGAGATCATGAGCCCGCAACAAAACCCGCACGTCCCCACGCGAGTCGTCCACAGAATCCGAACAGAATTCACCATCCCTCCGTCCGCGCACACGCACCACCGGCCCGGATCCGGACGCGTTTTGGTTCTGACGCACTGAGCCAAAACAACGAAACATTTCGCTTTATTGTTGAACCTTTTCTTGTTTGCTTTTGAGGGATTTTTTTTTTTTTTACTTTTTTGTCTCGGGTGCTCCAGGCTGTGGATTATTTGGTTCCGACACTGCGCAAAGAGGTAAGAGCGCATCATAAAAAGAAAACATATAATGACCATAATGTGATGCTAATGGGATTCGGGGGTGGAGGGGGTGAAAAAGCTGTTGCAGTAATGACAGATGGGTCCGTTTCAAAGTCCGGATCATCCCCGAACCGCGATGAAGCCAAGCGCGCTTTCGCAGCACCGGAAAAGCCTTTTAAATATTGAAAGGAACGCCTCAAAAGAATCGAAAATTCGTTTTTATTATTTATTGCAACTAAATTCGTTTGTAATCCAATTTTACAATCTGAATTTGTATTCTTTTTCTAAATAAACTACGCTTCCAAGCATAAAAATTTTCTAGTACTAATAAAATCTCCACTGAAACCAATCTCATTTATATTTTAGGAATTCAAACGACTTTATTTAATTACAAACATGATATATACATATAACACAATAAATAACACGATTTATGCCATTTTCGGCCGTGCATTTTACAAGAATCGTTAATAATAATAAGAAATACCGTTTTATTTTTTATTTAAGCGAGCGTCAGGTGCAGGTCGAGCAAGGGGGGGGGCTAAGACAAAATAGAAGAAATAAATCCTCATAATCATCGTGATGATAATGAAGCGCTCGTGCTGCTTTAATTACTCTCTCGCGTGGCGGGTGCAAAGTGGCGGATTATGCAAATGGCCTCTTGAAGAAGAGGGAAAAAAAAGAGGATGAGATTGAAAATGGCTGACTTTATGACGGCGTCGGGATTAAAATGATTGTTTGGATGATTTGAAAGGAATTAAAAGACGGGTGTGCGTTGGAGGAGGGCGCACGCACACTTTCAAGCATATTTAATGAAGAGGGAAAATATCAATATTATTTGAAAGGAATTAAAAGCTCCGGCATGCGTTTTAAGGGCACAAGTGCACTTTTATAAACATATTAAATTAAAAGAAAAACATACTATTTAAGTAAAGCCCAAAAGTAAAAGCACAAACGTATGTTTCAGATTTGAATGCAATTATTATATATTTCGTAAAATCCACAAATGCAAGCATTTAATTAACTTCAACGAGGAAATAAATCGGACACACACAGTTATTGTGCACCTCCATTAAGGCGCCGAAAGAGAAATTATCATTGTAGCGCGTTTAATAAAAAATGTTCATAGCGGGCAAAGTGTATGTCTTTAAAAACTTTTTTAAATTATATTAGTATTTTTATTTTATTTTAATCCAAATCTCGAGTTTTAATTTTGTATTAGGATTAAAATTCGCTTTGTCAATTTAATTATTTTGTATATTCGATGTGGGTCTTGAAAATCTCCCTTTCTATTATTATTTCTATTTTGAAAAAATCAATTAAATAAGCAAAAAACTGCATAAATCAGACTGTCCGAAAAAAATGAACATTGTGATAAATTATTGTCTTCTGTAAAGCAATTAAAACGAAATAACATACATTTTCGATTTATACCAATCACGTAAAATATTATCTTGTATATGCGGTATTGTAAAGTTTAAATATTGCCAATGATGGCGTACAGCCCACTAGTATACTTTTTCTTTTTTTTTTAAATTTCAGAAGGGTTAGCTGAATTTTTGACCTTGATCTGGATGTTTAAAACAATAAAAGACGAAAAATATTTCAATGAATCCAAAATATCTGACACTTTTCTTTTTCAATGCATTACAAAAAATAACGAAATTTATCACAATATCCTCATTTCCACAGACAATCCTGTATTTTTAGTATGAATTCGAAATACAAAATTAAAACAATAGTGGGAACAAATATTTTTAGACGAATTCAAAAGATGAAATGACAATGCCAATAGCAGGCAAATAGTGTTTTTAGATTATTAGAAGATACTGCTGCCTTTGCAGATTTTGTTTTCCTTCTTCGTCTGAAATTTTGGTCTTAAAAATGTCTTGTTTTTATTTAAATTTTGAAACAAGAATAAAGCATACAATTAACCTATCTTTATATATTCTTCTTCTCTTTTTATGCCGTGTCCGTTCACCAATTGTGTAACCTTTGAAATAGTAATACAGTTGTAGTCTTTTTTGCTGGCACGCATTTATTGACGCATGATTGACGCACACAGGCAGGGGCGCCCTTGCGCAAGGCTCGGGCCATGGAGGAATCGAGCTCGCAACCCAAGGCTCAGCATCCATGGGAGGGCGACGACGCCAAAACGGTGCAGCAATGTCTCACCGACATCTTTACCAGCGTGTACACGACTTGCGACGTGCCCGAGAGCGCCATCTTCGGGCCGTGCGTCCTCAGTCACACTTCCATGTACGACAGCATCGCCTTCATTGCGCTCAAGGCCGGAGACAAGCGCACTGCTCCTTACATCTTCCGGGTAATTCACGCAAAAATGGATATATATACATTTAAAAACAGCACGCAGCTTTTCACCCTTCGCGTTATATACAGAGCAATGACGTCACCCTTGCCTTATCAATTCAAAATCCATTTACCACCGAATATATATCTTCCCGTTCAGAATATTTATTTTGAGCAGCAGCAAAACACAAAGTTTGATTTATGATGTCTCGGACGTCTTTTCAACTCATGTTTTCCTCCGTTGAAAGAACGTATAGGATAGGATAGGATAGGATAGGATAGGATAGGATAGGATAGGATAGGATAGGATAGAATAGAATAGAATAGAATAGAATTGGAATGGTCTTTATTGTCATTGATATCAACGTCGGGAAATATTGTATGCAACGAGATTAGACATGGCACTCCAGGGTAAAACATTTAATACAAATACTTAGAAAACTGGCTTAAGTTATAATAATAATAATAATAATAATAATAATAATAATAATAATAATAATAATAATAATAATAGTAATAATAATAATAATAATAATGATGATTATGCAATTAAGAAGAATAGTGTGGTGTAACAATAGTGCAGAAAATGAGAGTAATAATATTTAGCAGCACTGGTCAAATAACGACAATATAATTTACAACACGGCCTGTCATATATACATATATATATTTATTTATATATATATATATATATATATATATATATATATATATATATATTTATATATATATATATATATATATTGGCAAAAAGACAAAAGAATAGAATAGAAAATAATGTAACATTGTAACAAGTGAAAAGCCCAAGGAAATCACAAAGAGTCATCCTGACGGTACAAGAATATTTACAAGGTAAAATACCACTAATAAGTTTTTACAATCTTCTACAACCAGTGCAAGCTGAAAGAACGTCTTTAAGACGTCCAAAAGAAGTCCAAAAGATAGTATGGTTTTAAATGAGTTCTTTTGGACGTCGGCGTCTTTTGGACGTCTTTTCAATCAGTTTTTGCTAGGGTGAGAACAGCATACAATTGAGTTTGTATTTTCAGCTGTCCACCAAAATAAACATAAAATACGTCTAAAATATGTTTAAAAGATGCCTATAAAGACAGCATTGGTTGGCAAGTGGGTGTCACCTCTTTTGAATGGAACCTCATGCAGCGTCTTTTTAACATATTTTCAACCAGTGTAGAAAGAGCAAGAATAATAAAATAGGTTTTACATTTTCAACAACCAGCAAAATCCACGGCATCTTTTGGGCACCATTTCAACCCATTTATGCTCGAGAAGAATGTGTTTTCAATTTTCCTTAACAAGCACAAACTAAACCACCCCCAAATCTTCTGGATAACTACTATTAAATAAATATAAATATTGAAAAAAAAGCCTTAAGCTTTTCGCCCATCGTTTCATATATTGACATCACCCAAACAATTACTGACCAAGAATAGAGAATAAGCAAAATGTCCACTGAGTTAGAGTTCGAATGAACATTTTCAGTGTTAAATTAACACTGAACTCTGAAAACCTTTGTGTTAAAATTTGGAGCAACCCATGGCACTCCCGTCCATTTCACTCATTTTTTTGGGGTTGTTATAGACAAAACAACCCAATTGTTTGGTCGTTCCAAACAATGTAACCCAAATTGTTTAGTATAAAAAAAACAATATCTTGCTTTTTTTTTTAAACAAAATTGCTCTTTCTTTGTTGCTAGAATCTCCTGTAAAAATTAATGTCACACATGCTTTGACTTAGAAAAATAATAATATCTTCTTTTTGGGTGTTTTAGGAGCTTTTTGGGGTCAATTTCGTGTTAATATTCCACAAAGTCAAAAAAGTAATTACATTAGAAGAATGGAGACTTGTTTTTTTTGTCACATTATAAAAATATTGTCAGTTTTTGCCTTTATTGTGGAGTTTTCAAAAAGTGTTTATATATCGATTTTGTAAATGTTTTTTTTTTTGTCATGTTTACATCGCCCAAAGTAAATAAATGACACTATATGTGATTTTATTTTTGCTGTCATGTTAAAAAAGTGTGTCTTTAATTTTGTCCTTTTTTCTAACCCTTATGAATTTTCACAAAAGTTTTGCATTGTAACCGTATCTCTGTTTTGTAATTTTGGGGTATTATAACATTGTTAATATTACATAAAGAAAAAAAAGTAGAAGATTGACAAGAATAAAGATTTCTTTTTTTCAGTCATGTGAAAAAATAATTCTCTATTTTTGTCATTGTAAACATTCCCTACAGAAAAATAAATCAAATGGAGATACATTATTTTTCACAAGATAGCACTAAAAAGATGCATCTATAAAGAGGCAGCAACAAAAATCCACAATTTTCTAGAAAGTCCAACCTGTTTGAGTAATGAGCATATATTGTATTGTAATACAGTCAGTTTTGCAGATGAAGGTTCACAAATATCAATAATAGTAATGTCGTAATGGAATAAAAATGTCAGTAAATTCCTTAATGTCACTAAAAACGTTTCTTGTGGCGGTCAGGTGGACACGTCGGCAGCCAATAGCACGTCTGAGGGCCTGATGTGGCTACGCCTGGTCCAGTCGGCCCGCGACAAGGACGAACAGAACCTGGAGGCTTACGTAAAGAACGGCCAACTCTTCTACCGCTCACTCAGGCGCATCGAGAAAGACGAGGAGCTGCTGGTCTGGTACGGAAAAGACTTGGTAGAACTGCTCCTGCTTGGACCTGCAAGAGCGCCAGCAAAAACCAAAGGTAAGATTTGGAGCCAACAAAACCTCGAAAAAAATGATTTAGATCTCCTAACAACATTGAGATCTTAGAAGGGCTGCAATGACAAAAATGGATAATAGAAATAGTCGACAATGACTTCAATAGTGGATAATTGTTGCCAGACACGCTTCTTCAACAGAGTTAGGCGTTTTACATGACTATAATCTCTGCTGAGAGTCACTCCTGCGCAGTAGCGTCTCTGTCTCAAGCATCAACAGACAGAAATGATCGTGTCACTATCAAGTACATAAACAGCTAAAGTTTGGGAGCATTTTATCCACTTAAAATACTACTTGCAGAATTTGCAAAACAGACCTTGCGTATCAAGGCAGTACCTTAGCAATGCAGAAACATCTAAAGAGAAACTTGGACAGCTGAACAAAACAGAGTCAGATTCGCCTCGGTAGGATTCAAGTAACGTGCAAGGCAACATGGTTTTGTTGACATTTTATACGTTAGCATTTCACTATCAAAAAGGGCCTGAACATTAGATAGATAGATAGATAGATAGATAGATAGATAGATACTTTATTCATCCCCGAAGGGAAATTCACTTATGCCAGACTGTCCCTGGCAAACATATTAGAAAATAAATGCATGCAGTTCAAAAAAACACAATAAAAAAAAGACAAATGTCAGTTGTTAAAACTGTTTGATTTCAAACGTTTGGGAATTGTAAAATACTTTTTTAAGAGACTTTCCAGTTGACCACTATACTATTTACTGTTATACTCCTGCTAAATAGCCTGTTCTAAGTTTACAGGGATAAAAAAATGTGGACTTGAGTTTAGTTCATTATCGATTTGTCTGTCCTTGACTTATGTCTCTACTGATCGAGTACTGTGTTCGACTGTTTTTAATTGTTGTACAAATCCGCAGCATGTTCAATAAAAGATATATTTTTCATTGTACCTCTTTATCTTGTGTTCATAATCATTTGCCATATAATTAAATCAACTTTATACTAAGTTTGAGAAAAAAATGATAATTTTCCAAATATTCGACTAATCTTTTCAAAAGTCGGTGACTAGTTGGCTTTTAAAACAGTCAGTAGTTGCAGCGTTAGGTCTTAGATCTCTCTCGTTGCCGGTAAAAATTCTTAAGCTTCTCTCTCTCTATTCCAAAAGGTTCTTCTCAGTGTCCGGACTGCAGCCAAAGGTTTCAGTTCGAGTTCCCGTTCTTGGCGCATTTGCGCTTCCGCTGCACCAAAAGACTGCAAAGCCTGACGGGAGCGGACCAGGAACCCGGCCGAGAGCGCAGCCCGGACCGACCCAACGTCGCACCGGCCAGGAGCAGCCCCAAACACGGGCGCTCCGAGGGCGACACCAGCAAACCCTCCACTGACTTCCACAACCTGGCCCGGGACATGGAGAACAACCGGACCGGCAGTCCGCTGAGCGACCGGGAGGCCGAGGTCTGCAGCGAGAGCTCTGGCAAGAGGAAGTTCTCTTCCGTGGAGGACCGGGAAATCCGGCGATCCGGGCCGTTGCAGTCCAAGTCCAAGGAGGAGTTGGCCACGTCGGCGCAAAACTACCGGGGTGTGTACGGGTTGGAAGAGAACCACCGCTCGCTTTCCTCGTCCGGTTCCTCGGACGCCAAGTGCAGCGCCTTTACCGAAGTCAAGAAGTCGCTTCAGACTCTCAAGAACCACGGCGGAAGCAAAACCTCGTCGGTCGCCAATTCGGAGAACAAAGACCGTCCTGGCGCCAGCCCCTCGGACAAGAACCTGAACTTCCGGCAAGTTCTATCCGAGACGCAACCACCCCAAACCCCGCCCATGGCCAGCGCTTTCACCTCGGTGAGCCAGGCAGGGGGTGGTGAGCGCAAAAGCGCCTTCAGCCAACCGTCACGCTCTGCCTACTCGCAGATCTCATCACTGGTCCTGCCGCCAAAACTGCTGGACTGCCACCCAGTAGTGGGGGACACCATATCGTCAAGCCGGCTCTATCAGGCCGACCACTTGGCTGCCAAGCTGCAGGGCGCGGAGCTGGGCGCCAACTGCCCGGTCCCCGGGGCCAAGCAGAGCCCATTCGTCTATGCCGCTGCCGCAGCCGCCACCTTCTGGCCCAAAAACTCGGGCGCCGTACAGCTCCAAATGCCCTCAGCACTCACCCTTCTGCCCCCGTCCTTCACATCTCTGTGCCTGCCGGCGCAAAACTGGTGTGCCAAGTGCAACGCATCCTTCCGCATGACTTCGGACCTTGTCTACCACATGCGCTCGCACCACAAAAAGGAGTATGCCATGGAGCCACTGGTCAAGCGCAGACGCGAGGAGAAACTCAAGTGCCCCATTTGCAATGAGTCCTTCCGGGAGCGCCACCACCTATCGCGGCATATGACCTCGCACAACTGACTGGAAGGGGGCTCGAACCAGATGCTCGGGACCCGCCTGGATCGGGTACGGGTGGAGGTCGCTTCAAAGCCGTTCAAAAACTACAACCTTCTTAAGTCCCTTGTCAAGCATGTTCTACGAGACTTCAGATCCAGATACACTTTTTGACAAAACCACCTTATCCTTCAAAGCAGACAATTTTTCAGTAAGAACCGGGCACAACTTCTCTCCTCCTTCATACGAACAAAGCTTATCTCCAAGTCGATATCAACACGTTATTGCTACAACCAATCGCAACCTGTAGGTCGATACGAGTTAACGTCAAACCGATAGTTTTTAAAAAACTATACTGCAAATAAGTCATTGTGCTATTAGCAAGTTTAGCGCACATGCTCACTTTTGTTTCTCCTTTTGTTTAGTGACCCTTCGATAAACAATATAGCTTAAGCAGCTAAACATTTGATAAAACATTCAACAGGAAATATTTAGATTCCTGCCTCCGAGGATAAACAACTTCTCATGCTCCTGGAGATTTTCTGAGACATTAAACACAGACACATTAGCATTGGCAGCTAACAACAACATCCATACTAGCATTAGTAGTTACCATCTGTGACACTAGCAGTACCTACGACAGTCTTGCTAGCGGGTAAACTGAAGGTTACAACCAAAGCGATGCCATTTGTTAATCAAGGTAGCAGTCAGCAAAAATCCGTGCTAAATTTAGACTAGGGACTGCCGAACCTGAATGGAGGTCAAGACTCTTAAGACTTTTAGGTCAATAACACCACACACTCTTAAAAACTAAACAGAATGGGGTCGAAAATGAGCCGATCAATTGAATCCGACTTTCTGGGTTGTTTTGTTCAAAATGACTCAATCTTTGGGTTTTTCCAGACAAAAATGTTCCAGTTTTTAGCCAGTGATAAATCTTTTTCGAATAAAAGGAAGCAATTTTTTGTTGATTCTAGACAAAATGTTCAAGTTTTTCGGATTTTCATTTATTTTTTAACAATAAGAGCTCATGTTGGGGGGTTGTTTGACACGGATTGACTTCCTCTTTGGGCTGCAACATTGAGCGAAATAATAAATCAAAATTTTTTTTAACAGTTTTTTGGGATAGAATTACCATTTTCGGACGTTTGTATTTAAATGATCCATCTTTAGTACCATAAAATGGATAACAGACAATTTTCTGAACAACTTTATACTTTTTTGTTTTCAAAAAGAAATGAGAAATTTGGGGCGATTTTTTTTCAAAATACCGCAGAAGATTGCGTTATTACAACTCCAATCATTGATCGGCTGACGATTGACCCCATTTGGGATGTTTTCGTGTGAACCTTGGAATGTTTATGCTATGTATCCAGATTTTTTCATGTTTTTTAGGTGAATTTATGATAGACAAGGCCACCAAATGTCATGTGATGCAGGCTGTCGTCTTTGAAGGACCACTGGGAAATAGCTGTCCGCCTAAATTGCCAGACTTGAGTCATTTCGAATCACGTCTTGATCGGTACAGCAAATCCAATGTCACTGTTAAATTAAACTGGCATCACTTTGCAGTCTCAGCAGCTTGGTGGGAGAAGCTAAATTAAGTCTGTGCTGTTCACGGAGAGTATTATAGTCATCTTTTTTTGGGAAACGCTGCAATTTCTTTCAGGCAGTTAAATTGGCGATTCAAGAAGCTGAGAGTCGCCATCACTGACTTTACTGCCGGTGGACCCCTGTGGCCCCTGTGGCCCTTACCCCATTTGCACTCCCTTTCCGGAAGGTTCCTTTTTGTGTATAAAACGTCACCTTTGAAATGAATCTATTTATGAAGCACCTACACGTCTAATAAGTGAAAATGGACATACAGTATGTGTAAATGTACAGTGAGTTGTATTTTCTATCCGACACGAATATAATAAGACTGTGTGTGTGCGTGCGTGTGTGTGTGTGTGTGTGTGTGTGTGTGCGCATGTGTGTGTGTGTGTGTGTGTGTGTGTGTGTGTGTGTGTGTGTGTGTGTGCATGCACGGAAAAATTGTATCCACTCCACAAGTGTAAATAAAAATACATTCGGATGTGAAAGTGTGATATATTTAATAATAATAATCTTATTGCGTGTCCACGTGTTTGTTTGTTTATTTTTGCGTTTGTTGGGGAAATTTACTACGTATGACAGTTGATCTAATCATGAATGCAATGACAATAATAATAAAAAAGCTTTATTTTCAAACACTCTTTTGTCCTCTTATTTGTGATGTTTTATTTTTATCATATAAAATGACAAAATTGTGTTTTAGTCTATTTATTATGAGTGAGTAATTACAGATGATTATTCTTTGTGTCGACATGACCAATAAACTATTTTATTTGTGTAATTTTGTGTTATTATAGAGTTAAATTTTCAAGAATTGAGAGATAAAATAAATGTGTCAACTATTTTCCTCACATATGTATCCTAATCACTTACTTCATACACCTTAAAATCTTGCAAATATGAATCAAAACGATTCTTTGAAATAAGTATTACACATGATGACAAATGTGCATTTACTGAATTGTTTTTAATGTATCACTGCTACACAAAGAAAATTAATGCATTTGTTAATTTAAAATGAATGACCCACACAAAACACGGAAAAATATGATTCCCTTTATCAACAAACGTCATCAGTATAATTATGCAATAAATCCAGATCATGAAATTGTTTTTGAAAATGAACTATTCAACGTCACAATATTATTCACAGTAACGATCCTTTTTAAAGGAACAGAAGTGTTTTTATCACACACAAATGTCGTCATTGAGCATAAAATATTTCTAATAAAATGCAAAGGACAATGAAACACTACGAAGCATGTTTATTAGCTTGCAAATTCATAAACAAGCATGCAAAACGTGACGTGATTGGACAACATGAAGAGAATCATTTTGGAAGGGAAATTCAATATGGTTAAAGCTGCAGGTGGGGACATGATAGATTTCACATTATGAAAAATAATATCATAAAGACTTGCCTGTTTTGAAAAAAATAAAAAAAAATAAAAAGAAAAAATAAAGCAGCGTGTCACGCACAGGCATGCAAGGAGATCTGAAAAACAGATCAACAGTGCTCTCTAGTGGCAACACAGAATAGTAGAACCAAAGAGGAAATGTGTGATTAATGATCAACTGTTTACTGTATATTCAACAAAGTATAGATAAATGGCAAATTGTAAATGGTCTGCATTTATATAGCACTTTTTCAATAAATAACTATATATACATTTACACAAACACACACACATATATAAATATATATAAATATATATTTATACATATATATATATATATTTATACATATATATATATATATATATATATATATATATATATATATATATATATTTATTTATATATTTATACATATATATATATATATATATATATATATATATATATATCCCAGCCATCTCCGGGCAGTGGGCAGGGGATATATATATATATATATATATATATATATATATATATATATATATATATATATATATATATATATATATATATATATATATATCCATCCATCCATCCATGATCTGCACTGCTTATCCTCAGTAGGATCGCGGGTGTGCTGGAGCCCATCCCAGCCATCTTCGGGCAGTGGGCAGGGGACACCCTGAACTGGTTGCCAGCCAGTCGCAAAGCACACAGGGACAGACAATTCGCTCGCTCATTCAAACCTAGGGACTATTTTGGCCAGCCAATTAACATGCATGTTTTTGGAATGTGGGAGGAAACCGGAGTGCCCGGAGGAAACCCACGCAATCACGGGGAGAGCATGCAAACTCCGCACAGGAAGGTCATAAGCTGGATTTGAACCCATGACCTCAGAACTGTGCCGCACACGCGCTAACCACTGCCCCGCCGTATATATATATATATATATATATATATATATATATATATATATACATATACACATATATATATACACACTGGCTTGTGAAACTATTTAGCCCCCTTGAACTTTGTGACCTTTTGCCACATCTCAGACTTCAGACATAAAGATATAAAAAAGAATCAACAATAAGTGGGACACAATCATAAAGTGGAACACACTTTATTGGATATTTTAAACTTTTTTTAGCAAATAAGAACAAAAAAGTGGGCGTGCAAAATTATCCAGCCATTTTACTTTTAGTGCAGCAAACTCTGTCCAGAAGTTCAGTAAAGATCTCTGAATGATTCAATGATGATCTAAATGACTAAAGATGATAAATGGAATCCACCTGTGTGGAATCAAGTCTCTGTATAAATGCACCTGCACTGTGATAGTCTCAGAGGTCTGTTTAAAGCGCAGAGAGCATCATGAAGAATGAGGAACACACCAGGCAGGCCCGAGATACTGTTGTGGAGAAGTTTAAAAGTGGATTTGGATACCAAAAGATTTCCCAAGCTTTAAACATCCCAAGGAGCAATGTGCAAGCAATAATATTGAAATGGAAGGAGTGTTAGACCACTGCAAATCTACCAAGATCGGGCCTTCCCCCTAAACTTTCAGCTCATGATCACTCTGGATGAACTGAGTGATCATGGATGAACTGCAGAGGTCTTCAGCTGAGGTGGGAGAATCTGTCCATCAACAATTAGTCGTATACTGCACAAATCTGGCCTTTATGGAAGAGTGGCAAGAAGGAGGCCATTTCTTAAAGATATCCATAAAAAGTGTTGTTTAAAGTTTGCCATAAGCCATCTGGGAGAAACACTTAACATGTGGATGTGGAAGAAGGGGCTCTGGTTAGATGAGACCAAAATCAAATTTTTTGGCAACAACGCAAGACGTTAAGTTTGGCGTAAAACCAGCACAGCTCATCACCCTCAACGCACCATCCCTACAGTCAAACATGGTGGTGGCGGCATCATGGTTTGGGCCTGCTTTTCTTCAGCAGGAACAGGGAAGATGGATTAAAATTGACGGAAAGATGGATGGATGGATGGAGAAAAATACAGGACCATTCTGGAAGAAAACCTGATGGAGTCCACAAAAGACCTGAGACTGGGACAGAGATTTGTCTTACAACAAGACAATGATCCAAAACATAAAGCAAAAGCTACAATAGAATGGTTCACTAAAAAACATATCAAGGTGTTAGAATGGCCAAGTCAAAGTCCAGACCTCAATCCAATTGAGAATCTGTGGAAAGAACTGAAAACTGCTGTTCACAAACACTTTCCATGCAACTTCATTGCCCTCGAGCTGTTTTGGAAGGAGGAATGGGCAAAAATATTAGTTTCTCGATATGCAAAACTGATAGAGACATACCCCAAGCGACTTGCAGCTGTAATCGCAGCAAAAAGTGGCGCTACAAAGTATTAACTCAATGGGGCTGAATATTTTTGCACACCCATTTTTTCGTTTTTGTTATGTTAAAAAAGTTTAAAATTCAGATTCAGATTCAGATTCAGATCTACTTTATTGTCATTCTAGTACACGTGTATACAGAACGAAATGTCGATACATCTGACCCGCACAGTTTCCTTGAATGTACAGATATAAATAAAATGTTGTATTGAGTTGTAGTATTGAGTGCTAATAATATACTAAATAATTATGGCTATGTATAGTATTTTACAGTAGCGCAAATAGTGCAAGAGGAGTAGCCAACCAGATGTGCAAGATGGGCAATCAGGTAAACAAGTCAGTCAAAATATCTAATAATGTATATATATATATATATATATATATATATATATATATATATATATATATATATATATATATATATATATATATATATATATATATATATATATATATATATATATATATATATATATATATATATATATATATATATATATATATAAATGTGTGTGTGTGTGTGTGTGTTATGAACATGTTTTACGAGGAATACCTGGAATATGAAAATATAGAACTTTTATTATTTTTATAGGTTTTTAGAAAAAACAACCCATGGGGTCATTTTTGATCCCACTTATGATTCCAAGAGTTAATATTAGACAGAATGTTGAGAAGATTGCAGATTGTGGGAATTGAAATGTGTTCTTTGGACAGCTGGAAGTTCAGACAGGAAAAGAGCAGCCAACAGGAGGTCTCATGATGCCACGCGAACTGCGGTTGCGTCTCATTTCGCGTCCACGCGTGTCAGCAATCTGAGCCGGACTGTCCCCAAGGACCTCCCCCATTGAACCCCTTTGAGTGCTATTTCGCCAGCACATGCACTGCATCTCGGGGATTTGTTGTATGTGTGCCAAGCATGCACTTCCATTTTACCTCTGTCATTTTAACACCCCGCCAAATGTTACCCCCATTTTGCGAGGACAACTTCATGGCGTCACTCCACCAGGTAGTGGGAACAACACCACAAGACCTACACTTTTTTTTTAAATCAAAAGTTACTTTCCTGCACGATGAAATGTCCTCATTTGTTATTCTTAGCACAATGTTATAGTTGGGTGATAGGTTTATTCTGTTTTTAATATTGGACACCTGCAAAGGAGATTGCATAGGGTGCCAGTTCTTTACTTGGACTATTATTGTGCACTGTTTTTCGTTGTTTTGACTGTTATGCACTTTTCCCCTAATTGTCACTATCAGGCCAATCATGTTGATTTTCTTTAAATATCCACACCCTTTAGGGCTGATCTTCTTTTGTAACCTAGGAGATGTAATAAAAAGAAAGGGCCTTTAGAACTGGTTGGACTTTCTTATCGGAAGGTTTCTCTGCCTGTCCCCTTGCAAGTTCAAAATCCCTTGATGTGGTCCCTCCTTCTTTGGATTGTCTACTAATCTATGAATATTTTTAGTCTTCCATGTGTTTTTCAACCTTTTTTGAGCCAAGTAAAGTTATTTCATTAAAAAAGTCCTGTGGAACACCACCCGTCAGTGCCGATGCATCTCCGGTAAAAGTAAATGAAAGATAGCTCTCGCTAGACTGCACAAGCACACAAATTGGATAATTTCCCACGGCACAGTATGACTATTACTTACTGTGCTGTGGCACACGAAAAACGCTGTTCTACTCATTTTAATAAAATAATGTCATAGAAATTAATATAATTTATTTTCCATTTCAACCTATTTCCGACAAAGTGGTACTTGTTGTACCCTCTTCTGCCCTGCCGGACCCCCTCCCACACCTCTGCCTTTAGCTAAATTAATGCAAAACTGCTCTGTTTAGATTTTGGCTATACTTTTGCACATTTTGCATGTTTGGTTGGGGAGAAGAGGGAGTAATTTCACCTCTGCATGTTGTGCATGTAACATTACAGTGGGACCTCGCTACTTCGCGCTTCATGGCCTGTAATTTTTTTTTGTTTTTTTTTTTGAAGGGCGTCGCTACTTTGCAGATTTTCACTTTTAGCGGGTGGTTTTGGTCCCCATTAACCGGGTGTAAAAAATAATAATCAAAAAAAATAAAAATAATAATAGGCAGCACGGCAGCGCAGTGGTTAGCGCATGTGCGGCACAGTTCATGTCTTCGGAACCTCCTGCGTGGGTTCAAATCCAGCTCCAGACTTCCTGTTCTGAGTTTGTATGTTCTCCCCGTGCTTGCGTGGGTTTCCTCAGGGCACTCCCACATTCCAAAAACATGCATTTCAGGTGAATTGGTCGGTCCAAATTGTCCCTAGGTGTAAATGAGCGAGTGAGTTGTCTGTCCCCGTGTGCCCTGCGATTGGCTGGCAACCAGTTCAGGGTGTCCCCTGCCCACTGCCCGATGATTGCTGGATGGGCTCCAGCACCCCCGCAACCCTACTGAGGATAAGCGGTGTAGTTAAAAATAATAATAATATATTTTTTTTTACCGCGAGCGAGCCCCTAACCCGCGGCACGGGTACTTTCGGGCGCGATACGCACGACATTGCGACAAGCCGAGCGGGTCGGGCGCTCTGCGCGGAGCCCGGTGCCTGGCGTCTCCCGCTCGGGCCGCGATAGCGCCCGAGGGCCAACTCGGCCGGGTAGGTCGGGCGCTCGGCGCTGAGGCTGGCACCCAGCGTCTCCTACTCGGGCCGCGAGGGCCTTCGCCTCGGCGACCGGACTCGCCGGGTAGGTCGGGGTCTTGGCGCTGAGACCGAGCAGCACGGCGGCACAGTGGTTAGCGCGTGTGCGGCACAGTTCTGAGGTCGTGGGAACCTCCTGCGTGGGTTCAAATTTTTCATTTTTTAATTTTTTTTAATTTATTTTTTTAAGGGGCGTCGCTACTTCGCAGATGTTCACGTTTTGCGGGTGGTTTTGGTCCCCATTAACCGGGTCTAAAAAATAATAATTAAAAAAATAAAATAAATACAATTAAAAAAGTAATAATTTTCTTTAAGGTGCGCCGCTACATCGCAGATTTTCAAATATCGCGGGTGGTTTTGGTCCCCATTAACCGCGATAACTGAGGTCCCACTGTATATCAGTAAAGTTGAAGTTGTATTTTAATTTAAAGAATTTAATACAGTAAGTAAAATGAGCAAAATGATTGATGGGAGTTTTTTTTGAATGCAGTATAACATCTAACATACTTTACAAACTAGTTTACCTGCACTATGTAATGTACAGATATATTTGGCTAATTTTATTATTATGTAGTCTTATTTTTTTCTCTACTATCTAGACTCGTCTTTTTAGTGAAATTGAAATCAAATTGGGAAATCAGGGTCTGATATGGCTAATTATTTAGCTAATTTTGTCATGTTATATGGTGTTTTTTTTATAATATTATCTTATTTTTCTAGTTAAACAAGAAACAAATGAGAAATGAAATTATTGTCTAATATGGCTAATCATTTTCTTTTCAAATTTTACTATTATTACATTTTATATATATAAAAAAATAGCTTGTTTTTCTAGTAAAAAATGAATAAAATTGGAATGGAAATTACTGTCTGATAAGGCTAACTATTTAAAAAAATGTTTACTATCATATAGTATGATCTGTATTCTGTTTCAATCATTTTAGCTCGTTTTTCTAGTACGTAATATAGGCAACAAATGGAATGAACAGCATTGTCTGATACAGCAAATTATTTTGCTAATTTTTATTATCATAATGTTGTATTATTTTATTTTCTATTCAATAATTTTAATTGTTTTTCCAGGAAAAATAACCAACATGGGGATGAACATAAATGTCTAATACTGAAAATTATTTTGCTTATTTTATTATTATCATTATTATTATTAGTAGTAGTAGTACTAGTAGTAGTAGTATTATATAGTATCGCTGCCCGCGACCTTCGTGTGAATAAGTGTTAGGGTCTGACACAAATCCTGCCACCACAGGGCCTCAATCGGGGTTTAAACTGGGTTCAGGTGTGCCCAATTATCCAGAACCCTTTAAAAGGACATTTGAACAGTACACGCTATTGGGTCACTCTGTCATTTCATTTCCATTGCCAAAAAGCCAGGTTTGGTTTGTTTGTGCTTGCTTTGTTACTTTGCTCCATTATTTTCCAATTCCAGTTTTTGTTTTTTGTTCCTGGTTTGGATATTTCCTTCTTTAGTAAACCCATATGTGTTTGCCACTTGGTACTTTCTTCTCATCTCATCTCATTAGCTGCACTGCTTATCCTCAGTAGGGTCGCGGGGGTGCTGGAGCCCATCCCAGCAATCATCGGGCAGTGGGCAGGGGACACCCTGAACTGGTTGCCAGCCAATCGCAGGGCACACGGGGACAGACAACTCGCTCGCTCATTCACACCTAGGGACAATTTGGACCGGCCAATCCACCTGAAATGCATGTCTTTGGAATGTGGGAGGAAACCGGAGTGCCCGGAGCACGGGGAGAACAGTAGGTTCCCAAGACCTTTGAACTGTGCCAGCACACGTGCTAACCACTGCGCCGCCGTGCTGCCTGGTACTTTCTTTTGTTATGAAATACAATTCCTCTTCTTGAGCTTCCCTGCCTCCAGTTCCTGCCTCCCCCACATGTGTCAATTCCCCCAAAACCTTAAAAGATACCGTAAGTGTTTCAGAAAATGGATGGATGAATAGTGTTATTTCATATTTTTGTCATATGACATTTTTATTTACAAAATCATTTGGTGTATAATGTTTTCTTATTATGTAAAATGGTACTCACGTACATGCTGTCTGCACTATGTTTGTTCACTGCTCAAAACAGACACCGCACAAAAAAACTGAAAACTTGTGCCAACACTACCTCATACGAATATAATGGTACTCATGTCTATGTTCTTGCCATGTCGACTGCACTACGTTTACTGCTCACCTTGCACAATGTCTGACCATTTCCTTTTTTCTGCACTATGATGTCTATGTTTGCACCAATGCATATGCTGACTATTTTTGCACTATGATGACTTTGCACCAAATGCAATATTGCACAACCCTTACGATACCAACGGTATCACGACAACACTGTATGTAACATCCCACATGCCGACATTTCTTGTGTAAATACCATGTAAATTATAACTATAGCCTTATCCCCCTTGTTTTATAACCTTATCTTCTCTGTTCCTTTATCTTCTTGGCTCATACCTCACTGTGAATGTGTAAAACTGGAGTGTCATGCCCAATTTCGTTGTCACAATATGTTAACCCATTTTGTAACAATGACAATAAAGGTATATTCTATTCTATTCTATTCTATTCTATTATTGATAACATATCATTAAAACAAACAATAATAATAATCTGAGGTTTGTAAGCTGGCTATTTTCAGTGAGCTGCTTTCTGAATAGAGCTTCCCTCTTGGATGCGACCAGTAGAGGACGGTCATGCTTCACAAGACAATGCCATAATGACAAACCACCAGAGCAAGCATTTCGGTGTCATTTCCAACACTTTTTTGAATTTTTCTTCATTCAATGTGTGGTTTTAGAGTCAGACTGCCGAGAAACATGGCAATGGCGACAATTTCAAGCGTATTGAAGGACTTCTCCCAAAACTTGACCTTAAAAACATTAATATTCAAACATTTTCAAAGATTTTCAGGCACTTATACGAAACCTTAACACAGTAACAACCTATTAATAGCCAGTTGTTATATGAGAAATTGATATCAATTTGGTAACTCTTCTTGCTAAGTAACAAAAAGTGGCTCTCAATTTCAAAAAGGTTGGTGAACCATGGGGGTTGCTTGATATCACACAATTTCCTTCGGCACAAGAAAAATCTTGATACTGTTCGCCAGGTTGCAGGGCCGGAACAAGCAGGGACGCCGTTCCTCGTCTATTTGAGCAGGATTAGCCGGTAGGGTAACGGAACGGTGATAGGGTTCATGAGTAACGACGGTGCACTGTTTACACAGCAGGCCGGACAATTAGTTTCGCTTTGCGGCTCATAATCCATGCAAGGGGGCATTGAAGCATGGCCGTTAAAGGGGTATGATCGTGACCTACTTTGAAAAACTCTATTGGATGAGCCTTTGTCTCCAGATCCATCAAAAATCACGTTTTTGGCCTAAAAAAATTAATCGATTTTAGCTGACATATTTCTCTTCTTGGCTCTTACGTAAGGAGGAGGAACACAATGGCCACTTTATAACGAGCAATTATGTGCGGATGGTTATCAGACTTATTACAGCCAAAAATTAGAAAAAAGAGCTGATAATGAGTCACTAGATGCCATGCTATTATTTTCAATCAACCCACAGATTTGAAGACTTTATATTATTCATATATACCGGTAATATATTTTGATTTCTCTACAATTTGGTTGTGTCTCCTTTCATAATGTGTTAGGCAGCAGAGAAACCTGATAGTCATTCTAAGCCAGGGATGTCAAACTCATTTTAACTCGGGGGCCAAACGATAGAACAAACGTTCTGTCGGGGGCCGGAGGAAAAAAATCCAAAGAGAAATAGAAAGACAGAAGGAGAAAAAAGAGAAAAGAAAGCGCAAAGGGTAGGAAGAGAGAAAGATAAAAAAGAGAAAAGGAAAAAAGGAAGTTAGAGCAAAAGAAGTTAAAAAGACAAAGAGAGAGAAAGAGACAAAGAGCAACAAAGGAAGAGAAAGAGACACAGAGAGTGAAACAGACAGAGACAGAGAGTGGGAGAAAAGGGGTGGAAGAGAGAGAGAGAGAGAGGGGGGGGGGGGATTTTGTAGAGGTTTATTGTTCTATATTCTTTATCAATTATCCATTATCCGTTATCGGTCAAATCATAATACACTACAAAGCCAAGAAGCCGAGACACTTGCTCCCAGCCAAAAGGCTGAGTCAAGGTCCTAGCCACAGGGCCGGGTATCAGTGCGAATGCACCATTCCCGGAGGTACTGCAATACCGGGCCGATGCGAGGAGTGGACAGTGTCTTTGTTCGAGGCGCGTGGCTTTGGCAACATCATGTTGACATATTTCAACCTTAGCAGGCCTAATCTGGCTCGCGGGCCGCCTGTTTGACACCTGTGCTCTAAGCCAAACCTTAATATTCAATTGGACTGACAACTTGTTTGAAACATTCTAAGTAATTATCTTGCTAGAATATATTTTGGCTTTCTTCACAAGTTGTCACGGCTAGCATGGTCGCCGAGGCGACCGGTCTGCCCAGCCCCCTGGACACCAGCTGAAGCAGATCTGCTAATTGCGTGTGTGCTACTTCAGGGTGGGTTGTGGGTTTTGCGGTTGCTGGCTCATTGTATTTTCTGATACACATTGTCCGTTCTGTTATGCCTTGTCCTGTTTAGTTGAATCGGAAGAAACCTGTGTTTGCACGTTTTTTGTTATAGCCTGTTTGTTCTGTCTTGTCCCTGAGTTTTGGACAACTTTTATTTTGGTAAATAAAAGTTTCGATCATCACGCAATTGAGTTCTCCCTTCCTGCCTCCTGCCTCCGTTCTGGTCTGGTCACCGCTTCCACCTCGTGACACAAGTAAGATTTTAGATTCAACCTAAATCGGTATCCTATCACAATTTTTAGATCCTGTGCATCATCCTTTCTCTCAAAGTGTGTCTTTACAAATGTAACTAAAATGTTTAAACAGTGGTGGGCTGTCAGATCCTGGAAGGCCTTCTCTGCTACCACCCCATAGCAAAAAGTATGGAATCCTCTGTCTTGGGCACTCAGACATTTTATTCTGTAAAAAAAAACTCGGATCACAAACATAAAACAATCGTAAAATTTAACATATGATAAATTTACTAACTTCTAACTTATTCAACCCTTAACAGAAAAGTTAGAAATACCCCTTCACCCCAAATAAGAATTTAGCTTGATTTTACTCCATGAGAGCCTGCAGATCTCCTTCTGTAATGGGGGTGTTCCTGCGCTCTCCTCTCGATCCAGTCACTGTGGTCCAGTTGTTCTGAGACATCATCCTCTGTAATTGCTCTGTCTTGTCTTCTTCCACGTCGATCCCCATTTTTTTTTCAACAGTGCTGCATCCTTTATTGTAGAAAATGTCTTTATTCCTGAGTCAAAAGACACCTTCAGCTGAGCAGGACAGTGCTTTCAATTTTTTTGTCCTTCAGCTTTTTGAGATGTCCCTCACTTGTTTCCTCTCCTTTTGAATTTCTGTGGTGAAGTAAACAGTCTTGCTTTCATAAGTTGTATTTTGTTTCCATGCTTCATTCATCACAAATTATTTTACTCTGCAGTCCAAGAAGCGCACAATAATTGCTCGCGGCAGTGCCGTTTTACCTTGAGGCTTGGTCACCAGTGAGCGGTGTGCCCTCTCAATACAATTTTCCATGTGCGACGTTGTCAAAATGTTTGCGTCATGAAGCAGACAGTATCGTTCTTCTGCGCACCCTCCGGGATGCCCTTATATTGGAATGTTGTTGTGTCTTGTTCTTGACTCCAAATCCTCACACTTTGTGGCTAATTTGGCTGTTTGCTGGAGAGGGAAGGCTGTGGATCTTCTGTGTTTGCGTTTCGTTCCTCCATACGCTCCACATTTTGCTCCATTAACATCGTTCTTCCCCGAAGATCTTTGATGTTTTTCTCAAGTCGTGCCCTGGCAATCTTGTTCTCACTGGCCGCTTCGGCGCGCTCTTGCCTCAAAGTAGCTCTTCGAATAAAGCTGCCGTCCGCCGCCGACCGGCACCGTCCCCTCGGCTCCCTCGGTCTGTTTCTCCTTGGTGCCAGTCTCCTCAATGAGTCTCCCCTTCTTGACCATATTTTATGGAAATGTTCTTCTTTGTTACAAATCACAAAATGTGCCCTTTCTGTCGTTTTCCTTAAAGTGATTTTGTTAGTTTGTCGTGGCTTTTTCCCGGAGCGACTATTCTTGCTGCCTTCTACCACATGGCGCCACCGGAAGTCTCTATGTTGGGTGAAGGCTTATTTATTTGGTTTGTGCTGTACGCTGCCAATATTTTTGTTTGCCTCTTTACCCCGTCTCGCTTTGCCTGTCTCTGCATCTGTATTCAATATTTTTTCATGGGGTCACTTGAGGGTCTTCTACACTTCGTGTATATGCGTGGAGGCTAAATGTAAAGAAAACATTGCCAATATGGCTACTTTCCTAAAAAACAGTGCAATATTATGAGCTTATTTTTTGTGCTTTTTTTTTTATTTGTGTCGCTGCTGTCGCTGCAGTAAAGGTTTTATAGCCATTAAGTAGTTATTGAGGATAAATTGATACAAAAGTAGCAATATTGTAGGCCTAAGTGTGGAATTCAGGGAACGCCACAGCATTAATGAAAGATACACAGGCCAGTTTCCCGTCTGCAATGTTCAAAAATGGTTCACCTTTTTCATACCAAATTCAAGGACTTTTTAAGGACTTTGAGACCATTTTCAAATTTTTCCAGAACAGTTAAAAAAATAAATCAATTACTGTTTGAGAGAACGGAAGCATACATTTTAGTTTAACACCTTAACTCTAATCTCAAACCTATTTTTGAACCCAAAAACCCTAACTTGCAGCCCAAACTTCAGCTTCTAACCCATAACCCTACACTTATAGCCCTAACCCTGTTTCAAACTATAACTCTGTCTCTAAACCCATTTTGGAACCCTACATTCAGTTTAGAACCCTCACGTGGAGCTCAAACCCTAACCCTAAATGTACACCTAATTAAGTGTAACCTATAGCTCCAACGATATGTCCGAACCCTAAATTATGCAAATACCCTAATAAGAAGCCTAAACATTAGTTTCTAAACCTAGCCACAATCCTATTTTGGAACTGTAAAATAAATTTAAAATGTATATTTGAAGCCCAACCCCTCGCTCCTAACCCTATAGCCCAACACCTAAGAAACGATGTCAAGCAATTACAAGCGTTTCACCCAAAATTCAAGCATTTCAAACCTTAAAAACACAACATTTAAATTAAAGCCTTTTCAGGGATTTCAAGCACCCGTACAACCCTGAATGTTGACGTCCTGTAATAAAATGACGATCACTTCAGTCTAGATGTCTAAGTTAGCATAGTTTGCACAATGCAGTTGTTGCAAAATTCATATTTCAGTCAAAATCCATGGTCAAGTGGCAAACTTCAAGACGCACGGTCAAGCAGCATTTGTGTAAATTGCGCGCACCGTGCGCAACGCATGGTGCGCGATTCTTCAGCTTCCATCGGCGAACGGAGGGCTGCTGGCGGTCGCAATCGGGGACATGCCCGGCGCGGTGAGATCATCGACGAGGTATAAATATCCCCTGCATGCGTGCGTGCGTGAGCACGCACCCGCGCGTAGGATTACAGTCGGGAATGCGGCGGGTTTGACAGGCGGCGCTGGAGCATGAACGTCCGCCTTTACCTGCTTACCGTCGCCCACCTGGTGGCAGTAGCAGCAGGCGAGGAGGGGCTGCAGGGGGGCCGCAGGACTTGCCGGCTTTTCTGCAGGGTGGGCATCGGATTCCACTTGCAGATCCACCAGGACGGGAGAGTCAACGGCAGCCACCAGGCCGACCCGCTCAGTGAGTTGTATGCATGCCGTGCCAATCGTTGCGCGTGGACTCATTAGAGTTATGGCACTTCCTGGCAAACCGGACCTGACTGAAAACTCAAATCTTTAAGTTCTTGTCGTGGTTTGTAATTCAAATTGAAAAAGAATCCTTTGCTAAAAAACATAACAAGACACGTTTTGTAATGGCACTCTGAAATATTAAAAAAACAAGTTTCCAAACTTTATCAGAAATATTAAATATTGTGTAAATATCTTATTATGGAACATAAAACCCAAGGATAAGAATATGTCAATTATCATAAGTGTTCCAGTACTGTAAGTCCCACATCCCTTGGCCAAGAAAAATAGATCATGCATTCTTTTTGTGTAAAAAAAGCAAAAAATCACATAATGCAACATTTATTATTGTTTTATAATGCAACATTTATTAGTGTTTCACTAGCCAATGATTTTTCTCATTTTAAGTATTTGCTGTTTTACTAAATATCTAACTTGCTTTTCCTGGTTTAAGAAAAATAAATAAGGGAATGCACCATCATTATTTCATTATTTTTCTATATTTTTAACTTGATTTCACAGTAAAATAGAATTATTCGAATTAGCAGTGTTTTAAAGATCTTTTTCCTGCTCATATAAAATTACATGAGCAATATTATATGACACAGTAGATGGTAACATTTTAAGAATTGTGAATCAAGCTCTTAGCTGTTCACATTTGTAGCCATCATAAATAAAAATGAATCTACAAATAGTACATTGGGCAAATGATTTGAAATCAGAATTTCTTAAGGGTCACGCCTAATTTTCAATACATACTGGGGCTGAAAAATGGCCGTCCCAATCAATTAATTATTCACTTAATGGTTTGTGTTTGCAGGTATTCTGGAGCTGTTTGCCGTGTCTCAAGGCGTGATCGGCATCCGAGGAGTTTATAGCAACCGATACCTCGCTATGAATAAGAAAGGACGTCTCCATGCTACTGTGAGTCGTAAGGCTAGCTAGGCAAAAGTGCTAACCGGAGTGACCAACCCAGCAAAATCGAATCATTGAATGTCCTCCATCATTAGCTTCAAACCTAGCTTAGCATAATGTGAAGATGGGCGGGAGCATTCCCTTGGTTAGCAGATGTTGGAAGAGAAGGAAGATTAAGTCCTGCCGCCATCTGGGTTACTTGATAAGACAGAGTTCAAGTGGAATACAAAACGTGGCGAGTAAAAGCGATTAGGGGGGCCTCAGGGAGCCTTTTCAAGTACCCCCATTTTTCATGCAACAAATCCTGTCAGATGGGAGTTCAGTAGCTGCTTCAAAGACGGACAATTTCATCACAAAGCGGAATTTATTTTAAGTCCTGTAATGACTGTTCAAAGTGATCAAAACTCTTCAAATTAAGCTTGCTGTGACAATCTCACCGTCCCTTCCCCCCAATCTTGACATATTTTCACATCATGAACTCACTCATAATCATTTGCACTTTTTGCAATATCTAGATGTCAAGTTATTGTTATCAGTCTTAAGGTAGGAAGAGCTTTTTTTTCCTGCGTGTGTTCTAATAAACATCCGGGTAGAAAGATTGATCAAGTAAAACAATTTCTGAAGCGAACCAGTATTTTCACACAACACAAGTAAAGTCAAGTCAAGTCAAGTCATTTTTATTTGTATAGCCCTAAATCACGAAGAGTCTCAAAGGGCTTCACAGATTGTTACACTATATTACACAAACTATTTTCAACCGACAAGAGGAGTAGGTTATTCGTATGCAATGGAGTAGAAGTGAGTTTTAAGTTTAGATTTAAACATTTCCACTGAGGTTGCAGATCGAATCTCAGGGGGAAGAGCATTCCACAGCACCGGTGCCCGGATGGAGAACGCTCTCGAACCAGCAGAAGACTTCTTTGCTCTCGGGATCATCAGAAGACCAGCACTCTCAGATCGTAGGCTTCGGACCGGGACATAGTGGCAGATCAGATCTGAAAGATAAGAGGGAGCAAGTCCATGTATGATTTTGTACAATACTAAGAGAACTTTGAAGTCACATCTTTGGCTAACTGGGAGCCAATGCAGGTTAGCCATAATCGGTGTTATGTGATCGTACTTTTTTGTCCTAGTTAAAAGCCTCGCTGCGGCATTTTGTACTAGCTGAAGAGACTTGATTCTGGACTTCGGGAGACCGGAGAGTAGTGCATTGCAGTAATCGAGACGGGAGGTAACAAATGCATGAATTATTGTTTCCGCATCAGACTGAGACAGTATTGAACGGATTTTAGCAATGTTGCGAAGATGGAAGAAGGCAGTTCTAGTAATTTGCTTTACATGCATCTCAAAGGATAGATCAGGGTCAAATATGACACCTAAATTTTTAACTGAGTCACTCTGTGTGATGTGACATTTGTCAATGTTCACAGCAGTTTTTGCGAATAAGTCCCGGCATTTAGAAGGACCAATGACTAACATTTCGGTCTTTTCAGAGTTAAGACGCAAGAAATTGAGTGACATCCACTCTTTTATCTCAGTGAGACAGGCCTCCAAATTTCCACAGTTTAGTGTGGAAGATTCCTCCAACGGAAGATATAGTTGAGTGTCGTCTGCGTAGCAGTGGAAGCTGATATTGTACTTGCGAATAATATCACCTAATGGAAGCATGTAAATGTTGAAAAGTAGGGGGCCGAGCACTGAACCCTGCGGAACACCGCAGGTAACATTAAAGGGCTCAGATGTCGTTTCACCATATTTAACACAGTGCGTCCTATCTGAGAGGTAAGATTTGAACCACGAGAGGACGGCTCCTGAGAGACCAATCCATTTTTCCAACCGTTCTAGTAGGATATTGTGGCGCACTGTGTCAAAAGCAGCACTAAGATCCAGCAGCAGCAAAAGTGATGAAGCGCCAGAATCCATTGACATTAGGAGATCATTTGTTACCTTGATCAGAGCTGTCTCAGTAGAGTGGTTAGCCCTGAATCCTGATTGCATGGATTCAAAAAGGTTATTCTCCGATATGAAAGCATTCAGCTGCTGTGCCACTACTCTTTCGAGTACTTTAGAGAGGAAAGGTAGGTTTGACACAGGTCTGTAATTACTTAATATTTCTGGATCAAGGTTGGGTCGTTTCAGTGTGGGTTTAATAACGGCGGACTTAAAAGCTGCTGGAACTACACCTGAGGAGAGTGATGTATTTATAATATTTAGAACTGAAGGCCCAAGGACGCTAAAAAGACTTTTAATAAGTGAACCTGGGAGAGGGTCGAACTGGCAAGTTGTCGGTTTGGCCGCATTCACCACTTGTTTGAGATCATCAAGTGACAGTTCACTAAAACCGGCCATTTTCCCAGGGCAGCCACCCTGTCGTGCATCTGTAAATTTCAGTCCTTTAATACGTGTGGTACTAACAATATCTTTTGCAATTTCTTCCTGTATGCATTGAATCTTCTTAGTGAAGAAGACCATTAAGTCCTGAGCAGAGTGTGTCGAACTGTCTGCGATAGCCTGTTGCCTTGTAAGCGATGCTACAGTGTCAAAAAGGGCTTTGGGGTTGTTCTTTTGAGACGCAATCACCTTCGAAAGGTAGGCCGATTTTGCAGAGGCAAGGGCCGCTTTATACTTTAACAAGCTGTCACAACAGTTCAACAATATAAAGTGTGTTTAACACTCCAGTGAAATATAAATACATCAAACTGTCACAACCTGAAATATTGGTCAAGTAGAAATAGGGAACTGCACTTGAAATCTTTTTTTTTCACAACAAAAGTCAACAGCAAAACAATATAAACTGACTATCCAATCCCTCTCTCAATGGCTAGGTTCACACGGCAGGGAAATCTGATTTTTTTTGGATGGATGCGACAAGTATTTGATTTGTTAAAGTCTGTCTGAACGCAACAAATCTGATTTTTTTTTCACACCAGACCCAGGCCACGTTCATATTTGGTCCTAAACCTGATATTCTGATATTTTGGAATGCGACTCCGGTCTGAAGAGTCAAGGCACATTCATGCGATCTGCACGTCATTACGCGGCAGAGGTCTCAATTCTGCCTTCAACCAGGCGGGAAGAAGCAGAAATCTAAACCGCTACGGAAGACGAAAACACGAAGTCTAATTACCATGAATTCCGGATTATAGAGCGCACCTGATTATAAGCCGCACCCATCACATTTTAAGGGGAAAACCGATTTTGTCCATACACAAGCCGCACCTGTATATAAGCCGCATGCACCCACATCAAAAAAGCATTCACCCACATCATTAAAACACAAAATTAATCCAAGCCAAGCTTCAAGTCCTGCGATTGAAACTAAATTTCCTTCATTGAAGCACACAGTCCAAAAATCATAGCCGCCAGAATGAACATAAAATGATATAGGTACTTAAAATTTGTTGCAGACCTGCAGATTCTAGGTGCCCGTTGATAGTAATCCAAGGAAAAAAAGTGTATATTTCCAAAGGTAAGGGTGGGAAAAATGTATATCCATTATTGTCCGCCGTGTCCACAAAAACTCACCTTTACCGGTCCCCACTTTCCCATCAGCCCGCGTTTGCTCCACCCCTCTTTTTTAATTTGCTCGTGCAGAATAAGTGTCTCAAATAAATACAAATAAAAAAATATTACAAAAATATACAGTTGCAAATACATATTACACATATTCTTCGTGATTTAGGGCTATACAAATAAAAATGACTTGACTTGACTTGACGGTACATCGAGAGAGTTTTCAAAGCTTTAATAATAATAATAATAATAATAATAATAATAATATAAATTTCATCCTAAACCGTGCCTTTGGGAGGTAGCCTCACGCTACTAACAACACGCTCGCATTCCTGCATTTTAGTCTGTTAAGGGAAAAAATGCCGTATTAGTTAGAATTACGGCAGACCATCAGCTTCTTCTTCCTTGTTAATGACATAGAAATTGTCTTTCTCAGTGTCGGAGAGAAACCTTATCATGTTGACGTCGTCCCACGCTCCCTTAGTTCAATACACCCCAGCAATGTGCCCATTTGCTTTTGACCTGGAAGCTGCGTCATGAGCCTTATTTTGTGCAATTTGCACGATGAGAGTATATTTACGCTCTAAAGTTGTGATCTTCCACGGCACATATATTACACCGGCATAAATCTTACCTCATATACTCGAGCGCCGCTGGCGGCCGTTAAAAAAAATTACATGAATTGGCCGCATCTCTGAATAAGCCGCAGGGTTGAAAATTTGGGAAAAAAGTGGCGGCTTATAGTTCCAAATTTACAGTAATACTCGTTCATGGGAGATGAACTTTTGGACCATTTTGTACGATATTTACTGTCATGATTGCCGATTTGGGGCACCTGCGAATGCCCCGTTGGTGCCAACTGCCCCCTGGGGCTGTGCCTTGGACAATAGTCTTGGCCAATCCGGATGATCTTGTGACCATAACATTGAAGTTTACGTCTGCGCACAGTTGACAACAGCTCGTCGTAGGGTCCAATGTGCCCTCTGATGGTGCTGCGCACCATTTCATTTGACACATGGGCTTAGAAGTTGATGCCTAGAAGATTTCTGTAGCACCGCATCTCCATGGCCTGGGTTTTCTTTTCCCAACAATGCTGACGTTTAAAAGTGAGGCGTTACGTACAATTTCGTGTGTCTGTGTTTACTTATGTTTACGTACGTTTTTCTGTCTGTTGACATACGTTGTTGTGCGTGTTTATATAGACACTGTTATTTGATTATATTGTTTACTGTATATTATTGTTGCACTTCAAGGATAAATCTCTTGTTGTCTACTTGTCTGCTCTACTCTATTCAATTGACTCTAATACTGCTCAGAAAATTTCAAATTCTTGACATACAAAAACTTATTTTTAATGTAATGGAAATAGTTACTTTCCATGATAACTAGTTACTTTTACTATAGAGTAATTCAGTTACTAACTCATTTACTTTTTGCAAGAAGTAGTGAGTAACTATAACTAAGTACTCTTTTAAAATAACCTGCCAAACACTGGCAGTGTCCCATTTCACTATTCTAAGAGTCTCCAGAACACACCTAGGCAAACTATGGCTCGTGGGCCAGATCAGGCATGCCATTAGATTTTATAAGGGCCACGAGACAAAACTAAAAGAAGCACTCGAGAAAAATGAGGCACATTGTCAAACAATGGCCTGTGTTGGATGTCACCAAGGCTAAGTGCCACTTCCAAAGTGTTATGATTCTGTCAGTGGACCAAAACGCAGGAAAGCAAAAGCCCCACAGTATTAAAAAATAATTGTGTATAATCATGGAAATGCTCAATAAAGAAACAAAAGGTCAAAAAAACAACAATAAAACTGTCTGAATTAGAAAAAGCTCAGAAAGCAGGATTGACTGGAAAAAACATAATGGTGAAAAACAAAGGTAGAAAGGAAACACACGCGTTACTGAGTGCTGCCCAAATGTCTTTATGGAGCGTGAGGCTAATCAGGGACAGATGTGGAGTGATTTGACACACCTGTCCCAATTATAAACTGATTAGACGCCCTCTGATGGACAGAGGTGTATTTGTACTTGTATACCATTTGTTAACATGACCACATTTGAGAAAACAAACTATTCTGGTGTTATTTTACTTGAAATAGAAGTCAAGGACAGCATCAAAATAGAGTTAGAGTGCCTCTTCTTAAATTTACAACAAAGATTGAAAACTTGTTATTTTTTCAAACCGGAAAGATCCTCAACTCATAACGTTTCTGCCTCCTTCGTAGGAGTCCTTCAAGGATGACTGCAAGTTCCGTGAAAGTTTCCAGGAGAACAGCTACAACACGTATGCTTCTGCGCTCCACTGGAACCGCAGGACGGGTCGCCAATGGTTTGTGGCCCTCAACAAAAGGGGCAAAGCCAAGATGGGCTCCAGCCCGAGGGTCAAAGCCCAGCACGTTTCCACCCACTTTCTGCCCAGAATGGGCCGAGATAGCACCCACAGAGGATTCGCTGTCACCAGCGAATCTGATCACGGACGGACGAAAACTATAACAAAAGTTGAGGTAGAGACACGGCCGAAGCGGGTCAAGTACTGGCCCAAGTATCGCTTTGGATAAAATGTGGCCCTTCGGAAGAACTTCCCAGCATTCCAGACAACTTCAAGGTTTAGTAAAAGACTCGAATGATTTAAAGAAAACAAACAGAGAAAGATTTTTAGCTACGTTAGCTTCCATTAGGGCCCTGAACCGGAGTGAACTCTTTTGATTCCTTCAAACACTGAAGCTGAACCTTTTCTTTTTCAAAATATATCAATATTTTTGAATGAGATCACAATCTCAGTTTTATATATTTTTCTTGAGTTAAATATGCAATATTGCACAACCGTTACGATACAACGTTATCACGACAACCCTGTATGTAACATCCCACATGCTGACATTGCTGTGTAAATACCATGTAAATTATAACTATAGCCTTATTCCCCTTGTTTTATAACATTATCTTCTCTGTTCCTTTATCTTCTTGCTCATACCCTCACTATGTGTAAAACTGGAGTGTCATGCCCAATTTCGTTGTCACAATATGTTAGCCCATTTGTAACAATGACAATAAAGGTATATTCTATTCTATTCTATTCTATTCTATTCTATAATGTCTCTTATTTTTATTATATTAGCAAAATTACATGTTTTCGAGATGAAGTGTTTGAGGAGTATGTTAGGAGTGACAAGATTGGATAGATTGAGAAATGAAATTGTGAGAGAAAGACCTGGAGTACTAGTGGAACTGAGCAAGCGTGTGGATAAGAGTTGGTTTGGACACATTGAGAAGATCGATGAGATCACGAATGTTGAAGAGGATCTACAGAGCAGAAGTCAATGGAAGGAGACCAAGAGGAAGGCCGCGATTAACGTGGATGGATGGTGTTATGAGTGCACTGCAGGAAAGAGGTCTAAATATAGTGGAAGCTAGAGCTCTTGTTAGTGATAGGAATGAGTGGAAAGGTGTTGGAAAAGGATAGTCGGATATTTGGACGCGCTCTAAGGGATGGGCGTGGCACTTGTATGATGCGGCAGGGATAAACCAGTGAAAGCTGTCGGGTCCTGCTGTTGAACAGAAGAGTGTGTTGTCACCCTGACACGGCCGCTAACTTGTGTCCCGTTTCATCTGGAGGGACGAAAGCATGACCAACTTGGGTGCCGAGGTGCTTAACCTGTTTGGGTGTTTGGGCATTTGGGTAGGCCATGGTCCAAAATTTTGTGTGTATGTTTTTGCTATTTTTTCCCTTTTTTAATTTTCTTTGTTTTTGCGTATATGTTTGTCTTGCTGTTGGTCACCCCTCTCGAGGGATATGACCAAGGTAGATCGCAAAATTATCAGCCGTATCTCAATTAAGATTTTTTTCTCTCCACACTTTTGACTAAATTGATGTGTGGTATGTTATTGTGCCTCATTTTCATAACTTTACAACATGATCAGCCATGTCCGACAATTTTGCCTCATTGAAATTTATATTTGACCAATGTTTCTAAATTGCAAAATTATTAACTAAATTAAACAGTATGCTCATATTTAATTATTGTTCTTCCTAGTTTTTCATGAATTCCTCAATTAAAATATGATTTTACCTTATTTATTTTTGTAAATCAGCAACATTATCAGACATGTCACACAATTTTGGTTAAATTAGCTATAATTTATTTTATTTTTTTAACTAGCAGCATTTTGCTGAGTTGGAAAAAATGAGGAATATTTAAATTAAAGGGACAGTGTATTTCACTCCATGATTGCTAACCAAGATTCCAAAATTCATTTACGTTTCTTGGTTTTGCTTCACATAGAAAATTTTTGATATCACCCTACAAGTTCTCAATTGGGTTGAGATCTGGGGATTGGGCTGGGCACTCCATAACATTAGTTTCATGGGTTTGGAACCAAGACTTTGCTCATCTTCTCGTGTGTTTGGGGTCATTGTCTTGTTAAAACACCTATTTCAGGGAATGCCTACTTTAGCATAAGGCAGCATAACTTCTTTAAGTATCTTGCCATACACAAACTGATCCATGATCCCTGGTATGCGATAAATGGGCCCCTCACCAGAGTAGGAGAAACATGACCAGACCATGATACTTGCACCACCATGCTTCACTGTCTTCAATATGTACTGAAGTTTGATTTCAGAGTTTGGGGGTTATCTCACTCACTGTCTGTGGCCCCTGGACCCGAAAAGGACAATTCTACTTTCAGCAGTCCTCAAAATATTCCTCCTTTTTTTTATGCCGGCTGATGTGTTCTTTGGCGAATTGTAACCTCTTCTGCACATGCCTTTTTTTAAGAGAGGGACTTTGTGTGGGATTCTTGAAAATCAATTTGCGTCACACTGGCGTCTTCTGTCACAGCGCTTACAAGTAACTGCAGACTTTGTCTGATTGTCTTGGAGCTGATAATTGGAGTGGCCCATTTTAATAGTTGTCTTTTGTCTTCTTCCATGTCTCTGTTTTTTCTAGCCATTTTATGGCATTGAAGATCATTTTTGCTGAACAGCCAAAAACATTTTGCACCTCTTTATTAGTTCCTCACTCTCCAATCACTTTTTTAATCAAAGAACGCCGTTCTTCAGAGCAGTGTCTTGAGCAACACATTTTACTCAAATGCATGTTCAACCTGTGCTGCCATCATCATCGTTAAATAGGCACCACCCAATTCAAATCTGTTCAGCCTCCGGTAGTACAGTAAATTAAATTGCTAGACACGCTACGGCATTAGCATCCATGAGTACTTCCTCAAAAAATGCATTGCGTTTGATGTCACGTGTCCTCTTTTGGCAAGCGGGATATGTGAAGTTAGATTGAGGCGCATAGAATTCACATTTAGTTGGAAATGAGAACGATCTCACAAAAACATCGTATTTCGACGCAAAAAAGTCGTAATTGAGCATTAAACTCTGCTGTGTAAAGAGCAACCTCATCGTGTCCTCAAACAGGGCGCACTGCATGATAATGTGCGCTGCACGATTTGTGCGCCTCATGTTCGTGGAAATACGGGTAATCATTATATTTCCTTTTTTTCCTTGATTGGACAAATCAACCGAATTAGATTTTTTTATTCAATTCAAATATTATTTTTCCCGACTATATTTTAATTAACTTAAACATTGTCCCCCATTTTCTTCAGCAAAATGAACAGCCACAGTGTGTGTAACCCATTTTCTCAGTCAAATTCAAGCCCTTTTAAAGGACTTTCAAAGACAATTTTCTAATTTCTCAAGTACCATTTAAAAAAAGTAATCCACTGTGAATCATGTATTTTGCAGGGTTACAAATATATCTGTTATTCATATATGTGATTTTTAATGTTGCGTGTGCATTTATTAAGACTTATAATTTTTAGATCATGAGTAAATAGTGAATGTTTTTGTAGATCTGAACAATACTTGTGTAAATATGTTTGAGACATATCTCTCCCCGTATAGGTGTTGGGTAAAAATGTTTACATTTTCAATTGCAGGAGGTTCTTCCCATTACAATTTATACTGGGAAAACACTGGCTTAATATTTTTGCATGGCTCATAATAAATGTCCACAATTGCTACGTAATCCTTGCAGTAATACACGTTTCACAGTTCTCTGTATGCACCTGTCGTCTTGGGGCCAACCCTAGGGGGCGATGACACTTCTTACGACAATGCAATTCAAACTAATACCAGCTGCAGTTAATCACGGGGGAAGAAGAAATGCCATTATGGCACAGAGAACCCATTATGGAGTACTGTCGGTGTAATTCTTAGGCAGAATTGTTGATAAACATGGCAATACTTTTAAGCATTTACAAGCAGTTTACCCAAATTCCAAGCACTTTTCAGCCCTCGAAAACAAAACATTAAAATTCAAGCATTTTCAAGGACTTCAAGCACCCATGCGAACCCTGCAGCCATGTGGGATCATTTTGCTTGATTTAAATTCATTTATTCGTATTTAAGGGCAGCACGGTGGCACAGTGGTTAGCGCGTGTGCGGCACAGTTCAGAGGTCCTGGGAACCTCCTGCGTGGGTTTAAATCCAGCTACCGGCCTTCCTGTGCGGAGTTTGTATGTTCTCCCCGTGCTAGCGTGGGTTTCCTCCGGGCACTCCGGTTTCCTCCCACATTCCAAAGACATGCGTTTCAGGTGAATTGGCCGGTCCAAATTGTCCCTAGGTGTGAATGAGCGAGTGATATGTCTGTCCCCGTGTGCCCTGCAATTGGCTGGCAACGAGTTCAGGGTGTCCCCTGCCCACTGCCCGGAGATGGCTGGGATGGGCTCCAGACCCCCCGCGACCCTAATAAAGATTAGCGGTACAGCTAATGAGATTCGTATTTAAAGGATGCAGATCGAGTTGTATTTATAATTTTCCACTGTTACCTGTCATCTAACGTGGCGACAACTTTATAAAACGGCCGTCAGAATCCTCCTTAACATACAAAAAATATATAGTAAATATTTTTGGGGATTCATAAACTGTATAAGATAAGACGTGTGTTTAAAATAACTATTAAGCTAGGCATGAATTATGCTAAGCTAATGTTCACAAACAAGTTATGCATTTTTATACATTAATTAAGTTTGTGTTATCCCAATATAGATATTATATTTTCTGTATGTACAAGGCGTTTATGTACTTGCTTCGCACACCTTTTGCATGGCCAAATTCAAGCACTTTTCAAGCACTTTCAATGCCAATTTGACCAGTACCTTCAAAGGAAAAAAAATCTAGCGCCGATCAAGAGTGTTATTTTGTTGTTGACTTTGATAACTAAGATAAAGTTGCTATCTTGGTACTAGCGCATACTTTGTGCTATTTTGCACTACGATCTTTTTGTGTCAATAGGCTGCTATAAACTGACACGAATTCTGCCATTATACTTCAACAATGCACACACAGCTTGGCTACGATACACTTGTTTACAAACACGGGAAGGGCTCTAGAGATGTTAGGTAATAATATGTAAGACACAAGAAGAAAGAAAGTACTGTATAGGTAAAAAACTGAAAAAGTGCCATATTTAAACTCATTTAATAATATTGATTGCTTCGAAGAAGAGTGCATTTCATCTTTCAATCTTAGAGACGGCTGACCGTTTGCTTTTTCTTTAACTTATTTTAATTTCGATTTTCTACATGTTTTTCAGGAGATCTGTCCCTAATTGGTTAAAAAAACTGTAAATAGATATTTTTTCTCCATTTTATGTTGTAGTTATACCACAGGAGAGTTCATATTTTGAATTTATATTTTATTGTTCTGTATTTTCAGGGATTATGTGTTCTTGTTCGACTTTAAATCTGTTCAGTGTCTAAAAATCTAAGATTGTTTTGTATTTTATATTTTTTTTGTAGATCTGTGAATATTTTAATTTGTATTTCATGTGCAGAATCCCCTGTAAAACATATAAAATAACTAATTACTAAAAATGGTGCATGCTATTTTATTACTATTGATAATATATCACTAAAATGAAAAATAAAAACAAATTCTGACTAGCTCTTCTCAGTGATCCAAGCCGAAATCGTCTCGAAAAAAAAGATTCAGAATTCCTATGACTTGTCTGATAAACCTGTGCTCTTTGTTGCGACAGTAGAGGGCTGTAACGTCTCACATGACAACTCGATAAAAGTGTGGTCTATTGAGTCAGACTGCCAGGAAACGCAGCAATGGAAATGATTTCAAGCATTTTCAAGCACTTCACCTAAAATTTAAGCCTATTTCTGACCTTGAAAACACAACATTAAAAGGCAAACATTTTTAGGGATTTCAAGCAACTGTATTTAATGTGCAAATAATTAAAACGTATATGAAAACTAAAAAATATTATTTTTCAACAGAAATAAATGTTTGAGTTTTGTCACATAAAAATGTGAATTGAATGTTTTCGAAACCCTAACGTTTAAGCAAAACATGTGACGTCACTTCCGCCCACGGCAAAGTATTCTGTTGTCATGGCGGCCAGGATGGAGTTCAACAAAGTTGACGACGAAGACCCAGTTAGTCGTTTTAGCAACTACGAAGATTATTTGGACTCCAAAGTGACGCCAATGGATATGTATTTCCTCACAGTGAGTCAAATTTGTTGCTTCCAGAACATTTTCCCGCGTTGACAAAACTGCAAGATTGCAATGTTTTCCCTAATATTTTCCGCAACTGAATTAAATGTCGTTCAATTAAAACAGGTGTTTTACTAAAACACTAACATGAATTTGGCTGCCAACCATGTCATAAGAGAGTCATGAAATGAAGGTAATATTAATACCACATTCATTTAATCAATAATCAAATAATTGTCAATTTATATGTTTCCCCTATAGTTTATATTTTTCTTATCATTTGGAAATGTGTATGCCGTATAGCAACTTTTGTACGGGAATAAAAATAAAATACACATATAAAATAAAATATGATGGCATGCCTGATCTGGCCCACGAGCCATAGTTTGCCTGTTAGAATAAACACAAACTTTACTTAAGAAATAGAGCGAAATAAGAAATAGAGCGAAAGTGAGTTGTTTAGTCGATTAATAAAATAAACTTTTTTTCTTACTAATAAAATAACCTTTTTTTCACTAACATGTTTGTTTTTATTCTGCTGTCTTGCTGTGAGTAAATAGGTGCTGTGTTGTATTTGTAAGGTGTATTATCACTTAATAAGGGGATCGCAATCATTAAAATTAAAATGAATCTGCCGAGGTTGTTAAAGGTCAGGGGCTTGGGTTTACCTTTCTGAAGTCTCATCTAATCTCTCATCTCATTAGCTACACCGCTTATCCTCAGTAGGGTCGCGGGGGTGCTGGAACCCATCCCAGCAATCATCGGGTAGTGGGGAGGGGGACACCCTGAACTGGTTGCCAGCCAATCGCAGGGCACACAGGGACAGACAACTCACTCGCTCATTCACACCTAGGGACAGTTTGGACTGGCCAATTCCCCTGAAATGTATGTTTTTGGAATGTGGGAGGAAACCGGAGTGCAAGCACGGGGAGAACATACAAACTCCGCACAGGAAGTCTGGAGCTGGATTTGAACCCACGCAGGAGGTTCCCAAGACATGAACTGTGCCGCACATGCGCTAACCACTGCGCCGCCGTGCTGCCCTTTCTGAAGTATGCAGCATCACTATAAATGTTTAAATGTTGTTAGCTAACCTTATGAATGTTTAATTATTTGCCGTATTTAACAAATAGTGTAAAAGGTTACTAACATGTTTAATTAGTACAAGGCGTTTTATAGACACGAGACAAATTCGAAGACGAATATGGAGGCAATTCCTATTCAAATCTGGTTGATGGTGTAGGGATTGGAGTCAGACGCTAGGGAGCAGTATCATTCAAAAAGTGCAAAGAACCAGAATTTGGGCTCGATGCCACTAGATGGCCCAATGGGGATGCATGGCGTGCTTGACTTTGTTTGAACACCTGTGTCCACATTGGGCACCAAAAGGCCATATCTGACCCGCTAATCAGCTGTCGTCAATCACTATATAACCGCTTCGGGTCAAAGCGGGTCAGCACCAGCACGTTGACGAATGCCCGCTTCTGATACGTGGCCCCCCGATGCCCGGCCCTGTTTTTCCTGGCTGCCGGTCTTTGGGGCTTTTCAGCGGTCACGTTACAAAGTCATCACCTCGGCCGCCAGGATGGATGTTGCGGCAACGCGTCCGGCGTGAAGAGAAGGAGATCCTGAGCCAACTTCGGGCCTGGGGGGGAAGGTTTCATCAAAAGAGCGGCAGGGGGGGAAATCCGGCCTTTCCGGACGCGAGCAGCAAGCTGACAGGCCGCAGCGGTAAACTGACAGCTCGGTTTGCGAGTTTGGACCTTGACGCGGCTAGAGCTCGGCCGACACCTGCACGGAAACCAACAAAGCTCCTCGTTCAGGGTTTGAAAGTACAGTTTGTGCAAAAAAATGGTTTGGTTCCAGCTCGGATTTTAAAAGACGCCAACTCGCTCGTTCGGTTGTGTCACGTCTGATCCCATTTCATAAATGTACCTTTTTTCCAGACTATTAGGATTTATACGTTTGCATTACTACACAAGGTTTTACTGTATACTACATTTTTTGTGAAACGATTGATCAATCGATAGCATCGCCGACCAAATTCACTTTGTATGCAATGAGAATCCCGGCCGACACTAAAAGATGGTGCGCATTGTTTGAGATGTCCTCAAATATTTTTTTTTTTCTCTATTAAACATGCGTTACAAAGCCCAACTGAGTTCAAAGAGCCTTTATATGTATTTTACTACCGTGCTTATTTGCTTTTATCTTAGTTTTATCATCTGTGATCCGGCCAAAAAGCACATTACGCTGAAGGGAAGGAAGAGGGACAGAGTGATACCCAGCGTGTGGTTGTGGGTGACCTCTCTCACAGCGCCACACGCCGGTAGTGGCGGAAAGAAGCACTACAGTACTGTCCTGTACTCGGAAAAAGCTGCACAATACAAAATCCAACTTAAAGCAATGTCCGGATATTTTTGGACATACCCCAAAAGTGTTCACATCTACCGTTTTTCGTAAGTCGAATGGTCGGGGGCCAAGTGCAGCCCATGGGTGATAGTTTGAGACCCAAGCCTTACTATGAAAGTCTAAAGGGACAGTGTATGTTATTAAGCACCTCCTGGTGGGAAAAATATAATTAAAAAAAGATAAAAAATACTGATTAAAAAAATAAGGAGAAATACATGAAATATAAAACAAACATCCAAAATACTCCTTAGTAGAGAAATTTGCATTTACTTTACATAACATTAGCCTTACTAAGATCAGGGATGTGATTTTTCCGCTAATTCGCGGAATTCCGCTTTTTTTATCTCCAAAAATAAAATTTTAAAATTTCCGGTGTTTTAATTGGTAAAAAAAAACGATTTCGTCTCGACAGCATGCCATTTGAGTGTTTCCGTAACTGAAATGAAACGTACTTGCGATTGGTTGAAGTCTCGTGTTGACCAATAAACGCGCTTGTTATAGGAGTGTGCCATTGTTCATTTCTCACACGTTTTTGCCGGGTGTTTAAAGAAAGATGTCCGTGATCGAACGCAAAGATGCTCCGCGAGCTAAAGAAATTGATAAGATTGTAAAAAACAAGTTTCGATGGGACTGGTTGGAGAAGGAATTATCTACGAATGTTGGAAAGAAGACTGTGACGAATTTGTTCAATGACTTTATTCGGAAGATCGATCGTGCCGGGAAAGCACTTTGCATTTGGTGTCATGATACCATCGACTATGGTGGGAGAGGTTTCAAAGCTCTTGAAAGTCACGCAAAGAGCAAAAAACACGTGAAAGAACTCCAGTCAAGAACGACAAATTATTCCATCGCTGGAAGTTTCGGTGCCCAAACGAAAACTCCAAAACTTTACGGCCTCCATCCCTTATTGACATCACAATCGGAAGCGGTAATAAAGAGACGTGATCCACCCCAACAACCTGTACCAGTTGCTGATAGAGTCGTGAATTTTGAGGTAGGTGGTAAACTTTTCAAATTTATTTGACAGTTTTCCCATTTTTTTCGAAAATATTATAACGTAATAAAAATGGCCATAAATATTTAACAATTACAATAATAGATTTTCATGTGTACATTACACCAACACTTTACTGTAGGGCCTATACTTATTGTACTTTCATTTATCAAATACTTGGATACGCTGCTATTAAAGAAATAAATTATTACATTTAAAATATGATTTAGGAAATCCTACCTGGTTTCCCCCCCCCCCCCCCCCCAGCTAGCAATCACCCCCCCCCCCCCCCCCCCCGCTAATTTTCAGATAATTTCACTTTGGTCAAATCACATCCCTGTAAGATGGAGCTGACATAATTGTGAGCCATCTTGCTGATACAGGTACCACCAAAAACAAAATAAATTATTTTCCCTACCTTTGTATTCTTGTTTTTGGCTAGCTTTTTATCTTTATTTTTTCATCCATGTTTTTCCTTTTTCTTTTTTTCTTTTTTCTTGCCTTGAAAAATGCTGGGCAAAGAGAAAACTGTTGTGGTTTGGTCACTTTGAGTCTCTGCAGTTTGCCTTATTTCATTTTAGCACTCGTTTTCGGCCCCACGGAACAATAAAGCAACTTCTAGTGGTCTTGCTGTAAGTGCAGCCCATGCAAATTATAATATTATAAATTTATTAATGATTGATTTATTTTCACATTCATTTTTATTTTCTCTTTTTTTTAAATATTATTTTATGTAGCATTTTTTAAATAGATATTTGAGAACAATGGATTTTTTTTTAAACAGAAATTTTCATGTAGAAAACCTAATTCGGCCCACACAGACCCAAGCTTTGGCGGCCCTCAAGTCATTTGGGTTCCAGACCCCTGCTTTTAATCGAAGTTGAATCTTTTTCGTCAATTGCATATTTTCTTCGACGTACAGTTCAGTGGTTAATGCATATCCGAACGTCACTCTTCCAGGACAGGGAGTCGGCTCGCAAGTTGGTGGAGCACGGACACAAGGGCACTGTGCTGAGTCAGCAGGAATTTCAGCTGCGGAAAGCAGCGTTTGCATCAGCGACTCGCAAACTCCGGAACCAGAACAAGTGAGTTTCACGTGAGGCTTCACCCGTTTTCTGACTCCAAAGAAAAAAATCTACATAAATATAGTTGTAACCGCACTTCCTAGGCCAATTTTTAGTGTTTCTTCTATCATTGTGGGGGAATATAGTCCCAAAACTTGATTTAAGAGTTGAGATTCGAGCTGGACCCTGGTCAGAATTAATTTACGATTAAGCAATGTGTTGTGATGGTTAAAGTAAGGGGCCCGGAATGTCTCAATCTAGGATAGAAAAATGAAACTCCATGTGTGAGGCGGCAGATGCAGGAAGCTGCCGGGTATCGGTTTTCGCAACGGATTTTTCTTCCAAATCCGTTCGCACGGCATAAAAAATATTGAATGATTTGGACACAATTGCAAAATATCCCAACACGCACTTAAAACAATCGCCTTTTTGATTTTGTATCGACATGTGGTTCTGATTCCAGCATTCTATTTGTAAGAGGCATGTTTTCGACCACCTATAATTCCCCCATACCCCCCCCCACCCCCCAGACCCGCGCGAGTCACAAGCAGAACAACTTCCATCTTTCATCTTCCCCAACTCCCAGAAACACGAGCTGTCTTCACTCAAGCGTTCCTCATCAAACTTTACAATCAAATGTTGACAAAACCCAGTCACACAAAAACTAAACTAACATTATTTCACACTATTTTTTGCTGTGCGAACAGATCGGACATTCCTATTGATGCATCGTGTCTGGCCCGTGACCTTAATCAGCTTGATGAAGCTCCAGATGCCTGCACCAGTCTCAAAACATCGATGTAGCTCTTCTTTAATCAGTGCGAATGGTGTACAGCTGCAGCTTAGCTATCAATTAGCCTTTTGCGCTGTTTATTCAAAAGGATGCAAAAGTTATTTCACCTTTGTTATGTGGATTCTTTCTAGTTTCTGTTGGCATCCGTCAGGCGTAGCAGAAGAAGCAGATCCCATAAATGTAGACCCAAAATAGGATATTAGAAAAGGAATTTGTATCGGAGAGTTTACAGAAACAGAAAAGGGACGATTACTAGGATCTTCAGAATTGAAAGACTAAAAAACTACTCAAATTCAGGCTCTGCAATGTATCCCTGCAACATTAAGTTGAAACACTAACTACATATAAACAGGGGTGGGAGTTACTATTTACCTATTGAAAAAATGTAATCAGTAACGCAATCTGAAAACTCTAAAATTGAAGTAGTCTAACTGGATTACTTTGGATTCCTTTTGGATTACTCCAATACCAGATATACTATTAAAAGACAAAAATAGTATAAATCAAATTACTAGTGCTGCAACAGCGAATCGGCGAAATCGCTTACAATCGGCGATTAAAAGCTTTGGCAACTAATAAGATCATCGAGTCATTGTCTCACGTGATTTATGAGCCACTAAGAACGTTAAATCAATGCAAATTCGAGTGCACACCATTTCGGGAGTTGTAGTAGCGTTTTGGTCCAGCAGAGGGCGCTAAGAGACTTTTATGTAAAAGCTATGTTAATTTTTCTATGTACTACATTTCGAGCATGGCATCATTGACAAACAAAATTCAAATAAAAGTTTGGGATGTTTGACAGTTTCATCGTGAAGCAAAATTAACAATTGTCAAGGGAACAGACAGAAATACAGAAGAAAAACAATCGGAAAATAAGGATAAATAAAGTAAAAAGAAAAATAATAATGTCATGTTTTCCTCTACCCAAGGGGCAAATTCTTGAGCATATATCATTTTTACACTGGCAATGTTTATCATATTCCAAAATCTGATTCCCAAAAACAAATTTGTTGACAACATTTTGAAAAGTGGGTTTGTTTACGTTTCTGATTATTTATTTACTTTTCTGGATAAAAATCTACACAAATTGTAATATATTGCTTTTTCCTTTTTTGTTTTGTATGAGTCCAAATTGAATACGATCTGTGGACAACGCGGTAGGAAAATACTATCTTACATATTTTCAGGTATATAGCATACATTTCTATGCATTTTTTAATTATCAAATTAATTGACAAAAACTTATCATACTTTTTATTGTTTTATATCATAGCATATTTTGTTTTGTGTCTATCTGTCTTAAACTTTAATATTTGAATAAATAGGAGGGTAGTTAGAAATCTGATTCATCAATTATTCGAAAAAATAATCAACCAATTCGTCAATTATGAAATTTATCGTTAGGTGCATCCATGAAATTACTAAATGGCGTTTACCATAAATAAACAATGTAACCTTGGAAAAGAGTTGGAGGAAACCAAGGTCAGGTAGCTGCTTGTAGTCCTACAAAAAAGTGCTCACATTTTAACCACGCAGTATTGTTTATTAAGCAAAAATAACATTTTCTCTTTCATATGGCAGACAAGATTTGCTCTGGTTTAGTTTACATTAAGAGCACATTAAGAAGTCAATATTTCCTTCAAACACACCAATTGTTCACTTTCTAAGTTTCAAAAAAACCTGTTTACTTGTTTGAAGTGGGGATGCCCAACCTCTTGAAGTAGGCTAAGTTAATTATTATCATAACATAACAATACAGTAATCAAATAGTGGATTTGAACATCAATTAATTGCAAAATATCAAAGAAAGAAGATCGATCAAATTTACTTAATGTCCCTGAACACATTACTAGCAAGCAACTTTGCTGTCTAGCTGCCTCTTGTACGTCGTGTGCAATCCTCGTTTTTCTCGTGTCAGTGATTAAAATAATGACACAATTCGTCTTTCAGCGCATTATGTATATGTATACATAGTTTTAAATACAATTCTAATCCTGCGAAGTAATTCTGATTTTAACTAAATGTACATGTAATTTGATGGTGTCCTTTTTCTGTAGCTGTAACGAAATACAATTTCATTTTTTGTACCCTGATTATGTAATGCCGTTACATGTATTCTGTTATTCCCGTACTCTGGATGAAAATGAACAAAACATGAAAGGAAAGGCAAGAGAATATGTTTAAACATAAACTAACTCGCACTAAATAAAACGTGAAAGGAAGGAGATGCGACCGGAAATGGTTTAAATAGCAACTGGTTTTAAGTGAACGAAACACGAAAGAATAGTACATAGGGAGCATACTAACACATGAGTAGAACAACTAAATAATAATCCAACATCAACTAACCCTAATGGAACAAAACAGTGGAAAATGCAGGAAACATTGTTACATATGGACTGAATATTAACGAGTGCAAAGATTGATATTTTTGGCTTGGGCTTTCGCGAGGTTTTTAGTTTTTGTGTACCTGTTGCAGCAAGATGACGGACACATATGTTATTGCCCCTCTTCGTCATTGAAGATTCAGTAAAGAACCTCGATTCCCTGCACAATGAAATTCTTACTTTGCTGTCCACACAGTTACCAGCGAAATAAAACTAAGAAACTATATACATGTATACATAAAAGAATATTACAAATATTATAAAGATAATAATTCAAGATTGACTAAAGATGAGTTAAGGCACTAAGATAAAAAATAAGATAAAACACAGTTAAAAGTGACTGTAGTGCAAGAATATTTAAGTAAGGTCCAGTTTAAAGTGTCTGTAGTGTAATAAAGTGTCTTCAGTGTGCCGAACGTGTCAGTGGTGTATTGCTCGATCACTCATGTAAGGCTCATGTTAGGTAAAGAAAACGAAAATTTCTCGACTAACAAGTGATTGAAAAAAAAAATCCCCTCTTTATGATAGTTCATGTTGTTAAATGTACTATTTTTTTCATTGCACTTTTACTTTAGCCAGTCTCTAAGCACTACGTTGTAAATATGTTTGCCTATTTATCCTGACAGTCTCTCATGATATTTTTCTCTTTAAAGTCTTTGTTAAGTGTTTAAACTGGAGTCTACAACCTCTAGCAAAAAGTATGGAATCACTAGTATTGGGCAAACCCTCACTCAGACATTTTATTCTGTAGAAAAAATACAATGTTTCACCACACTGTTATCAATGACGATTCAATGTTTTGTTGTTTATTATTTTCAATCAATATTGATTTTTTAATTGAGTTCTTCTTTACCATAAGGAGGTGCTAGATCATACACAATGTCTCTTTAAAGAATTGTGAAAAAATTGAGATCATAAAAAAAAGGGGAACTATTTTTGGAATATTGCACACGCATAACTGGCGTGTTTACATGTTTTGTGCTGTGAAAATTCATGAACCTGTGCACAACGTGGCACATTAAAGCAAGTCAGGATTTTATTTATCTATTATATACCCTCCTGTAATTCATGATTCTCCCTGGTAGCACCTGCCGTGTGGATCAGCAGGATCTCCGAGCAACACTTTTTCCTGATGGTCGCGACTTGTTGTTGTCGTAAAACTTGTTGCACCTGCAAACTCCAAAGGCCAACTCCCCCACTGAACCCCATTCAAACCCCTCCTCCGCCCTGCTGTTCGGGGAACGTCTTTCACCTTCCAGCCTGGTGTCTTTTCTCACCATTCTGTCACAGTCTTTTTTTCTTTTTCTTCTCTCCCACCGCCCTCCTCCTCCCTTTCCATCCATCGTGCTCTCCCTGAGACCTTTAGTGCCTGCAGGTGTATAAATAGAGCTGTTTTCAATTAAGCTGGCCCGTAGCGTGCATCTGATCAATGCACACACCCCTCCTTTTTCTTTCTTTTTAGCCCTGCACCTGTGGTAATAAAATCCGCGGGGGAGTGGAGACGTTGCCCCGCCGTTGGCCCGGCTCGCCTCTCTGCTCCTCTCAAGGACGACGGCTCGTTTTTTTTCTTATAAAGGAGAAAGAATAAGGAAGAAAAGAAAGACAAAACAAAGACGCTTCCAGCACGGTGAAATTCAATACCGGCCGATGAATATGATGCTTGGTCGTCGTTGTGTGCGTATTTGGTTAACACACAAAAAAAGAGGAGGGCTGCGACGGGAATCCGCTGTTTCAAGCCCAGAATGGAGCCGGAATTAAATAAATACCGCTGACGTTTTTTTTTCTCCTGCAGGCACGTTCAACCTGGAGACCACCTAGCGTGACTGACGTTTCGAGTTTCTTTCCCAGCGGATTTTTTTTTTTTTTTTTTTTTTTTTTTGCCTCGTCATGGAAATTTGCTTTGCGTGAGCGGATAATCACGTCTTTCCACAAGTTGCTGTCAACAAATGTATGTTAGCAAGAGTATTGGAGTAGGGTACAATTTTGATTTTGTGTGTTTTCTTTAATGAGGGTTTAAAAACAAGGTTTAGTGCTTTACTATAAGTGGGAATGCTTGATAGTTATCAGACCATTATCAAAGCGATAATGGCTGAATATGACATCACAGTTATCGAGCTGACAGAAAAAAAAGAGCGGATAATGCCTCACCTTTAGCCATACTATAATCTTCAATCAGCCGACAGATTCATTCATCATTAGATATATTTTGATTTTCTTAGCACAACTTGGTCGCGTCTCCTCTCTACCTCTTCATAATGTCGTAAGGCACCGGAGAGCTAGCCTACGTGTTGGAAAATTCTAAGCATTTATGTTGTTTATCAAGAAAGTCTGGCTAGTGGTGAACAAAATAGTGGGAGAAAGGGGATGTCTTGTTGGTACAAACTTAGCAGTGTTTCCTTTTTGACGGCATCTCCTTCCTTTGAGTGCAAAATGAAAAATAATCACTGATGTTGAGAACAAATACCCCGATGAGAGCCAGCTTCGAACAGTTCACCTCACTTTAGATTTGACGTCATCACAACAACATTTTTTTTCAACCAAAAACCAAAATTCACTTTTGGTTGTTTTCTGCAGAGAATGTTTTGGTGCAGAAAATTTGCTACATCTTTAATTGTTAGAATTGTCTTTATCGTCATTGATAACAACCTAGAGAACATTGTTTACAACAAGATAAAGACACTTAAGGACAAAAGTGTCATACAAATAATTTCAGGATAGCTATAAATAATACAAGTTAGTGGTTCGAGACTGGCCTAAATTGTAAGTGGATCAGAATAACCGAGCAATGAAAAATAGTGCAATAGCATTTAGCAGAAACAAAATTCCAAAAGTTAAATAATAAGATAAGAATACCCATTATCTATATTTTCTATCTATATTAGGCTAATGGTGATTGGTTGGTGAGTTAAGAGTCAATAACACACCATAGTAATTATTGCTGTTTTCTGGCCAAGTCGCATCATGATTCTTACATCATTAGTACAAAATCCAGCAGACATTCCATCTGGTTAAACTTCATCTTCAGCAGATGCGAAAATGTGTCGTAAAGCTTCCGCCGATGGACAACAGCGTGTTGATCGCTCGTCAAGATTGTCTCCATCTGCGTTTCCTCAAGGTTCTTTGTCTTGTTTCCATTTCTTTTCCCCCTCTTTTTCTGTAGTGATTTAGCAGGGATTATTTTTTACGGCTCTGCGATCCCCCTGCCTTCTAAATCAGCAGAATGCGACAGCGCCCCCGCAAGCTCGCGCCGTCCGGATGAAGGGCAGGAAGCCCTTTCCACATCTTTCCAACGGACCTCTTCCGTGTTGCGACTTTGAAGTGACGGATCCACATCAACGGCAATTACTGTCACCTTGTTATTTTATTGCTTTTTGTGGGCGGCCCCCCAAAAAAGTGTTTTTTTTAATCAGGCACTAAATGAAATCACGTGCGTCGCCGCGTAATGAGTTGACGAGGAGCAAAACCGCAAAGATAACATCTGTGGGGCAGCCTGCTATTTGGGGGGTACTTCACTCTTTCGTGGGTAATGCTGTTTTACTACATCTATTCACTCAATCGTATCATTTGAAAAGGAAAATAAAACACCAATGAAATAAAATTGGAAAATGCTGCAGTAAGACCCCAATAAGATATTAGAAAATGATTTATTCACGGAATATGAATCAGTCTTGGATAGATACTTTATTCATCCCCGCAGGGAAATTCACATTTTCAGCAGCATCCCTGAGCTGAGAACAATACAATAATAAAGCAAAAAGAATACAATATACAAAAACCCAATGTGACGTGCAAATGCCCACTGTAGCGTGTTATATAGAATATTTAAATAGTGCTACACAGACTACACATTGCAATAGAATTCGGTAATATGCAATGTAGGGGGTTACTTGTTTACTTGGATCATCAGAAAACAAAAGATATTCAAACACAGGCTCGACTCAACATAGATGCCAAATCATGGTGAAACACTATATACAGTGCCCCATCCCTGATTTCTGTTTTTTGCATACTATCATTCAAAATATTTCAGATTATCCAACTAATGTTGATATCACACAGAGAAAATCCGAGAAAATTCAAAATGCAGTTCTAAGGCACAAAAAAAAATCAAAACCTATCCGACCCTGTGTGAAAAAGTAATAATCCTCTTAACCTAATAACAAGCTGGGCTACTATTTGCAGTGATAACTGAAATCAAAAGTTTACTATAAGTGGTAGTGAGTCTTTAACAGTGCTGTGGAGGAATTTTGGCCCACTCATCTTTGCCAAATTGTTTCAAATTTGCCATATTCAAAGGTTTTCTGGCATGAACTACCCGTTTAAGTTCACAAGACAGCATCTCAATTGCATTTAAATCCAGATTTTGACTTGGTCACCCCAGAACCTTCATTTTGTCTCGTAGAGCCATACAGAGGTGGACATGCTGGTGTAATTGTCTCTAACTAAACAAAACATGGGCAGCACGGCGGGTGAGTGGTTGGCGCGTTCGCGGCACAGTTCTGATGTCATGAGATCTAACCTTCCTGTGTGGAGATTGCATGTTCTCCCCGTGCTTGCGTGGGATTACTCCGGGCATTCCTGTTTCCTCCCACATTCTAAAAACATGCATGTCAGGTTAATTGGCTGGTTCAAATTGTCCCTAGGTGTAAATGAGCGAGTGAGTTATCTGTCATTGTGTGCCCTGCAACTGGCTGGCAACCAGTTCAGGGTGTCCCCTGCCCACTGTCTAAAGATGGCTGGGACTGGCTCCAGCACCCCCGCGACCCTACTGAGGATGAGCGGTGCAGATAATGGATGGATGGATGGATGGATAAACAAAACATGAACGTCGATATAGAGTATGTTTGAATTGAAACTGGCTCTTTCTACCCAAAACACTAAAGAAGAGGAGGCAAATAGTGTACTCACTATAGATAGAACAAATACATCATGTCCCAGCACCAACTAACTCTGACTGAATATAAAATGAAAGTAACACGATGCAGGGCATGGTGAAACATTAATTAGCTCCAACAGAACAAAATACATAAAGGACGCAGGGAACACACTCACACGTGAACAGTACAAATACATTGTTTCAACACCAACCAGCCCTCAACAGAACAAAACATGAAAGTTGATGACACAAGAAACTATTGTTGCGGGAACAACAAAAGTTTCATGACGACGGAACAATAAAATATAATAAAGCCACATCAACACGTTCTAACTGAACAAAACATGAAACTAAGACAAAACAGAATATGTTGGGACACTAACCAGCTGTAACTCAACAAAAATCTAGGATAGAATCATTCAATAATGTTCGAACCAGCCATTTGGAACACAACATAAAAGGACTAACTTACTCTTTAACCCGACCAAACACGAAAGGTAGAGGACACAGAAAACTTAAGGTTTGAACAATATCCTGATCTAACAGAACAAAACATGAAAGAAATCGAAACAAGATGTTTTCTCACACCTTGACAGTTCAACCAAAGTGTGATATTGCTCACAGAAAAAATGATTTTAACATGTCGGAATTTGTATTTTAGTCATGGTAAGGTTTTAACTCAAACCAAGGATTTTGTTTATCAGGAGTAAGGGTCTAAAACAAAAGGAGGCTTCAAACTTGCTGGTGACGACGGGCAGATGGCGTGGACTTGGCGGACTTTTCAGCGCCTCTCGTAATAATTTCACGGGCCATCTGCTTTGATGGCGCCAGCTAATTAGCAAGTCGTTGCCTGCTAATAATGCTAATAACAACAAAACAGGGCTGAATGAGCTTAGCTTTTTTTTTTTTTTTTTTTTTTAAAAGGAAAAAAAGCTGTTTTGCTTCGGTGGTGTTCAGTAACCGTGACTTTATGTGTGATTGTGGGTGACACCCCCCCTCTCGAACCCTGCACCTTGCCTCCTCAACACCTGTGTTTACTTTAGGGCCTCTCTTGCACCCCCAATCGCCTCAATGTGACCCACAACAAAATGACGTGCATGTGCAGCCTGCAAATAGAAACTACTCAGTAAGGATTGACCGATGCGGGTTTCCCAGGGCCGATATCAATTATTAGGATTAAGAGGAAGCCGATAACCAATATTCGGAGCCGATATACATTTGCTTTAAAAACCTAAAAATTGTCTTAAGGAATGTTTCATTATGGAAAAAGAAACAAAGAATATTGATTAAAATTCCACTAAAACTTTGATAGCGCTCTGAAACCTTTTTACAGTTACAACATAGAAATGAACAAATTAACAGTGCAAATAATAGAATTAGACATACCAGCAACTTGTATAAAGGTACAGAAAAACGTATGACTTAAACTTAAAACCAAAAGTGCGTTGAAATTTCAACAGAGCTGGCAAATTGAAAGGTGTTGGCACTCCTGTTTTAGAGACAGATTGACGAACTAATGTTATGGTATTAGCTAATCACTCAGCCTTCTGTTTTAGTGTGTTATTTATTCTCTCTCGCAATCACAGATACACAAAATAATGTTATGATAAGATCTAATGTATCAGTCTCCACCTGAACGTGCTTCCATAAAAACAAATGAACGACACTTTTTACGCTATCTCTTAATCACACTCACGCTTTCCTTCCACTGACTTAAAAACCTCTAGTTACGTCAAACCTTTGGTATGCGGGTGGATGCAGAAGGAGGTTGGAAACTGGATTCAGATTAAAACTGATTTTGTCCCAATCCTAGAGTAGCATGGTTACGGCCATGCTACTTAGTGAGGATACTGCCTACTTAATATTTTTTGACCATGCGAAGCTTCGTTTCCACAATTGTCATGATTGTTTGCTTCTTCCTTTAGCATCCCTGCAAGCCTTGGGATCCATGGCCAATACAGTACAAAAAATGGTATTGGGTTGTGACTCACACACAAGACTTTGAACTGAACAAGAGAGGGAAAGCTATTGTGGGAGACAGTTCAGCCAATAGCATATCGGGATTTTCATGACTATGCAAACCAATAGTAGACCAGCATTTTATATCATGTTGACTAATTGCAGACAGGCATCTTAAGTGAAGGAAATCATCATACGCACAACACTGCAAATTCTTGGTGCAAGCAAAATAATTTGTTTACAATGTGGTATAGTAGGGAAAATGCCGCAGAGGGGGGGCTGAAAAAACATTCCACTAGTAAAACATTGTAAGGCGGGGTTGCCATATCCCGGGGGTTTACTGTAGCTCACGTTCCACTTAGCGCAACAACAGCTGTCGAGAAGCCAGTTGTTTACCCGTCAAGTTCTCTTTTGAGCCAGATGCTGCGTCAGCAGAACTGCCACCACTGTGACCATTCAGCTGTTCACCCTCTTAGCTAGCCCAGGCTAACATGATAAGTACTTCTGCAGGATACGCGCCAGTTCAGGATGTGAGATCCACGACGACTTCCTCCGGGCGCTAGCTGAGCGTGAGGAAGCTAACCGGACTGGGAAAATGACCGTAAGTCCACCCATATTTTTATTGTCTTGTGTATTTTTTTAGGGATACAGGATGTTCTTTTTTCATACTGATAACCGGTATATTTAGAAAAATATAAAAACCCACAAAAGCCAGGCTGAATCCAGTTGGTTTTATGTACAGACTATTATGACACCATCACCTGATATTGTCAACATAAAATATAGGTTATTCATATGCTATAGAATAGAAGTGTGTTTTAAGCTTAGATTTAAACATTTCCACTAAGGTTGCAGATCGAATCTCAGGGAGAAGAGCAACCACAGCACCGGGGCCCGAACGGAGAACGCTTTCAAACCTGCGGATCTCTTCTTGGCTCTTGGGATCACCAGTAGACCAGCATTTTCAGGGCAAAGGCTCCGGACCGGAAGATAGGGGGAAATTAAATCTGAAAGATATGAGGGAGCAAGACCATGCATGATTTTGAATAATACTAACAGAACCTTAAAATCACATCTTAAGCTAACAGGGAGCCAATGCAGGTTAGCTAAAATCGGGGTAATGTGGTCAAACTTTCCTGTCTTAGTTGCCTCGCTGCAGCATTTTGTACAAGCTGAAGGCTCTTGATTTTGGACTTCGGGAGACCGGAGAGTTGTGCATTACAGTAATCGAGACGGGAGGCAACAAACGCATGAAATATAATCTTCGCATCCGAATGAGACAGCATAGGGCGAATTTTAGCAATGTTGCGAAGATAGAAAAAAGCTGTACTAGTAATATTCTTAACGTATGTTTGAAAGGACAGATCGGGGTCAAATATGACACCTAAATTTTTGACTTAGTCACTCTGGGTGATATCGCATTTGTCAATGTTCAGAGCTGTTTTTGAGAACAAGTCACGGCATTTAGATGGACCAATAACTAGCATTTCGGTCTTTTCAGAGTAAAGTCGCAAGAAGTTAAATGACATCGATTCTTTTATCTCGGTGAGGCAGGCCTCCAAAATTCCACAGTTTAGTGTGGCAGATTCCTCCATCGAAAGATATAGTTGAGTGTCATCTGCTTCGTAATGAAAACTGATATTATACTTGCGAATAATATCACCTAATGGAAGAATGTTAATGCTGAAAAGAAAGGGGCCGAGTACTGAACCCTGTAGAACACCACAGGTAACACTAAAGGGCTCAGATGTCATTTCACCATATTTAACACAGTGCGTCCTATCTGAAAGGTAGAATCTCACCCATAAAAAGACGGTTCTTGAGAGACCAATCCATGTTTCCAGCCGTTCTAGTAATGTATTATGGTCCACAGTGTCAAAGGCAGCACTAAGGTCCAGCAGCAGCAAGAGTGATGAAGCGCGGGAGTCCATTGCCAGTAGAATGGGCATTGGTTACCTTAATCAGATCTGTTTCAGTAGAGTGTTTAGCCTTGAATCCTAAAATCATTCAGCTGCTGTGCCACAACTTCTTCAAGTACTTTAGAAAGAAACAGGAGGTTTGACACAGGTCTATAATTACATAAGCTTTCTGGATCAAGGTTGGGTCGTTTCAGTGTAGGTTTGATAACAGCGGACTTAAAAGACGCTGGAACTACACCTGAGGAGAGTGATATGTTTAAAAATTTAGAACTGAAGGTCCAAGGACCCCAAAAAGACCTTTAATCAGCAAACCCAGAAGCGGGTCAAACAGGCAAGTAGTCAGTTTGGCCGTATTCACCACCTGTTTAAGATTATCAAGTGACAGATCACTAAATCGGGAAAAAGTCCCTGGACAGCCACCACGTCGCGCATCTATAGATTTCAGACCTTTAATAAGTGATGTATTAACATTGTCTTTCGAAATCTTATTAAAGAAGACCATAAAGTCATGGACTGAATGGGTGGAACTATCTGGAATAATCTGTTGCCTCTTTAGCAATGCTACGGTGTCGAAAAGGATTTTGGGGTTATTCTTTTGTGCCGCAATCACCTTCGAAAAATAGGCTGATTTTGCAGAGGCAAGGGCTGCTTTATACTTTAAAAAGTTGTCAAAAAAAGTTGTTTAATGGAAAACCTCAAGCTTGGTAGCGCGCCATTTTCTGCCAGATTTCCTGCATCTATTTTCATCCGTCTTTTAGGTTGTGATTTAAGCTGTAGGGGCACTACTGAATCCAGAACACTAGCCAGGGTAGCATTAAACTCATTCATGAGTGAGTCAATAGAGCCTTTATATGAAGGAAACGACGCAACTACTCCTGAAAGAAGACCGGAGAGCTCAGAAACTATGCCAGGGCAAATATTGCGTCCGCTAAATCCTTTAGTTTCTTTAATACAACATTTAGCCAGCACCTCAAATGTAACTAAATAATAATCAGAAATAACGGTAGTACATGGTAACACCTTTACATTTGAGGTTGAAAGTCCTCGAGTCAAAACCAAGTCTAGCGTGTTTCCATCTTTATGAGTTGGTAAATCAACCAGTTGAATGAAACCAAATGTGTCAATTTTTGGCACAGGAGGTAGAGTGCTTGTCTTGGGATCAAGAGATCCAAGTTCGAATCCCGGCTCGCCTGTGTTACATGTCGAAGTGTCCTTGGGTAAGACACTGAACCCCTAAAACCCCTAATAAGCAGGTTAGCGCCTTAGATGGCTGCAAAGCCGCTATTGGGAAATGTGGAGCACATTGTAAAGTGCTTTGGGAAGTCATTGGCTTGAAAAGCGCTATATAAATGCAGATCATTTAATTTAATTTCATTTCAATTAGAGACCGAAACGCAACAGTAAGCAGGGATGTGATTTTTCCGCTAATTCGCGGAATTCCGCTTTTTTTATCTCCAAAAATAAAATTTTAAGATTTCCGATTTTTTAATTGGTAAAAAAAACGATTTCGTCTCTACAGCATTCCATTTTAGTGTTTCCGTAACTGAAATGAAACGTACTTGCGATTGGTTGAAGTCTCCGTGTTGACCAATAAACGCGCTTGTTATAAAGGCGTAGGAGTATGCCATTGTTCATTTCTCACACGTTTTTGCCGAGTGTTTAAAGAAAGATGTCCGAGATCGAACGCAAAGATGCTCCGCGAGGTAAAGAAATTGACAAGATCGTAAAAAACAAGTTTCGATCGGACTGGTTGGAGAAGGAATTATCTACAAATGTTGGAAAGAAGACTGTGACGAATTTGTTCAGTGACTTTATTCGGAAGATCGATCGTGCCGGGAAAGCGCTTTGCATTTGATGCCATGATACCATTGTCTATGGTGGGAGAGGTTTCAAAGCTCTTGAAAGTCACGCAAAGAGCAAAAAACACGTGAAAGAACTCCAGTCAAGAACAACAAATTATTCCATCGCTGGTAGTTTCGGTGCCCAAACGAAAACTCCAAAACTTTAAGGCCTCCATCCCTTATTGACACCACAAACGGAAGCGGTAATAGAGAGACGTGATCCACCCCAAAAACCTGTACCAGTTGCTGATAGAGTCGTGAATTTTGAGGTAGGTGGTAAACTTTTCAAATTTATTTGACAGTTTTCCCCTTTTTTTCGAAAATATTATAACGTAATAAAAATGGCCATAAATATTTAACAATTACAATAATAGATTTTCATGTGTACATTACACCAACACTTTACTGTAGGGCCTATACTTATTGTACTTTCATTTATAGATAACATCTTCTGCTATAACAAAGACTTTTGTGGTATGTTCTAATATGAGTTACTTTTCATTTGGTCATGATACAATTATTTCTTCATGAAATTTGAACTCTTCAACATGATTTATGTGTTAACTTAGTAATCACATGAGTTAGATATGATGATATTCTCAGTGATAGTTTTTAAAAGCAAAGGCAGTCCAATGTTTTTTAATGTGACTGATTTTGAGTTGACTTAAACTGTAATTTTATATGGGATAGTTCAAAATACAATGAAAATTGATGCTGTTGTTTTGTCTATTTCTCTGTCATCTGAGTGCATTGAAAGTACTTAAAAAAACGTAAAACCCATGAGCTCCGGGGGGCTTCGCCCCAATTGTACCCCCACCAGGGCACTGCCCTGGACCTAGCAGGGTGCCCGCGGCCCCCAGACCCCCGCCTAATTTTCAGATAATTTCACTTTGGTCAAATCACATCCCTGAGTAAGAGAACTGAGTGGGGAGTAGATATGAATGTTAAATTCCCCCATAATTATTATTTTGTCTGCATAGGTTATTAGGTCAGACAACAGTTCAGAGAATTCATATAAGCAAACTGAGTATGAGTATGAGTAAATTTAGTAATTATTTATTTTCCTTTCTTTGTAGGGGATGCCTGAATAATACATGAAATACAAAATAAAATATTCACTGATCTACAATATCAAATTTGTGAAATACACAACAATTTTAGCTTTAAACAGTGATTGGATTTAAATTCAAGCAACAACACAAAATATCTGGGAAACAATATAATATAAATTACAAATATCAACTCTTCTGTGCAATAAATAAACCATGAAATCAAAAAACAAAAAAAATAAAAATATTTACAATTCTATTTTAGCCAATTTAGACACAGATCCTCTGCTTTAGAGCAATCAATATCATACACTTTCTTTTTTTGTCTTCTGTATGGAACTTCATTATTACCCAACACTTTTAGAGCCCTTTCCGTGTTTGTAAACAAGTGTGATGTAGCCGAGCTGCGCGTGTATTGTTGAAGCAGAATGGCAGAATTCATGTCAGTTCATAGCAGCCCAATGACACAAAAAGATCGTAGATCATAAATAGGAACAGCTCAAACTAGTACAAAGTATGTGTTGGTAGTAAATAAGTGTAGTCATCAAAGGTAACAAAAACAAATGTTGTTTTGATCGACGATGGATTTCTTCCTTTGAAGGTAGTGGAAAAATTGAAAAATTGGCCTTGAAAGTGCTTGTAAAATGCTTGCATTTAGCCATGAAAAAATGTGTAGGAACTGTTGATGATATCTGTGTATTGTTTTTAGAACATTCATTGAGGCCTGGTCATCCTGGAAGGGGGATTACCTCATGTGCTGTCCCTTCTCAAGGTTTCTTCATGTTCCTCATGTTGAGGTTTTCGAGTTTTTCCTTGCCCTCATGTAGGTTTAAGATCAGGGGATGGTGTAATAATAGTTTGTGGTTTGCAATAATCTGTGTTCTGTGCAGCCCTTTGAGACTCATTGTGTTTAAGGGCTATACAAATAAACATTACTTGACTTGACTTGACTTGGAAATGGGACAATAGAGTCTAGAGAAACCGAGTTTTTCTTTCTGTGTCTTTTCGCACGGCTGCAGCGCTAACGTAGCAAAGTGGGCAGTGGAATGCGCGGGCAGGAAGGAGGTGGCATCACCTCGCGCTCGTCCCGCTAAAGAAAATAACGGTGGCGTGCCGCCCCGAGTGGAGGAAAAGGGCCGAGAGGCGGGGCCGCCGCCACATTTTTGCAGCCAGCCAATAACAACATTGCAAAGCTGCTGTTAGGACAAGGACCGGTATCGGAGGTGGCCCGACACTTACTGGTCGGCGCCGCACATTCCGCAAACATTCCCGGCCAGGACGGACATTTCCTGAAGCAAGTGGAGTGTAGCGGTCCCCTTGGACACTTGGGTTTCCTTTGCCCTGACTCACATGTCTGTTCTGAGAGAAGCATATTGCTTTTACTTGAAAAAAGTGCAAAATGACCCTGTTTTTATCACTTTTGTGGATTTTTTTTTATCTCCTGTTTATTTATTCAGGGTCTTTTTTGTATTTGTTCAACCATTAAAAAAAATCCATTTAAATTTTTTTTTTTAGTATTTTTGGGCAAATCATTTTATTCATTTTTAAATAATTTTTGTTTTTTACGATGTTTTTCAGACCTTTTTTTCTATTTTAAATGTTTTTTGAGGGGCTTTATTTTGGGGGATAATCTCATGATCCGTTTTTTTTCTGTTCGCCTGAAAAATTTTGTTTTGTTTTTAGGAAATGTACATTTTACATTTTGTAATACATTTTGCTCAGTTTTTTCTTTTACATTTTTTTGGGGGGAGGGGTGTAATTTTTTTTTTCCCAGTTTTTCTGATGCTTTTTGTGTTTTGGATTATCTTGTTTTTGTTTTTTTTGTTTTGGGGGGAATTTTTCGGGGGATATTTATTTCAGTTTTCCTGGAGAATCTTTGGAGCGTTTTTCAGAATTATTTTGTTTAAGTTTTCAGAATAAATTTGACAATTTAAAATAAATACATTTTTTAAATATGTAGGATATTTTTCCGTTCTTTAGAATGTGTTTTCATTTTTTATGGGAGCTTAGTTTTTGAGGATTTATTTTATATAGTTAACAATTTCATTGAGTTTTTAACATTTTTACATACAAAAAATACAAATCCCTCTCCAATCAAACCCAGAGACCGACAGACATAGAATAGTTCATCATGTGAAAGAAGAAAACGAAAAAGGGAACAGTACTGTTTTTATTTTTTTTGTTTCATGATTTCAGAGAACTTACATAAGAATTATTCAGATTTTATATCTATCTATCTATCTATCTATCTATCTATATATATATATATATATATATATATATATATGTATATATATATATATATATGTATACAGTATATACATGTATATCTCATCTCATTAGCTGTACCGCTTATCCTCATTAGGGTCGCGGGGATATATATATATATATATATATATATATATATATATATATATATATATATGGCCAAATAATTTTTTCTTTTTTTCTCATGTTTTTTTTTTTTAAAAATTTCAAAGTTTATTTTCCTTTTTGGAATGATCTTTTCAGGGACTCTCTTTGGATGTTTATTTTTCGTTCTGTTTTATATCTTATATTATCATATAATATATATAGCTTATCTGCTTTTTTTCTGAATAGTTTCATTCTGTTTTTTGGAATACATTTTATAACTTAGAATAATCCGTTTTTAAAACATTCCTTTTAATTTTTTCTTTTTAATTTTTCAGTTATTTTGATATTTTTTGTTTGTCTTTTCAGGTTGATTTTTCCTTTTTTCAGATTTTTTTTGGGGGGGATTTTTAAATGAGCTTTGTTTTTTTTTAGATATTTTTTTCATCATTTTTCTCTGTATTTGTTCTTTTTTTCTGTTTTTAGGCAAATATTTTTTTCCTATCTTTTTGAATATGCTTTGTCCAGTACCGTACCTATTTTTTTCTGGTTTCAGATTTTTCCTCTACTTCAGGGACATTTTTCAATTATGTTATTTGAATACCGATTTTTTTAACTAATTAATCCATTTACAGTATTGTTTACTTTCTAAAAGTAAATTAAATAAAAAACAAGGAAAAATGCAAAGAATACAAAAACAAATATTCAGGAAAAAAAAATTCAATAAAACAGAAAAACGTTTATCCCCTTTAGCTGCATTTTATAATTTGACTTTGTAACTTTTCATCTCATCTCAGTTTTCAGTTTGAAGTGTCATAAGCACATAAGTTTACCTTTTGTTTCTACGATTGCGGCGTGTCGAGTGTTGCGTCCATCCGTCACTCTCGGGAGTGACAGAGTGAGACGTTTGAGCGTCCACAAAGGACGACTTTGGGGCACAATGATTGTCTTTCCCTCTTTCTATTGTGCTGCTGCGTGTCATTCGTCACGCTTTTGTCTCGATGACTTTCAAGCCGCTGGCTTGAAATTACACCTGTCAGTTCACCGGTTGCCTCCGTCGCCTCGCCGTAAAAAGTCATAAAAGGATATCTACCCCGTATCAATGGGCCGTTATCTCCAATGTGACAATTTAGAGCGAGGATGTCAAAGTCATTTGAGCTCAGGGGCCACATGGTTGAAAAAAATATTCTTACTTGGGCCAGACTAGTAGATTAAAAAGAGAGAGAGAAACAAAGAGAAATGGAGAAAGAGAGAGAGAGAGAGAGAGAGAGGGAGAGAAAATGAGAGACAGAGAGAAAAAGAGACAAGGAGCGAGAGAAAAAGAAAGAGAGAAAGACAGAAAATAAGAGAAATGGATGGAGAGGATGAGAAAGAGAGAGAATAAGAGAGAGAAAGAGAGTGAATGAGAGAGAGAATGAGAGACAATGAGAGGGAGAGACAATGAGAAAAAAAAGAGAGAAAGAGAGAGAGATAGAATGAAAGAGAGATAGAGTGAAATACAGAGAGAGAGACAAATAAAGAGAAGGAAAGAGAGAGAGAAAGAGAAATGAAAGAATAGAGAAAGAGAGACACTTTGGGAAAAACAAAAAGAGAAACAAAGTGAGAGAGGTGGAGGGACAGAAAGAGTGGGAATGAGACAAAGAAAGAAATAAAAAATGAAAGAGAGAAGGATAAATATAGAGAGAAAAAAAGAGAGAAAGACGGACACTTTGAGGAAGAGAGTTAAAACAGAAACAAAGAGAGTTAAAAAGAAAGAGAAAGCTTGAGAACGTGAGAGGGAGAGAAAGAAATACAGCTCCAGGTATTTTGTGAGTGGCACCAGATTTCAAACTGCGGCTTTTTTTACTCTTGTGCTTCTTTTAGCTTTGTCTGGCGGGCGGGATTCAAAACCTCGGAGGGCTTGGTCTGCCCTCGGGCCGCAAATTGGGCACCTGTGTTATAGAGTTAGAATGTGTACAAATTTGCCACTAGGGGTCGCCGTAGCTTAGAATGAGTGCACATTGAATGAAGATGCAGAAGCCTGAAGGATACCACTTGGCATAATTTTCCCGCATACTTCTACATTGTGAGGAATTTTAACCAATGCTGCTGTTAATCCCCACCAGCGACAACAAAATACAAAATGTGAGCTAGGTAAGTACACCCAGAGCTGCTGAAATGAGCCAATAGCTGGAGTTGGTCAGAGCTGTTGGAAGTGGCTACCCTTAGTGGCTAGCGGGTGAAGCTACTTAAAACGGTCAGTAAAGAGCAAGATTTATTTACATGGAACAACTGACAATAGCAATTGTGGCTAGTCATTGCCTGTAGCCGAATGGCTAAAATAAAAATATCCTCAATTCCAAAAATCAGTGAAATGAGTGACGAAAGAAAGAAACAGTGGGGAAAAAGAACCAGATGCCTGAATTACAGAACTCAGCTGTGGAAGGCAAGTCCCACTGAATAATAATAGCAGCTATTAGCAAGCCATGGCCTGCAGCCGAGTGGCTAACATAAGTGGCTAGAGAAGGAAATGGTGAGAAAAAGTTGAAGATCCCTTATTTATTAATTTCAGCTACGTTCACTTGCATGAGAATCTCTGGATTAAGCAGAGGCTGCTAACAAAAACAATAGCAGCTAACGGTGAGCTATAACCTGCAGCCAAGTGGTTAACAAAAGTGGCTAGAGAGGAAACAATGGTGGAAAAAGTCAAAGATACCTGAATCAAAGACTTTGCAACGTTAACTTGCATGAGCACCTTTCCAAAGCGAGTGACGCTTAAGAACAAGGGAGAGCAGATAAGAATAAACGCTAGCTGCAAGACATAGTCTGCTGCCAAATGGCCAGAATTGGGGATCGTCTAAATCGATAAGTTATACATTTTGGTAGAAAATAATGTAGAAACAAAAAGTATTAAAGGCAAAACAATAAATTCAAAAAATTCAATTATAAAAGTGTAATCTCCTTGTGCCCTATAGGTTGTAGCTCTTTTTATAGACATAGTCACCCCTCAAAAATAAAAAGCAAAATTATTTAAAGAATACCAGTTAAATCAAACTAATCTGCATGTCTGCTGATTTCACAATATATATAAGAAACTATGGAAAAATACACAAAAATACAAAAAAGAATAATGAAAAAATTAGAAATGTTCGATAAAACACACCAAAGCCTATTAAAAATGTCCCGGATAACAATAAAAAAAACCTTTTCTGTATTATTGTGTGGTTTCGTGTTGGAGCTCTTTTTGTGGGGTATTTTTATGAGCATGCCCACCCCCTAAAAAATGATAATAAGCTAAATAAAAATCCCAGTCGGTGTCAGAGTTGCTTTTAGTGGAATTTTGTGACTTAGCGTCCCGCTAACGCCTGAGGGTTCACGGCGCATAAAGGAAGTGTTTGTCTTTTTTCCTTTTTGCCCGCCTGGTGGCCACTGGTGTATTGATAAGCTGTCACTATAGATAATAAGCTGCTCGCTCATGCAGCCCGCAGATCAAGTGCGGCATTCAAATGAAAACCGAATTCCCAGCGCTATTGCGTTACATGCAACCCCCTCCTGGCCTAAATCTGTGTCCTTTGTGGCCGCCATAGGCAGTCAAAAAGCCACAATACCATCTTTGATATCAAAGGCGAGAAGGTGGCGGCCTATCGTGTGGCATCAAGGAGACCGGTCATCTTTGAGGGGCAGGGCTATCGATGCTAAGAGAAGTGTTTTTGGATTTTGATTTTGTTATCTTATTTGAATGTATTACACCCCCTTTCTGAGGTGGGGATCGTAAAGTTAAATTTGTATATAGCGGGGGAAACAAACCTATGCCATTTAGTTATTGCATTACAAACCCCCGGTACCTAAGATAAAAAGAAAAACAATATTTCATGTACCTTCTGTGCGACATCACTTGAGCTGGTAAAGTGGAGTTGTGGGTAGATGCAGAAGTGGAGGGGTGAAACAACAGATTGAAAATTAAACTCTTTTTCAAAACTTTCACTTGCGAGGATTGTTATTTCTTTAAAATACTTGCTTTAATCAGCAAGGAGTCGCTAATGTAGAAGCTTTCCAGACGTTGTAGCTCAGGTCGTCCGTTTCACAGGTTAATGGATCTGGCGTTGGTGTTTAGCCAGACTTGGCAAGTGTGGTTTGTGAGAGTTGTTAGCCTACCCTTTGCAGCTGGCCAGACCTGAAGCCTTGCTATTATTTTCTCTCCTGACACCGCCTCAGTCGATTACCAGACGCAATAACAATCCACGGAGCACCCGCTGGTGATCAGCATTTCCTTGCGCTCTTCTGACTTAACACAGAGTCTGATTAAAGTGATGAATTTATTTTCAAAGTTACGAGCCGCTAAGGCTACTAACTGTCGCATTTCTTTTGGTCGCCATTTGTGCCCAGCTGTTAGATTGACAGCCTCTCACAGTCGCGCACATAGACAGTCACACCTACCCGAACACACAATGGCCTCTGACTGGCAGGTGATGTTAAAACTCTGACTGTGACAATTCTGGTTTGGCAAACACTCCATCACTCAATAACAGACTATAAATCCTTGCGAAGAAACCGCAGTATCTTGCAATTACACAATCGCAATCAATTTTGATAATTTTGTAGCCCTACTGTGACGCAAACCAATAGGAGACCAAAATGCTATATATATGACATCGACCAATAGCAGAGAGGCATGACTAAGCACAAACTTAGTTTTTTGGCATGCAAAACATTTTTAGTTAATGTGGTCTAGTGGGGAAAATGCCATAAAGAGGGTCTGAAAAATACATCTTATTCCACACTGTAAAGTGTAAATATTTTAAGGCGGGGACACTGTATCCAGGAGGCTTGCTGTGCTCTAAATGAATAATTTTTTTCATCACTTTCTCAAGCTTTGTTTTTTTTTTTAAACCGTTTTTCAATTACTAATTTAAAGGTTTTTAAAAATCTCTTATTGTTATTACTTTTATCCATCCATCCATTTTCTGCACAGCTTATCCTCACTAAGGTTGCGGGGGTGCTGGAGCCCATTGCAGCCATTTTCGGGCAATGGGCAGGGGGCACCCTGAACTGGCTGCGAGCCAGTTGCAGGGCACAGAGACCGACAACCAGGGTTCCTGCGGATCCTTGAAAAGTCTTAAGGGGCATTGAATTCAGTATTCTAAAAATAAGGCCTTCATTGGCATTAAAATGTCTTTAATCCAAAAGCTGGCTCTTTTGTCCGGGCTCAATGAGAAAAGCCAGCTATTTTGACTTACAAACAGCTCCTCAGGTTTTTATCTTTTTAATGATATATTATTGATAATAGTAATAAAACGTTATGCACCAAATTATTTCCTAGTTAGTAATTCTAGCTGTTTGGCAGGGGATTCCTAAAAAACACATATGATATGAATTGATAAAAACAGATAAACTCAAAAAAATTGTAAAAAACAAAACAAAACAATTTTAGCTTTTTACACACTAAACAGATTCAAAGTCAAACCAACAACACAAAATCCCTTAAAATACAAAACAGTACAAACATTTAAAATATTACTTATTCAGTGCTATAATTATGTAAAATGCAAAACAATGGACTATTTAAAATTTTATTATAACCAGTTTAGACACAGATCCTCTGAAAAAACATACAAAGAATATAAATTAAAATAAGTAAAACAAAAAACAAAAACTTTCTCTATGATTGAAAGATTGAATGCATTCTGCTTCGAAACAATTAGAATCCTTAAAATTAGTCTGAATTTGGCCCATTTTTTCTGTTTTTATACAAAAGTTATTTCTTTTTTTTTGTCTTCCATATTGAACTTCATTATTACCCAACATCTATAAGTCCCTTTCCGTGTTTGTAACAAAGTTTGACTTAGCCAAGCTGCATGTCCATTGTTGAGGCAGAATGGCAGAATCCATGTCAGTTTATAGCTGCCCGTTGACACTAAAATATCGCAGATTATGATAGGAACAGCTCAAAACAGCAAAAAATATGTGCTAGCAGCAAGATAGCGACTTTATTTTAGTCATCAAAATCAACCCAAAAAAACGTTAGTTTGATCGGCGCTGGATTTCTCCCTTTGAAGGTACTGGAAAAAAAGAAAACAAAAATGCCTTGAAAGTGCTTCAAAAGTGCTTGAATTGGGCCATGAAAAAAGTGTACTATCCCTGAATCAGGAACAAACAAAAACAAACTTCGAAGATAGGTTTTTTTTTCACATGACGGCGACCAAATGTGCTAAAATGTTAGGGATCTCTTGGTACAGTAAACACAGGTGTTGTGATGGCAAAAGAATGACCGTGCATTGAATTATTTCCATTTATTATTTCCACGTGGCGAGCGAGCGAAGGAGAGAGTATTCCGTGCATGTGCGTTTCCGCCTCCAGGGATTTGGATGAATTTGACGTGCATCTGGCCGCCGAGTTCGGGTGTCCTCAGGAACCCAAAGGAAAATGGAAGCGTGCCCGCAAACATCTCTTGGACGTACCTTTTCCCAGGACGCTACAAGGTCGCGTGCAGATTCCATCACGGAGTCTCCGTGATCCATAACCGGTCCACTTCTAGCAAGAATGCTGGATAGTTAATAGGTTGATCCCAATGATAAATACGAACTCACAATTATCGGCCCGATTAAAAAAAATTAAAAAAAGTATAATTGGTCATGTGACACCAGCTCTCTTTTGTCGGGCCTGCCAGCTCTTTTGTTGCCGTTATTTCCACCTATAATGAACTACATTCATGCGGACACAATCTATTTTCCTCAATGTCATATTGCTGCGACTGGCAAAAGACACTTTTCCCAGGAGGTGTGCCATTCTGGCCCAAATAAAAAAAAGCAGGGTTATGACTGCAATCCATTATTCCCAGATGACTATTATTGAGAGCATGGCTGAGAGAACAAATTTGTATCACTTGGCCTAAGCGCTTTCTGGCTGCCAAAATTAATTGCACCCGCACGGCTGCGATGCGTTATCCCCTGTCTATTGCTGCGAACGTGGACCGGTAGAAGGCACTTTTGTCGAGAGGAAAAATTAAAATGTGGCGTGGTGGCAGGGATGTAAATGTAAATGATCCATTATCCCCATTCAACTATTCAAAAAGTCAGAGAGTGCAAATTTTGTCATTCCGGGCAGTTGTTTTCCTCTTCTTTTAGCCTAAAATGAGTTGGGGCTAGGAGAAGCACTGTTGCCAGGAGGTGTGCCATTCTTGCACACAAACAATTAAAAGTAGGGTTATGGTCGCGATCTCTTATCCCCAGTCAACTATTTCTAAGAGCAGGTGCTCAGAGAGCAAGTTTAAAATGAACAGCACTCCTTCTGCTCCTAACCATTATCCAAAGTCCATTATTGCTGTGAGAGGGGACGGGCAGAAGCCACCTTTGCTGGAAGGCATGCCGTACTGGCTTGCTTAAAATAAAATGCACAATTTTTTCTGCAATCCATTATTCCCTGTCAACTATTACTGCGAGCAGGGGCCAGCAAAGCATGATCTTGGTAAGTTAAGACCACTGAGGCCAGCCATTGTGGCCTGCCTAAAATTAAATGCGTAGTTTGGCCATGATCCGTTATCCCCAGTCGACTATTTCTGAGAGAAGGGGGCGAGAGAGAAAATTTGTGACATGCGTGGCAGCTCTTTAACAAAACAGCACCCATGCTGCTGTGATCCATTATCTCCTGTTCACTTTTGCTGTGGGCAAGGGCTGGGAGAGCACTTTTTTCAGTTCGGACTACAGAAGTGTGCTATTGTGGCCGGCATAAAATAAAATGTTTTGTTTGGCCACGCTCCATTATCACCAGCGTACTATTTCTTAGAGTCAGGGCCGAAAGAGCAAATTAGTGTCATGCGTGGCAGCTCTTTTCTCCCGCAAATTCCCCCAAATGCTAACCTAGCGAGTGATTCTAAAGGTAAACTGTTGGAATTGAAGTGTGTACATAATAGATGACTGCAAGAAAGGAAAAAAAATCTAAATGGAGGAATGTCTTTTATTTATCAGCCGAGTGAAACCATCTGCCTCTTGGGCCACATGTTCTTGTCCATGACGGCGACCAGAAAACACGCCGGGAATCCAAAAAGCTAAACCATTATCTCAAATCTTTGGTATTCGGACACAAGTGCATCGCCGTTCACCTGACGGCGGCCATGGCAGGTGTGTTTTGACAGGGAGTGCGTTAATAGCGCCTTTAAGAGAGCGGCGCTGCCTTTATTTACTCAGGTGGAATAATATAGTGAGCGTGTGCGTGAGTGCGTGCGGCGATAAAACAAAGAGGATTCCCAAGAATGCGCTCCATATGTTGTCCGCCGAGGATCAGCCACGGCTCAGGTGGCGGATCGGATGGCAATGTTTTCACCCAGAATGGATCCCGGTGTGAGGTTCCACTCTTACGCTGTAAAAATCTTGCCAATACTATTTCACACAGTACGCTGGCTTTACTGGTTTTGCCATCAATGACTTTGTTTACATACAGGGAATAATCCCATTGGAAAGGGAATATTGGATTCCTGGAGGAATCCCAATGAATCATTTACATGTCATGTCTAATTTCGTTGCCTAGAGGCAAATCTATAACCCCCTAAACATGGCGGGTAATCCAATAACAAAGGCGACGTCATGACGCAAATTGATGTCCTTTTTGCATTTAACTTTTGTCATGAAATAAGGTTTCATTCATGTTACTAACCAAATGAAACTTATTGCTCCTGTTCATCTGCTCTATTGCAGCATTTACAAGCTCTGCTCGCACAGTATGTAGCTTGCCAAAAGCATGGACTTACACACATATTTGTTCGTGTACAATAGGCATTTTCATTTTAAAGAAGTCCAAAATTTGGATGCTTGTTACACCCAAGTTATAACTCAATCGGTAATAACGGAATTCAAACCTAGGTTACATTGGAGAGTATGCTGAAATCTAATCAGTGAACCACCAGTGATACAGAAGATTAAAGTCGTTGGGTTTTATCCCACTATCACGCTATTGTTAGTCACGGTGCCGAACGTTGATTTTGTTGTGCATTTCAAATGTTACAAATACAATAAATTTGTCACTAAGAATTCTTAGAATAGAATAGAATAGAATTGATTGCCATAGTAAAATTTGAAACGCACAACCAAATAAACAAATTTTCACTGGTAGCAAGACTAAAATTAGTGTGATAATGAGATGAGATTTACTGCCTTATTGTATGTAATCTAGACCGAAATCCACTCACCAGTGCGATTCCTCTCTTTTCCAACTGCAAAGTCTGAGCTCGAATAAAAAATAAAAAAACATATAGCCAGAATCCGCCCATTTCTCTCTCAGGCAAAGGCGGAGGTACGGATGCATGCTTTTATATAATCTGATTTAGATTATTGTAATGCCCTGCTCTCTGGTCTTCCCAAAAAGAGTATTGCTATCTTACAGCTATTGCAAAACTCGGAAGCACGGGTGCTTACTGGGACTGGGGAGAGGGATCACATTACACCACTTTTAAAATCACTGCATTGGCTCCCTTTGTGTTTCAGGATCAAATTGAAGGTTATTTTACGTGTTTTTAAATGTATTAATGGTCTCTGGCCATCCAATCTGTCTGATTTGCTTTGAAAATATCAATGGGGATTTTAATGTCTTGTTGTTGACTAAATGTTTTTATACAGCTCTTTGGCAATTCTTTGCCAGAAAAGTGCTTTACAAATATTTCTATCTATCTATCTACCCTGGTCATATCCCTCGAGAGGGGTGACAGACAACAAGACGAACACATACTTAAAAATAGAGCAAATAAAAAAGGGAAAAAGTAGCAAAAGACACACGAAAAAATGTTTTGGGACCATGGCCAACCCAAATGCCCAAACACCCAAACACGTAAATTTGAACATATTCTTTACCGATTTCTAATTTTTTTTTAAAAATTGGTGTGCGTGTTATACACGAGTGCACGTTATACACAAATAAATACAGTATAAATATATGGATACACTGTAGTATTTTGAACATGGGGGCAGAAATTAAAGAAGAAATATCTTTGAGAAAACAGCCTATACACAACTCTTTTTTGGCAAGTAAGCCAGAGTTTGTGAAGATGATTCGTACTAAAAGTCCCAAGGTGCTTTTCAGCGCCAATAACGATAAAAATTATCCGGATAGGGAAAACTGCATTGCAATTGGACCGTTCGAATGAATATACAGTACATACACGGGGAAAATAAAAGGACTAACCCAACCACTGCAATAGGATTACCAGCAGTGCTTGTACGTGGTTAGCCAAAAGCATAAACCGACCCTACATTTGGATGGATACAACTTTGGTGTTTTTACTGTTGGAGTAAAAAATAATAAGAAAATGTCCTAGGGAAGTCAATCATTACATACTGTATGTTAATGGAAATGTGAAATGTGAATTTCCCTGCGGGGATGAATAAAGTATCTATCTCTCTCTCTCTCTCTCTCTCTCTCTCTCTCTCTCTCTCTCTCTCTCTCTCTCTCTCTCTCTCTCTCTCTATCTATTTATCTAATAATATTGTCCTGTCTTAAATCCTTAAATGTGAATTCCCGCCCTTTGCCAGGTTGTTGGACATTCAGATGACTATTTAAACTCTTTGTCTTTGACGTCTGTCCACTTCCGACACTGAAACACTTCCAATTTCCCTTCCGCACGCCACATGCTGCCAGTGATAACCCCTTGAGAGTGTCCAACCGGCTTTGGGCCGATTTATCAGCCGCGTTGTTCCGTCTCAACTCCACTTTATTTATATAGCACTTTAAGCTAACCATCTTCGCTCCAGGCGGCATCTAGGTCGGGTGATAGCTCGACTGACGCTCCCTTTCCCGGCATGGAAATCCTGACGTTTATCTCAGGCTAGATAAAAAGCTGTTGACGCTTTCAAAGTAGCTTTAAAGGATATTTGTTCAGTCCATGCAGGAGGTCTTCCCTAATGGGGATTCATTCAGCATTGAAAATGTATTATTAACTTATTTAAGCTTTTTTATTTTAAACGTCTTATTTTGCTCAGCGAAAATAGATTGTTTTAAGTTTTAAATTAGCGACTAGTCACTGTGTCCACAATGCTAGCAGTAGTAGTTAAGGAATTGGTATTATCTGCTAAATATTTTGCATTAACTAATAAAGTGATGCTAACAACTAATAGCGAAGCTGGCAACCAAAGTGATACTATTTGCTAATGGAACTACCAGCGGCTGACTTTACGATGCGAGCATTAGAAGTTAAGGTTTGTGACACTGGCATTAGCTGCTAAATTTTTAGTATTAACTGCTAAAGTGATGCAATCTGTCAAAGCAAAGAAAAACTTATGTATGTTCTCGACTGTGTTTAGTTTAAAAATTGCATTTTCAAAATGTACATGGTTTTACATTAGGAATTATTGCAAATACATCAGCATTTTCTAGCCACCATATCCACTATGCTAGCAGTTTTTGTTAAAATCTGTGAAACTGGTATTGGCTGCTAAATTATTTAGCATTAACTGCTAAATATTACCGGCTAATAGTAAAGCTAGCCACCAACGGATGCTATTTGTTAATGAGACTAGCAGCGGCTGTCTTTACTATGCTAGCATATTTTGTTAAAGTTTGTGACACTGGCATTAGCTGCTTAATGTTTTAGCATTAACTGCTAAAGTTATGCTAGTATCAACTCCAGAAATGTTATTAGAAGCTAAATCTAAAACAATGTCCTTTATGGACTGGGTTTAATTTTAAAAAGTGCCATTTTGCATGGTTTAACATTAAGAACTAATACAATGTCAATAGCATTAGAAACTAGCCCCAAAGTCCATAATGCTAGCAGTACTAGTTAAGATCAGTGAAACTGCTAAATCATATAGCATTAACTGGTAAGTGACGCTTGTAACAATGCAATGTTATTTGAAATTGTGGGTAGCGGCTACGTTAGCAAAAATATGTACAAAATCCCCTCCAAGGACTGCCAAAACGCAAAAAATCTCACGATTTTTCAACTTTTGTGACCGTGATCTTCTTTAGGTCCCTTATGATCTAATATCGTTTGCCACTCCTCGTCTCAAGTCATGGTTTTCCAATCTTGCAAACCCCATGTGGACATTTCTGTAAACATCAAAAGCAAAAATTAAAATTCAGTTGCACCATTAGCTGCCGTCTGCTGATGTGGGTCATCGAAGACGGATGCTAAGCTACACAATGCAGGCCCAAGTGAAGGCCATGTTTCTTTTCTCGGGCACGTTCGTAGCTAACGCTCATTAGCCCATCGTAAAACGATGCCAGGCGGGAGAATTTACGAGGGTGGCGGCATTAAGTCCTGGCCGGTCCGGTCCAGACGCGGCCCTCTGCTTTGTGTCACACTGCAGGGCCATCTTGTGTTTGCTCAAGAGGTGGGACCACTTGACACGCCGTCAAATCCCCAAAGAATTTTAAGCCGCTTGTTAATGGCCGCCACGTGTTTGTTTACGCTCGATTTACGGCCACGTCCGTCACTCGCCAGGTGTTGCTTTGCTCGTTCTTTACATTAAGGGTATTTGTGTCAATCCGCATATTTTCTGAATAAATATATACATTTGTGTATACAGGCAATGGTTCAACACCAACCAGTTTTAACAGAACAAAACATAAAAAGTACACGGTTTCAGAAACATTCCTATATGTGGACAGGACAACCGGATTGCTATGGTGAGAAGTCCAATAAAATATAATGTAGGCACACTAACTAGATCTGGCTTAACAAAATGTAAAAATAAGACATTGTAAGATATTATTTAACACCAGCTAGCTCCAACAGAATAAAAATTAAAGGAAAATGATACAAGAAACATTTCACACATGGACAAAACAACAATGAGGGTGACATGACGATGAGACCACAAAATATAATGCAGGCTAGCTAAACACAAACATTAGAAAAGACACCACAGAATATGTTGGAACACTAGTTCTAATAGCTCTAATTGAAAAAAAAAAACCGTTGAATATTCTGGAAAGCAACGCAGTGTATGCTGGAACATTAACGAACCAAACAAAAAATGAAAGGAAGACTATGCAGGATAAGTTGGAACACTATCTCTAAATGAACACAAACATGAAAGGAAGACTACAAAGAATAAGCCAGGATACTAAAGAGCTTTAACTGAGCAAAACATGAATGGAAGACAACGCAGGATACGTTGGAACCCTGATTAGCTCTAACTGAACAAAATATCTGTGCTGGCAACCAGTTCAGGATGTCCACAGCCCACTGCCCGAAGACAGCTGAGATGGGCTCCAGTGCCCCGAAACCCTACTGAGGATGCAGATGATGGATGGATGGATGAAAAAACTAAGGAGGAAATACAGAATATGTTGAAACACTAAATAGCTCTAAAAAAACATGCAAGGAACACAACCCTGGATATGTTGGCAATGCCAACGTGTTTCAACGGAACTAAACATGAAAGAAAGAGGACGCATGTACTGTATTTATACGTGTATAACACGTGCCACTCTTTTTGTCATTATTATAGATCCGTATAAAATTTGGTTTCACTTTTCTTAGCTCAAACTAAGCATTCTAAGTGACAAACATGCTTGAATATGTTTGGCCGCGATGAAAATCATTTATTGAAAACGTAAACTATGAACACAATGCTGACATAAAATTGACAATGTATTTACCTATTGTCCTTTAAAGTCCAATTCGTCATCAGATATACTAAAGCGTTTCCGTCTTCATGCTTTTTTGCTTCTAATTGTAACTTTCAGGACGACTTTCTGTTTCCTCTATTCTCTAACATTGATCTCTGGTATGGTGAATAAGTATTGTGTGATAAAATATAATGCCTTTTCCTATGTCATCTATATGACTGGTTGTCCAGTGGTTAGGATATGGCGCTTGTTTTGGGATTGTGGTCAGTGATATTTTTCCACTGATAAATCATTGTACAATTACAGTGATATTCTAACACAAAACCTTTTGCATAAGGCGCACCCAAACTTTATAGTTCTTTTCTAGGTCAAACAATACACAAATACGGTATATAAAGTGTTGGATTACTTTAAAAAGTAGTTATTTATAGTTACTCACTACTTCTTCCAATAAGTAACCGAGTTAGTAACTGAATTACTCTATAGTCACAGTAACTAGTTTCCAGGGAAAGTAACTATTTCCATTACTTTGAAAAAAAGTTGCTTCATGTCAAAGAATTTTCAATTTTCTGAGCTGGATTCAGGTCAGTTGAATAGAGAAGAACAGACGGATAGTTGTTTTATATCCAGCCATTATCTGCACCGCTTAGCCACAGTAGGGTTGCGGGGATGCTGGAGCCCATCCCAGCCATCTTTGGGCAGTGGGCAGGGGACACCCTGGACCGGGTGCCATTCAGTAGTTGTGCAATAGAACCTTGTAATATTTATTGCATCCCGCCAGCAACAGATTTATCCTACGCGAGAAGGGCAACTAAAATAAACAGAATTGATATAATGAAATAACAATCAGGAGTAAACGATAAAAAGTGAGTTTAATCAATTAAATCTAATTCTTAAAACCTGAGACATCTGGTCAAGTAGACATAAGCTACTGTACTTCAAGTATTTTGTTCACAACAGAAGCCAACTGTAAAATAATACAAAGTGAGTTTTACTTTTGGAAATTAATCACAACCTCAGACAACTGCTCAAGTAGACATATACTACTGTACTTTATTATTTTCACACAACTAAAGTAAACAGTTGAACAAAGTGTGTTCAACGCTGCAGTGTAAAAAAAAAAAAAAAAAACTCTCAAACTTGAAACTCTGGTGAAGTAGAAACAGGGAACTGCATTTCAAATATTTTGTTCCCAACAAAACCAATCAGTAAAAATATATTCGGTGACTATCCAATCCCTTTCTGTATGATGTCATGTGCTTAATAACATGAGAACTACATTACCCAAAATGCCACATTGTAACTAAGCGTCCTCGGTGTGTCCCCGAAAGTTTACAAGTTTGTTATTTTACTTGCCAGTGAAGCTAAAGTAAACACTTATTTAAAGTAACGCACTGCTTTTGACCATCAATAACGATAACGGCGGGAAAAAAAATCATTTTTTATATTGCCCTGTTACTGAAAAAAATAACGCCGTTGCGGAATAGAGTTATTCCCACCACTCGGTAGATACATATGATAAAAGGTTAGTTGTAATAGACACAGGACCAAGTAGTCTCTATCTCATTTTTCAGACAGTTGTTTTTTTCACTCTATATTTCAGCTGCAAGCGGTCCATCACTCCAACTTGCAAATGTTTGTCATTGAACGTTTTCGCAAAGATAAACGAAGGAGTCCGCACTTTGCTCGCTCGTTACGTTTATTACGCAAATGTTTCCGCTGGAACTTAAGAAGGAGCTCGACACATTTTTGCTCGGAAGAGGTGAAGAAGAGGCCCGCTCAAATAAACACGGCTAATGGCAGCTACTCTAAATAAACACGCCGCTGCTTTAAGACAAAATGGCCGCACTCCTGGCTAAAACGACGGGGAAATTGAGACAATTTGGAACCGACACAAAAATATATATTGAAAATGCAGAGTGCCCTTTATTTTTGCGGTTAATATCTTCCATAACCGTATATAGTATTGCACTGTCTCTTTTAAACGCCGAAAGATACTTGCAAACTCCGGCTTACCTCTAAAAAAGCGTCATGTGTATCAGTATTTTCCGTCCCCCATGGCAAAATGCAACAGTTGTATCCATCTATATATAGTGTAAGTACATGCTTTTGGCAAGCCACGTACAAGCACAACTTCTAAATTGACAAGACATAAACAATCACGTTATTTTTGTTGATTTTTTTGAGTGACATCAATGGAAGTTTCCTCTAATGTCAATAGAGGAAAAAGTAAAATTTGAAAACAAAATGAATTTGCATTTCGATCCCCTGGATAAAAACATTTAAATAACAGAATAGTAAATAGAAAGTACTATATATATATATATATATATATATATATATATATATATATATATATATATATATATATATATATATATATATATATATATATATGTAATAAACAGTATGTGCATAAAAACGAAAAATGCAATTTTGCTGTTCCAGTGAAGTAGTGGGTGGATGCAGAGGCAGGACCTGATGTCGTGTTGAAACTCAAACTGATTTTAAAGTTTGAACTTGCGAATATTGTCACACCCTTAGAAGATTTCCTTGCTTTAATCTAATCTCCTATTTTTAATAACTATCCAAATATTCATTGGTTACAGCCATAATCCTTAGTGATGAAGGTAACGGTGCATGTGACTTTTTTTTTATTTCTTGGTCATCGCACGCTCCATTTACAAGGTTACTATTTTTTATCTTCTCCCTTGAGCATCACTGCAAGTTTTGGGACCAATAGCTAGAGAAATTCAAGGTTGTTACATAGGATTCTGTACTGAGCATGGAGAGAGAAAGGCATTGCGAGAGAGGGTTTTGCCAATAGCATATCTGTATTTTCTCGATGCTGTGTTTTGAAACAAAATGCAGTATCATATATGACGTACACCAATAGCAGACATGCATCTCAAAAACATACCCCAACATATTCACCGCCAAATGTTTTATACAATTTTGGTAACGCAAAAGATGTGTTGTTGATGTAACATATTCAGGGGGGAAATGCCATGCGAAAACCTCTCATTCCACATACTAGAGTGAAAATATCACAAGGCAGAAAGGCCGTATCCTAGGGGGCCTGCTATATATTGTTACTATATATTATATTATATGTAGTATTGAGTTTCCAGGCACATTTTTATTTTTATTTTGTATAATGGGGAAAATGCCAATTTGAAGGGCTGAAAACAACATCTTATTCCACACTGTAAAGTGAAAACATCATAAATTGGGGATGCCGTATCCTGGGAGTTTACTGCACAATTAAGCTGTGGCTAAGCCCTCTTTCTTACTCGGACAAATATTCAACATTCTGTGAAGAGCGCTATGGCAAGTGTCACAATAGAAGACATTTGGCAGGAGGCAATTGAAGCTTTTTGGGGCCACAATGATCACGTTGATAAAAAAGCTTCAACTAGTCTAAGCTGCATATTTTCTCAGAACAAGCATTTCTACCATCTGTAGGCTACCAGGAGTGTCTATCCGTTAGTTTGGTGCTACAGTATTTACATTGAATCGTTCAGCATAACATTGCCAACGTTTGTTACCTTAGTTATTTACAGGTAATTTAAAAAAATATAAGCTCCAAAAGTTAACATTACTATGACTTGAGGCATTTGGACAACAGCTAACAATCCTGTATGATTACGAAAGTACAAAAACTAGCAGGCAACTTACCCCCAAACAAAGTGACGTGATGTATAACGCAGCAAAGAGCTGACGTTAGCTAGAGTCCGCCTAATGTTAGAGATGCTAACGTTATAAAAAAAATGTTTTTTTTTCTCTCCAGCAAAGTGACAACATGTCGCCGCAAATACTAAGTTGACTAACCTAAGAACAGATGCAGACATCCTTATTAACTGTATCCACGTTGAGTGTGTGTTGTGGTCGACACATCACTTTATCCAAAGCAGACACGTCAAGTCAAGTCATGTTTATGTGTATAGCCCTTAATCACAAAGAGTCTCAAAGGGCTGCACAGATCAAAGACCATTGCGAACTACAGACTATTATGACACCATTCTCTCATCTAAAACATACAGGAGGGAAAATAATACACATATTTTGAACCAGACACCTGCCTGGATTTGGATGTGGCTTGGTAGAAAATACTCCTATCACCCAGCGTCCCAGGATACCTCACATCGAATTTGCAGATACTCCATACACACTGTTTGACCATTGTAATGTTTAAAAACTGACAAAAACTGACTGCAATGCATTTCAATGTTTGTGGGAGCTGAGATTGTCCGAGTGCATTGAGTTGGCTATGCGCACTGTGATTGGCTCGTCGTGTTTGAGGGTGGGGCTTAGCCATAGGTCAATTATAAGTTATTGGGCGGACAAAATAATTTTTTTCGATGTGGTATATTGAAAAAAATGCCATAAAGAGCAGCCTAAAAAATATCTTACTCCACATCAAAGAGTGAAACATCACAGAACGCGGATGCCATATCCTTTCGAACAAGATGGAGTTTCAAGTTTCTCGGTATAATCCGCAAGAATTCCAATTCCGGAACTCAATGTTGGAATTTGGTATCTGGTTGGTTGTGCTCGTATTTCCATTTTGTTGCGTTAAATTGCCCGCATTCGTAAATGCCGACACACGTGTCACCTTAGCGACGGGTCAAAATAATTACCCTGCAGTTGAAAGCTTTGGTCACGAGGCCTTGTCCACACTTGACTTCATTCGCTGTCTTTGACAATTCCTTGTTTGTCCACTTTGCATTCTTTCACGCTTCCTTTGTCTTTGCGGTTTCCCTGCAGGGGCTTTTGCACGTCAAATTCTTATCCCATCATGTTTTTATCAAACCCATATTCTATTTATATTGGAAAACTGAAGATTTGTGCTGGTTTAAGTCATCAATTTTTAATACTTTTTATTATTGATTCATTCGTCATCATCGATTTATTTTATTTATTGATTAGTTTTGCTTTTTGTGGCTTTAACAGTTGAGACCCGGGATACGACATGAGTCCATTCTGGGGTGGGTTGGAAAGTGAATTCCGCGACTTATTTTAAATAAAAGCCCAGATTTTCAATTGGTTACAGTAATACAATTTAGTCATAGTTGTGCATTTTTCATATTTGTTGCTAATTGTAAGCCTTCTTTTAATGTTAGCATCACGTCAAGTCATTGGACCCATACCCCCTAAATACAGGACTTAAATACATTGTTCACAAAACCATCAAGATTCTGAACTGAATAAAGAGAAAGGAAGGCATTGTGGGAAGTAATTAGGGCAATACCAACTGATTTCCTTGCTTCAAATAAGTGAGGGTAGCAATTTTTCTTCCTTTATTTGTGTTTCTTGATTATCGTAAGTTATGTTTCCATGGTTGTTTTTGATTTTCCCTCAAACATCAATACAATTATTGCACCAATAGAAAACACAATACAAAAAAGGGTGTTGTATCCCACTAACTCGCAAATAATTTGCATAGCACATGAAGTTCTTACCTGAAGAAAGAGAAAGGCGTTGTGAGAGGGAGTTCTACAAATAGAATATTGGCCTTTTCATGATGCCTTGATGCTAACTAATAGCAGACCACTATTACATAGACATGGACCAATAGCAGACAAGCATCTTAAAGACGTAGCTCCTCATACGTGTGAACACCGTAACGTATTCCAAGAGTGAATACATTGTAAAGTGGTGACGCCGTATTCCGGCGGTCTGCTCGAGTGTTTTTACACTACTGTGCCATGAGATATTGCCAGGAGTGCCGTGGGAAATGAATTTGTGTGCCTGTGCGGTCTAGCACCTGGCAGAGTCATCATGTAGTACTCTTTCGTACCATAAGCGGCGCCAACCTTAAGAGCAGATAGCTAATTGTCTTGTCCTTGGAGATTCCTGCCAAAAAATCAGCTCTGTGTTTCTTTAAAACCGGCCCAGGTTTCACACTGAGTGAGTAAAAATATAAATTACCATGAAATACTTTTTGTTTATGTCAAGGACCTGCTCGGGGTAGCGTGAAACCAAAATACAGAAACACAGGTAGGACCGTGTTTTTTATTTCAAGCACAGTTCGGCTCACGAAGACCAGGCGTCTGGGCAGCAGTATCTTGATCACAGGAGGCACCTGCCGTGGTCGAGAAAGGAGGCAGAAGAGTTCGGAACACTGGAAACAAACAAAGCTATGACAAGAAGTCTTGGAAAATAGCAAAAGAAGCAATGAATGAGCGCCCAGCTGAGGAAACAGAGCGTTTAAATGGGAAAAAGAGAGAGGTGATATTGGAGTAAACAAGGACAAGTGACTTCAGGTGTATGTAGGAAATTAGAGCCAGAAAGTGAGTGACCAAATAAGTAAAGGACAATTGAGAGGGAGAAAAGAGGAAATCAAAACTGGCAGCCGGACTGTGACAGTTTATTTGATTCCTTTTGATGACGTCATAATATAACGTCAATCTTCAATGTTAAAAAACACATATATTGTTAATATAAGCTTTGTTTTCCACATTTTCAGCTGTTCCACTGATTTTTTTTCAATGAAAGAAATGTACCCTAGCTCAAAAAAAGTTGAAAACATTGCCCTACTCTACTTGCATCTCAGAAAGTAAATTGTATTCAGCAAGGAAACATCAAAGGAAAAATTTAAAAACAGGATGTTTTCACCGACTAAAATGTATACAGTGGCCCCACTAGAACATGGTGTTATTAGCTTGGCCAGCTATCATTGGGCCGAACAATCATTTTGTTCCACGACCCAAAGTGAAAACATCTTAAGGCGGGGTGGCTGTTTCCCGGTGGTCCACTGAATTTGGCTTCAGGCACCCTACAGGTGTCCAACATAATGGAAGCCCAGCTTGCGCTTCAAAGATATCTACAAAGTGAATTCAAGTCCTTAAATCCTGAAAGTGGCGCATGACAAAGAAGCCAAACCTCGCCAAGCTAGCTTTTGAAGAGCGCTAAGCCCCAGGTCAACGGACGGTCAACCCCTTCCCATCAGAACTGCAATTTTTAACCTCCTTCTCCTTGCTTGTGTTTTCCACACCTGAGCTCCAGAGAAGATTTTTACACCTTGGCCGGCTTCCTGGACTTGTTGCTCTGTTTGTCCGACATGTTCTCACCTTCATTCTCGAAGTCCGCCCACTCTTCGAGGCTTTCGCACCTGCACTAGAAAACGCCGAGCGCCAGTAATTCGCTGCTGTCATCGTAATCCAGGAACATCCGCACAGTTGGAACACATTTTTTGAGGTCGATTTGTTGTTCAGACAAAGTGTTTGGAGAGGCATAACCTTGGCTAATGATAACGTTTATGTAATGTCGATTAACTTCCAAAAAAAAAAACGATTTCAAGATGCATTGGAAACAAGTAGAGGACTCAACTTTGAGACTAGCTGATCGGTATAGGCAGCCGACGCTTAAGCTAATGATAATTTGTACTAATGAAACACTGCATTAGTTTTTTCAATTACTTAACCATTGGCGGCACACTCGTGGGACGTGGCAGAGTAATTAATTGTCTTACTGTGCCGTGAGAAATGATCCAATGTGTGTGCCTGTGCGGTCTAGAGATAGTTATCTTTGTATTTACTTTGACCAAAATATACAACGGCACTGGTGGATTATTTTCATTGAGAAAAATGTGCCTTCACTCAAAAAAGGTTGAAACACACTGCACTGAAAGATGGAGGATGATGGACCAATGTGGGAGAGGCAGAACCTGAAGGCAGTGGTGCTTAAGAAGAAGGATTGTATTTATTAACAAAAAAATACCAGGTAGCAAACAAATATGGGTTCACTAAACAAGGAACTGTCCAAACCAGAAGCAAAGACCATAACTGGAAAAGACATGGAGCAAAGTGACAAAAAACATGGCGTGGAAAATTACACAATGACCTGACAACGTGTAATGTTCAAAGTGTCCTTCTCCCGGGTTCTGGATAATTAGACCCAGGTGTGGGTTGAATGGACACACCTGTGCCTTGTTCTAAGCCCAGTGGGGGTCCTCTGTAGTAGGAGGTGTGTCAAACCCCAACAAGATGGCTTATAAACGCTGCTATTATTGTAAACCTGGAACATCAGCACACTTGAAACAAATATGCCAGGTCATTGTGTAAAAACGGTGCCTCGGGAGCTATAGGCTTGGCTAAAGCTAATGCTAACATTTATGTAATGTAGAGGATAATGAAATGACTCAAGTTTTTCCCCTTTCTATTGTCTTATCTTTATTATCTCATAACCAAGAAGAGGTTTGCATGCTTGCAACCATCCGATTTGTGGTACGTAGTAACTAACTCATATAGGATCAAGATAGCTGACTAACGCGTAAATTAATGCTAACATGGGACACTGTATAAATGTTCGGAGAAAGCTTTCTCGTTTTAATTGTTTTCAACCCTCAAACTTCCTGAGATGCAAGTAAAATAGACCCTCAGGATACTGCGTGCCCGCCTTAAGATGTTTTCAATTGTGGAATACAAGATTTTTTGACCCGTCTTTAAAGTATTTTCCCCCACTTTACCTCATCAACAACATATTGTTTCTCATGTCAGAAAACAGCAAATTGAAACTTCTCGACATATGTTGCGTAGTCACTTTTCTAAGATGCCTGTCTGATATTGGTTGATGTCATATATTGATTTGCATCATGGTTTGCTATTGGCTCAATAAGCTCCCAAAATGCCTTTCACTGTCTTTGTTCAGTTCAAAATCTTGTGTGTTTTGTAAAGAGTTAGCAAATCAATTTTTGTATTCTGTATGTATTCGCTATGGGTCCCAAGGGTTGCAGTGATGCCAAATGGAGAAGCAAAAACATGATAACCATGGAATCACACATTGCGAAGATCAAGAAATAAAAAGGTAGAAAATGGCTACCCTCGTTAGGGACTATTACTGAAAAAAAAGTAGGCGTTGAAAGCAAGGGAACTGTCCAAGGGGATGACCATTCTTGCAAGTGGAAGTTTTAAAATCAGTTAAATTTTCAATCTGTCGTCTACAGCCCCCTTTGCATCCACCAACTACTCCACTTAACCAAATCAACTCATGTTATACCAAAGGTAAATTTAATTTTATTTTTCTTTACATGTACAGTATATTTATAATATCATTTTATCATAAACATATGTATCAAACCAAAGTAGTACTTATTGTTTACTATTTTGTGAGGAAGAAATTAGCTAACTAGCATAGGTTTCTATCCCCCGTCATACGTTAATCTCACTTTGCGATCCCCACTTCAAAACCGATTCATGTTGTATCCTGGCTTCTACTGTTTTGGGAGATAGGCTCCAATGACGATGGCCGGCCCGGCCAAAGCTTAAGCTAACACTAAGTGTACTAATGGGACTCTGTATAAATGTTAGTCAGCAAAGCTTCTTGTTTTTAATGGTCCCCTTTGATGTGTTTTCAAACGTCCTGAATTGCTTCTCTGGAGTAACACGGCCATTTCGAGTTCCCAACCGGAGAGGTCAACCTTTAAAAGGATTCTCGTTCCGTCGGAATGTGTTTACGTGGAAGTCGGTAGCAGCTAGCGAGACGGCTAACGATATAGCGGCGATTTGTCTGCCTCAAAACATCTGCTGCTTCAACAACAGGAAGGGAGTGCACTGTTTGTGGTGCGTGTTGGTGCCACCTTGTAATTTGTGCCCTGCTGCATTGTGGGTACCAGCTAGTGATAGCTTTATGAGCGCCGTGAGGTGACAGAAAAACGAGACATCGTCTGTGAACTTTTGTTGGACTTTTGCTCAAATTTTGTTTGAATTCTAAATTCCACTTGTTATGTTGGGACACAGCAGTAATATGTTCTGAGTTGGTGATCACAAAGTGAAACTGTCATATTCCGGAGAATAGAGACTAATGCTTATTAGTTAATGCCTTTTGAATCTCCGGTAGCCCAGGTAAAACAGTGAAATAACAAAATCGTTTACAGTAGGTACTACCTTTGTGTATCTCATCTCATCTCATTAGCTGTACCGCTTATCCTCAGTAGGGTCGCGGGGGTGCTGGAGCCCATCCCAGCAATCATCGGGCAGTGGGCAGGGGACACCCTGAACTGGTTGCCAGCCAATCACAGGGCACACGGGGACAGAATATAAATCTTAATTATATTTGATTTACCTTTGGGGTTATATGAGTTGAGCTGGTACATTGGGGTAGTGAGTGGATGCAGAGGGAGGAGAATATGACAGACTAAAATTAAAACTGATTTTAAAACTTTTACTCCCAAAATTGTCATGCCCTTAGAAGACATTGTTGCCTTAATTGATTCCTAATAATGGTCCTAATCATCAAGTGATTACCATGCAACTTTGTTCCCATGGTTATCACCTTCTTACATCAGAGCAAGCTTCGAGACCCATACTGAATATACAGTGGTCCTTCTTCTAACAAGTGTCTCTACATCTGAAAGTTTCAGGTTAAGAAGCACCTGAACGGGAATATATTGCCTCTAGTTACAAAAGCTTTTCAGTGTACGTAGTCAAAAATTCAGTACAGTGCGCGCTGCTATTAGCCACTCCCAGAGTTTCCCGAATGTAATCAAACTGGCTATCGTTTAAAATCTGCCTGGCAATCCACTGCTCACGTGTGCTCCCAAAATGCTCTTCGTGTCACCGTGACTGTTCAGAGTTGAGAGACGAGGAGAAGGAGGTCTTCCGAAAAGATTGGGGAGAGGAGGACGCAGCCATCATTCAATCAGCCTAAATTAAAATACATTTTAGCAAACTTTCATGAATTCTCAGTATTTCTGGAAAGGAATTACCCAGAAGAAATGCCTCGCACATTTCTCACGGATTGTCAAAAGTTGTCAAAAGAAGACGTCATTGGATCCTTTTTTTATGAAAAGCAAGGCAAAAAGTTAAATTAATATTATCATTTTATGTTTATTGTGCAGTAATCTAAGTTCAACATGTATTTGTTTAATGTTCTGTTGCTCTTTTATGATTTATTAAAAACATATCGTAATGTACTTTTGCGGGGCTTGGAAAGGGGTTAGCGCATTTACATTCAAAATGTGTCTCTGCACGCAGTTTTCGGGAATTAAATTTGTAAGTAGAGGTACCACTGTATACATCATGAAAATACTGCATTGTATGGCACTAACTCACTAAGTCAGCACACGAGACTCTGAATTGAAAAAACAACCCGAAGAAAACCATCGTGAGAGGAGATAGTTCAGCCAATATTATATGGGCATTTTACTGACGCCGTGACGCACACCAATTGCAGACCACCATTTTATGACTTAGCAGACAGGTATCTTAGAAGTGTAACTACAGAAACGCAAAGTTTTGGGGCACGTCAAACAAAAACATCTTATTCAACACTATACAGTGAAAATGTCATAAGCCTGGGTTCTGCTGTGGGTCACTTATCATTAATGATGGACGCAGCTTCTGGCGAAGGAGTGCAAACAAGCGGCACTCGCGTGGGCTTTACCCTGACCCCCCTTATTTTCACACACATGTACCAGGGGAGGAAGGAGCCAAAAAAACGCCATGCTTGGTTACCCTCCAATTCTGAGAGCTCGCCAAAATCTCAGTGTACAAAAAGTTCAACACAGGCCCGAATTAGAAAAAAAGACGTGAGAGGGTGAATTTAGGTCATGAGTTTTTTAATGTACATGGTTAATTGTGTGTTAGGGCTATTTGAAAATAAAAGTACCGAATGAAAGATTGAACCTTCTTATTTCACAAGAAGAGCATGTTTTCCTTAATTTATTCTGTTTTTCAGAAGGCTAGACCTTCGACATATATGAATTGGAGGAAAGATCTTGGGTACTTATTTTTCCTCAAGTAGTTATTTAAATTAGTAAAATGCTTACCAAGCTATCAGTTTAACTCAAAATCATTAAATCCCCAAAAAGTGTCCTCCCGGTGTTGGGGTAAAAGACGCACAACTTCCTCCTTCCACCTCCTTCACGTCAGATGTCATTTCTGCTTCTTGCCAATAGTTTGCCTTACAAGCTTTACAGACTATTTTTGAAGAAATCTTTCACTATTTGCAGCTTTTCTTTTCGATGCCAATTTGTTCATTTTAAGCTGCGTTTGCTGCAAGTCCCAAGGTGCGCGCTTCGGCTCTGCACCTTGCAGTGCACACTTGATTTGAGGGACTCAGCCCCGGGTAAATCCCACACTCTGCAGTTCAGCCGAAACACACAGTTCGGCGCTCAAGTACACACGGCCGAAGTAAAGCTTTGTGTTTACTTTGGCTGAAAATTAAAGCTTCGGGTTTATTTCGGGCTCGTTTATCAAATCAAGTTAATCTGTCGGGTTTGGGCGGGGTCGGCTTTACATACCTGCGTCCCGGGTCGGGTCAGACTGATTTTTTTAGGCCCGATCTTACCTCTAACATGAATCCATTCTGAGGTGACAATTGTAAGGTAAATTTGTCGTTGTATTTGTCGTATGGTGGAGGATAGAAACCGATGATTATTGGCTAATGCATTCCAAAATCCCATTACTTCAGGTAAAAACTCCCACTTGCAATGATTTTCATGCCCTTACAAGATTTAAATCGCCTCCTTGTTTATAATAATCCATCTTTTATCGGTTACAGACATGCAACTTAGCCATGTGTGTGCCTTCTTTGTATGTCTTGATAATCACGAGATTTATTTCCTTGGTATCATGTGTTTGCTGCTCTCTTTCCTGCATTGTAATGTGAAAACATCCTAAGCAAGGGAGGCCGTAACCCATTGGTTAAGTCAAGTCATATTTATTTGTATAGCCCTTTATCACAAATAGTCTCAAAGGGCTGTACAGAGCACAACAACAACAACAGCAGGACAAAGAGTAGGAACCTTCCCGTGGTGTCCTGCGAAGGGCTCTCTCCCGGGGGAGCCTTACGAATCCAACTCAGTCCACTCAGACTCGCTCTTTCTTTCTTTCTTGGTCCTCTCTCCTTCTTTGTCTCTCCTTTTCTCTCTTCCCCCTTTACACTCTTGTCTCTCATTTTCTCTATCCCTCTCTTTCCTACTCTCTCCCCACCTCTCTCACTCTCTTTTCCCCCTTTTTGCATTTTACTCTGTCTGTCTTTCTCTCATTCTATCTGTCCCTCTCTTTCTCTCCCTTCTACTCTCCTCTCTCTGTTCTTCTTAGGGCAGGCGACTTCGAGAGCAACCCTGGCCCCCAGTCCAAATGCCAGTGGTGCTTTCGAACCATTCGCTGCGACCACACCCCAATCACCTGTACTACCTGCCCACGGGGCTTCCATAAATCATGCACCGGCCTGTCCGAACGTACTAAGGACTTCAGAGGCTTCGTCTGCTTGGTTTGCTTGGGTCGCACCCCGTCAGGCCTGGCGGCACAGGACAGTCGCGGCCCCCTCTCCTTCGGAGAACTACGGAGCCTCCCACGAGCGAGTCTGGCGCTACTATGGATTACCTTAGGCGCCTTGAGTGACTCAACGACGACGACGACGACGACAACAACGACAAAATAACTAGTCAAATATAACATCCGCTATATAAAATAAGTTTTGGAGGAACAGAAATATGTTGAGCAAAATATGTAAAAACTAAATGTGTAACTTGGTTTACATAGATTCCAAATGCCAAATATGATTATATAAATGATAATAATATTGTATTGTAAAGTTCATACTCAGGTAAAAAACTATTTGGAGCTAGATAGCAAGCCAAAACAGTAAAAAATAAAGATAAAATGTTAGCTCGATAGCATGCAAAAAATGTAAAAAGCTAGGTAGATAGCTTGCTTAATAGCTAAAAATGTACGAAGATAGCTAGCTACAAAGCTAAACAAGTAGCCAGATAGCTCGCTAAAAAAAACTGCACATTTTTTGCTCATTCGCTTTATGAAACCCATTTTCTGGATTAGTTTTTTGTAGAATGATCTTATTCTGGGGCTCATAGATAGATAGATAGATAGATACTTTATTCATCCCCTAAGGGAAATTCACATTTCCAGCAGCATCCCTGAGCTGAGAACAATACAATAATAAAGCCAAAAGAATACAATATACAAATACCCAGTGTGACGTGCAAATGCCCACTTTAGCATGTTATATAGAGTAACTAAATAGTGCTACACAGAACACATAATGCAGTAAGATTCGGTAATATCCAATGTAGGTGGTGTGGTTTAATGTGGGCCTTTACTCTGCCGGGTGGAGTTAAAGAGCCTCATGGCATGAGGAAGAAAAGATCTCTTCAGTCTGTCCGTAGTACAAGACAGTGACAGCAGTCTGTCACTGAAACTGCTCTTCTGTCCGGAGATAATGCTGTGAAGCGGATGCGATGGATTGTCCATGATTGACCTCAGCTTTTTCAGTGCCTGTCTCTCAGCTACTGTTGTTAGGCTGTCCAGCTCTTTGCCCACAACAGAGCTCGCTTTCCTAGCCAGTTTATTGAGACGAGAGGCATCCTTCTTCTTGACGCTGCCTCCCCAACACGCTGCCGCATAGAAGAGGGCGCTTGCCACTACTGTCTCATAGAATATTTTCAGGAGCTTTTTGCAGATGTTGAAGGAGGCCAGCCTTCTGAGGAAGTAAAGTCGGCTTTGCCCTTTCCTACATAGAGCTTCTGTGTTGGCAGTCCAGTCCAGTTTGTTGTCCAGCTGCACACCCAGGTATTTGTAGGTCTGGACAAATTCTACACATTCTCCCTTGATGGTTACAGGAACCGGGTGAGTTCTGGTTCTCCTGAAGTCCACCACCATCTCTCTGGTCTTGGTGGTGTTTAGGTGCAGGTGGTTTGCGTCATCCGTGAGTCATCGTATAACATGGGTAAGTTTAGGCAAAATCCTGATTTTTGGGCAGCAAAATTTGATTAAAAAAAACAGCTTTTGTGAGGAGATTAAAGACAATTGAGCATTGATTCCTTGGGTTCTGATGCAGCACCATTCACCATCGGATCATTTTAACACAATTTGAGGGCTTCTGATGTTCTCAAAATTTTCTGTTTCTCACGGATTTAACAGGTTGCAATATTTAAAATGGATTTGGAGCACACCTCTGAATCAAACAAAATAATTTGTGATAGTATTAACAAACTAACAGCAAGTCAAGCCATCCAGTCATTAGGTTCTTGTTGCATGGCCTGTTTTTCATTATGGAAGATTACCTATTTATTCATGCTTTTATTCAGTAGAAGCAACATTTATGAGCAGGGTTTGTACGGGTGCGTGAAATCCTTGAAAATGCTGGATCTTTAATGTTGCATTTTTAAGGATTGAAAAGTGCTCGATTTCGAAGTGTTTGGAAATGCTGGACATTGTTGCCATGTTTCTCAACAAGTCTGCTTAAAAATGACGCAGAAACTGCTCTCTGGTGGCTTCGTTTTGCCATTTGATTTCTTCTTCCGGCATTAGTTTGTACGCCATTGTCCTATGATCGTCATTGCACCCTACGGGTCGTGCCCAAGAGGAGAGGTGCATGCTACACCTATACTAGGCACTATGAAATGTGTATTAGTGCCAGGATTACAAATCTGTTAAAGACATTTATATAGGACATGCAAAAGTTTAAGATAGTGCTCCCAGTGACAAATTGTAATGGGAAGAAATTCCTGCAACTGAAAATGTAAGCTACTTATCACTGTCATTTTTACCCAACACCTACATGGGGATTGATTTGTCTCAAACACAAATATATTCGTAAACTACTCGAGATCTAAAAAACATGAGGTTTTTGAAATTTTCTTTGCCCTCATGTAGGTTTTAGATCGGGGGATGGTGTAATAGTAGTATGTAGTCTGTACAGACGTTTGTGACTTCTTGTGATTAAGGGCTATACAACTGACTTGACTTACTAAATGCACATGTAACAGAGTTGAAATTTGATTGTTTTGAATGTTTTTTTGAATTCTCACAAAATCTGTGTTTTTGTTGTATTACTGTTAATATTCCGGTACCTCATTCAGTTGTTAAGTCATGGGCGTCTGCGACTGTTTTTTTCGTTTGGCACTTTATTGGCTTCAGCGCTTGCCGTAGCTTAAGTGATTTTTGTAAGCGTTGAAGATAATTGCAGTCGAGAACAGAGACCCCTGACTTTTGTATTGTTTTATTTACTGAATGCAGGAAATAAACCCAGAGATTGTGAAACCTTGTGTCGTGCATGAACGAGGGCCGCTACACACACACATTAAAAATCACATATGCAAATCACAGATGTATTTGATGCTCCACAAAATACATGATTCACACCAGACTTTTTTTATTGGTACTGGAGAAATTGAAGGATTGTCTTTGGGAGTCATTAAAAAGTGTTTGAATTTGTACGAACCCTCTATAATGTAATAAAATAAATAAAATGTTTTTTTTTGTATACGACTGTTCATATATTGATTTCTTGCTCTGCCAAACAATTGATGAAGAAGATGTAGGATCATTCATCCATCAATCTGTTATTTGCACCGCTTATCCTAAGTAGGGTCGCGGGGGCATTGGAGCCCATCCCAGCTATCTTCGGGCAGTGGGCAAGGGACATCCTGAACTTGTTGCTAGCCAGTTGCAGGGCACACAGGGACATACAACTCACTCGCTCATTCACACCAAGGGACAATTTGGACCGGCTAATTAACCTGACATGCATGTCTTTGGAATGCGGGAGGAAACCGGAGGAAACCAATGCAAGCACGGGGAGAACATGCAAACTCCACACGGGAAGGTTTGATCCCATGATAACCACTTCGCTGCCGTGCTTCCCATGTAGGGTCATATTTTTGTAAATCTGATTGTACCCCACCAGACACCAACCTCTTTGGACGTCTTTGGATCTCTCCTTTTTCGTATTTCTAGTGTTCCTGTAGTGCAGTGGTTGGCACATTTGCCTAACATGCGTAAAGTCCCTGGTTTAAGACTGGGTAGAAACATTTGTTGCCCTGGAAAGGGATGGCTGCCACCAGGCTGTACTTGCCCAAAACACACCACAGGAAATGGTGCCCCGACAACCCTTGTGGAAGTTGGAAGTTGTTTTTTTCCCTGCCCCCCAGTGGCTGGAGTTAGTCACAATTGTTACAGCAATTCCAATAATAAAAGCTGTTTGAGGGCACATTTATCTCGTCATACGTCAATGGCGCACAAAGAGTGAATGGTGACCGTGATCACAAAGAGTGTCAAGTTTAGACGGCGGCCCTTTTTGGCCCGCCAAAATAAAATAAATATTAATTTGGCCTTTGTGACAGTTGTTGAGCTATTGCAGGGCAAATCCTCGGTCCTGTCCCCGTTCAAAAGGAAAGGCGCGGTGGCCCCCGCCACACGTCGGGAAAATCCATCGAAAAAGCGGTTCCTTTTTCCGCGTGGCGGCTATTTCGGTCCCTCGACTCGTATTGGGCTTCCCACCCGTAATTTAAAAGCCAGCGGAATGCGGGAAACATCGTCCGAGGCGGAGGCGGCAGAAAAAAAAGAGATATGCCGGCGGATGGCGGAGGACGCCCAAGTCGCCTGCTATTCCCGATTTTCTGCATTTACTGCAGCGGGAACCTTTTTTTTTGTGTTTTTTTTTTTTGTTTTTTGGTCAAATGCTGGAAGGGAAATGAGGCCACCTGTCAGCCTGACATCTTATTTGGCAACGCATAAAACGGAAGGTCATAAGTCGTCCCAAACGGGTTGTAGCTGGATTTATGAGATGATGAAATTAGGTCCATCTTGTCGCTATTGTGTGAAAAAAAAGCGTATCTCCGAAATTCCTTTTTGCGTTCTCATGATCTAAATCTTTTACTCAATAGTTTGACGTTTTTTTCTTCAATCTATCTAATCTATCTTTCCTTAATCTATCTAAAGTTACTTATAAATTTCGATTTGTGTGTGTGTGTGTGTGTGTGTGTGTGTGTGTGTGTGTGTGTGTGTGTGTGTGTGTGTGTGTGTGTGTGTGTGTGTGTGCGTGTGCGTGTGCGTGTGTGTGTGTGTGTGTGTGTGTGTGTGTGTGTGTGCTGAACCAATTTTAATGAAAATTTAGAGAGTTGTACTTCAGAGCTCTGGGAGAGTTATTAGCTGGCTATGTGTCATGCTATCCCCGATAAATACCAACAAAATAGCTAAATGTGGCGTTATGCCATGCCTCCGCCATGACAGGGGTCCCTGTTCCTCCTTCTCATTGCTGAGCCAGCCTTCCACCTAAGCCAGCACAGGTGGGGAGGATCACAATCCACCCGTCTGTAGCTGTGTCCAATCCAGAATGCAGGCTTCCAGAGGTGCTGGAGACAAGTGCTTGAATGTTGATCATTTCTGGTAAGTCAGACCCGATCCACATTTGACATGTTGAATTTGTATTCTTGATTTTATTCCCGAATTCTGCCTTAATGTTATATGAACCATTTACATCTCCTCTTCCTCCTAGACTCCCTCCTTGCCAAAGACCAGTGACTCTAGCCCCAAACTCGCCTCAAGTTCAGCACCCCCTTCGTCAGATTCCTGAAGACTTCTTTCGGACTTTGGTTTGCCCATCCACGCTTACATTTGTATCATTATTTCAATAAATCCTGTCCTGTGACGTCCTGGTCTGACTCTGTTTCTTGGATGCCTGGCACATTTGGCTACTTCTACCATTTGAATGCCCAGCATTGCCAGGCATTCTATTTGGGGGTCGTAGTTTGCTGAAGCGTGTGCCTCACACCGCCGGTCCATTCTGCTTGTCATTCATTTATGAAAAATATTAAACCATATGAAAAGGATTATATACAGTGAAGAAATAAGTATTTGAACACCCTGCTTTTTTGCTATTTCTCCCACTTGGAAATCATAGAGGGGTCTGAAATTCTCATCGTAGGTGCATGTCCACTGTGAGAGGGATAAACTAAAAAGAAAAATCCATAAATCACAATGCATGATTTTTTAACATTTTATTTGTGTGATATAGCTGCAAATAAGTATTTGAACACCTGAGAAAATGAATGTTAATATATGGTTCAGTAGCCTTTGTTTGCTATTACAGTACAGAGGTCACTCGTTTCCTGTAGTCTTTCACCAGGTTTGCACACACTGCAGGGGGGATCTTGGCCCACTCCTCCACACAGATCTTCTCTAGATCAGTCAGGTTTCTGGGCTGTCACTGAGAAACACTGACTTTGAGCTGACTGATTTTGGATTGGGTTCAGGTCTGGAGACTGGCTGGGCCATGCTAGAATCTTGATATGCTTTTTACGGAGCCTCTCCTTGGTTTTCCTGGCTGTATGCTTCGGGTCCTTGTCGTGTTGGAAGACCCAACAACGACCCATCTTCAATGCTCTGACTGAGGGAAGGAGGTTGTTCCCCAAAATCTCACAATACACGGCTCCAGTCATCCTCTCTTTAATATAATGTGCAGAAAAACACCCCCAAAGCACCCCCGTACTTCACAAGAGGGATGGTGTTCTTCGGATTGTACTCTTCATTCTTCTTCCTCCAAACACGCTTAGTGGAATTGTGACCAAAGAGTTTTTGGTCTTATCTGACCACAAATCCTTCTCCCATGACTCCTCTGTATCATCCAAATGGTCCTATGCAGACTTCAGCTTCTTCCATTTTTTAATGATTGCTCTTACAGTCGATCTTTTTTCACCAAGGTGCTTGGCAATTGCTCTGTAGCCCTTTCCAGCCTTGTGGAGGTGAACAATTTTTTCTCTGGTGTCTTTGGACGGCTCTTTGGTCTTCGACATGTTACAAGTTAAAGTCTTACTGATTGTATGGGGTGGACATGTTTCTTTATGCAGCCAACGATGCATCTGATTCAGGATTATACATGGAGTGCAGTTGGACTTCTAATGGGCGGACTAACAGGTCTTTCAGGGTCAGAATTCTAGATGAAACACAGGTGTTCAAATGCTTATTTGCAGCTGTATCAATCAAATAAATTGTTAAAAAAATCATGCGTTGAGGTTTCTTGATTTTTCGTTTTGGTTCATCTCTCTCACAGTAGACATGCACCTACAATGAAAATTTCAGACCCCTCCATGATTTCTAAGTGGGAGGAATAGCAAAATAGCAGGGTGTTCAAAAACATATTTTTTCACTGTAAATATATTAAAACATATTCATGACGTTGGCTCAAAGTCGATTTATTGATCCGATTGATGTTTGAAATAGTAAAAAAAAAATGCTTATATATGTATACATTTGGTTGAATTGGAATGTTTTATATTGTTACATGAAGTGTTGTGGTGCTTGTATCACTTAACTGCCACTTACCACACAAAGCTGAGCTCCAAATGAGATTTGACTAGTTTTGTGACTTTTTATCCCACTGTTTTCTTCTCTAGCCAATTTGTTAGCAATTTGGCTGCAAACTATGCCTCACTCCTAGCCGCTATTGTCATTGTTAGCTGCTTCTGCTTCGTCCTTCAGTGTCACTCGTCTTCCATAGCTGCTCATGCAATATACCATTGCTGGGTATTTTAAACTATTTTCACACTGTTTCCTTCTCTAGCCACTCATATTAGCCACTTGGCTGCAGGCTATGGCTCGCTAACACTGTTATTGTTCTCTGCTCCTGCTTCACTCTTCAACAAATATTACTGATTCTCATGAATCAGGCATCTTTGACTTTATTTCTTTCTCTAGGCATTTGTCTGCAGGTTGTGGCTTAACGCTAGCCGCTATTGTTATTGTTGGCTGGTCCTGCTTGAGCCTTCAGTGTTACAAGCCTTCCACAGCAGCTCTCTTTTTTTCACTATTTTCCTTCTCTAGCCATTTATGTTAGGTATTTGGTTGCAGGCTCTGGCTCATCACTCTCTGCTATTGTTATGATTTCCTGACTTTACTTCGTCCTTTAGTGCCATTCGACTTTCACAGCTGCTCAACATTTCTGTGTCCCGTCATTCAGGCATCTTCCACTTTTTACATTGTTTCTATCTCTAGCCACTCATGCTAGACACTTGGCAGCAGGCTATGGTTCACTACTAGCTATTCATTTTAAACACGCTTGACTAATTCAATTTTGTACTGGCCTTTTTAGTAGTTTCTCCTGCTAGACACGTAAGTTAACCGCTGACACCAGCCCTGACCAACTCCAGCTATTGGCTCTTTTCAGACGCTCCGGGTTCATCCAGTTGAATTGGTCCTTTTTTTGTTATTTAGGGATTAGAAGCGGGTTCCGTGTCCTTTTGCTCCCTGAAATACAGAAATCTGCAATTAGGTTTGGGATTTTTGTTCTTTGGGCTTCAGCTTCATTCTCAGCCACAATGACCCCTAGAGGTGAATTATTACCCACTGTTACTGTAAAGTATACCTTCTTTAAAACGTTTGATGGTAAACGATGGCAATCATCAGAAAACACAGCCTGAAAATGAGCGATTGGGAGAGGCCTGTAATTTGGAGTGCGTGGGTTGAAGGCAGTCTCTTATTTGGTGACCGCCACTCGATGGCTGCCTCAAAGAACGGGACCAATCCAGCCAATCGTCTTCCCCGGTTTATGTTGGACGGCCTCCGTCGCGAGGACACCTGCCCGCCAGACGCCACACAAACGCAGAGCCACCCACATAGTACCCACAATGCACTACTGCAACCTTAGCAGATCTTCGATATTGTCACAAAGTAAACCTATTGGAGCAGGAATTTAAATCATATAGAATTTGATTGGGAACGTCACATGTTTTTTAGTCAGCGAATTGAAATTTCAAAATACATAATATATAACATGAAAACAGGAACGCTTGAATAAACAATATGTTTTGAAGTTAAGTCGGATTTAGAAAACTAATGAGAGAGAGAGAGAGAAAGAGAGAGAGAGAGAGGTTAAGATAAGACAGTGAGGTCATGTCACATTTATTTGTATAGCCCATAATTACAAAAAGGTAGGGAAAGAGAGGTAGAAGGGGAGGGGTGAAGGTAGAAAGAGAGATAAAGAGAGTGTTTAAGATAGATGGGGAGAGAGAGAGAGAGGAATATGGTGAGGGATAAAGAAGGTAAAGAGAGTTGTGGGAGAGAGAGTGTGGTAGAGGGAGAGTTCAAGAGAAGTAGAAATAGAGGTGAAAATGAATAGAGAGAAAGAAAGAGAGAAAAGGATGAAGATAGATTAGTAGAGAGGTAAAGAGAAGTAGAGAGAGAGGGGAATGTACATAAAGACAGAAAGAAAGAGAAAGAGGTAAAGGTAGACAATTTTAGAGAGGGAGAACGAGAGAGAAGTAAAGTTAAATAGAGCAAGAGAGAGAAAGAGAGAGAGACAGATAGATAAATGTAAAATGATGAAGGGATAGACAGGGAAAGAGAATGGTAACAAGGTGAAGAGAGAAGTGTTAGAAAATGAGGTAAAGATAGAGAAGTAAAAATAGACAGATGGAGGTAGAAAGGCAGAGAGAGAGAGAAAGAAAGAGAGCGAGCTAAAAGACAGATAGAGTAAAAGATACAAAGAACGAGTTAAATAGAGAGGTAGAGAAAGAGAGAGAATGGGTGAGAGACAGGCGGGTAGAAATTGTGAGAGTGATACAAGGAATTTTTTTTTTAAATGAGCATAAGGTTAAAATTTTTAACACGTGTGAATTTTTTTTAAAAAGATTTTTATATTCATTTTGTTTTTTTTGGGACATTTTCTTGCTTACATCAAACTATCTTGTTAGCATATTTTTTTTCACTTTAGTGTCGGCGTTGCGCAATGAAATGTTCATAAAGTGTCTAGCAGCGAGCTCCTTTTGAAGCTTTTTTTTATTCTTTTTCTTTGGGCTGCCAAAACATCTGTCTCCCGACACACCCTGTAATTACCGATGGCCGGATAAAAATGGCCTCCCGTTATTTCCACACTCGCCGCCAGCGCGCAAAGTTTCGATAGGCCGAGAATTCTTCCCTTTTTTCTTCTTTTTTTTGCTGCTGCAAGGAAAACAATGCAAGCCACACTGCATTCTTCATTTATTTATGTTTGCAAAAATAAACTCGCTTATGCTGAGGCTTAGGACAACATTTGGATTTTGTCAAGATAACAAAAACTTGAGAGTGGAAATTCAGATTTTTAAAAAAAAACATATTTAGATTGGAGATTTAACCTTTTAAATCACGCTCGTCGACAAATCAATGATTTCATTTCTGGTGTCTCATATCCTGACATAGGATGCGTGATAATCATCAATTCGATAAGCGACAAATTTGACGCCATTGTTATCGACCCGATAGAAGAAAGAGTCAGTAATTACAAATATTCCAAGCATTTATGTTCCTAATCAGAAAATATTTTTTTTTGTTGTTGTTGTATTTCTGTTGTAATATTTAAGTAGTCCTTTTTTCATAATTTCTCTGTCTCAATATTTTTGTCGTGGTATTTTTGTAGTATTTATGTCATAATATTTCTGTCGCAGAATTTTGTATTATAGTAATAATGTAGTTGTCCATCCATCCATTATCTGCACCACTTATCCTCAGTAGGGTGGTGGGGCCCAGGAGCCTATCCCAGCCATCTTCGGGCAGTGGGCAGGGGACACCCTGAACTGGTTGCCAGCCAGTCGCAGGGCACACAGAGACAGACAACTCACTTGATCGCAGGTTCGATTCCCGGCTCCTCCGTGTTATATGTCGAAGTGTCCTTGGGCAAGACACTGAATCCCTAATGCCCCCAATAAGCAGGTCGGCGTCTTGCATGGCTGCTATTGGTGTGTGAGTGTGTGTGTGAATGGGTAAGTGTGAAGCACATTGTAAAGCGCTTTGGGAGGTCTTCATTGACTTGAAAAGTGCTATATAAATGCAGACCATTTACCATTTATTACTTGCTCATTCACACCTTGGGACAATTTGAAATGCATGTTTTGGGGAAAGCAGGCACGGGGAGAACACGCAAACTCCACACGAGGAAGCTGAGTCAGCTGGACTTGAACCCTGAACCTCCGCACCCTGGGGCTGCACGCTCACCACCCATCTGCCGTACCGTTCTGACATTAAAGATTGGTAAAAGTAGCATCTGGTTTTGTCAACTTTTACTTAGAAGCAGTAATTAGACTTAAAATATGAAATTAAAAGAAATATGATAATCATTGTGATAGTGATTGATATCCATAGATAAGAAATGTTTTATCGTGATAACAATTTTTTTCACCTCGCCCAGGCCTATTGTAAACGTTCCATGGAGGCAAAAAAGTAACTGATTTAAACATCTACAGTGCGTTTTTTAAGTAGGGATGCTCGATACTTATTGGGCTGATTGTTATCAAACCCATAATGACCAAATATCATGTCAGAGTTGCCACCCCAATAGACAAAAAAGACTCAAAAATAAGTGACTTTAGAAATGCTATCACATAAAACCAGCCGATTACTGTCTATAAAATTGTTGCACAGCTTAATCGTGTCTCTTCTTGACCTGTTCCATGTGCGGGAGGCACTGGAGAGCTAAGAAAAAATCCTAAGCATGTATGTTCCTTATTAGAATAGATTGTGATTTTCTATATATTGATAATGTCAATTCCTAGTCTCTCTTACACGTATAATGTTATAGTTATTGTAAACATACATAAACATACTCAAAAAGTATTTTTTTTTCAAGTTTTGTTTTAAATAAATCAGTTGAATAAAAAGTATTTAACTCTATTTTTCATTTTTTTTATTGTTGAAACAGAATTAAACATTTTGTGATCTGCTCTCAAGTCGGTGTGTCGTATTTCGCCGTTAGCGTCGCTTTCCGTCGCTTTTCGGTCTCTCGGTTTACGTAACCCTCACGTGGAAGGTCACGCCCCCATGGCGTATAAGATGAACGGCCATTTTGGATTAAATGTCACAAAGAGCAGGAAGTCCTCATGAGACCTTGGCCTTGGGGGATTTGGAGGGTCTTGGGAAGTGTTCGGTCTGCTTGGGCACAGCGTGGAGGGGTTCCCTGTGAGGTGACTGCACCTGTTTGGGTTAATTGCTGCCAGGTGACGTTTGGGAAGAGTGGGGGTCCCCCTAGAAAAAAATACCCCACTCTCTAGAATGGATCAGCACCAAGTATGGTGAATTTAGATCATAATCGTCAGAGTGAGATTTATTTTCATTTTATTGAAATGGTTCATTTAATCCATTTGTCAGGATTAGAAGTCTTATTTTTTTATGCCCCGATCATCTCAATATCTCAAATGTAAATTAATGACAAATCCAATTTGTTTGTAGAGCATGTTTCAAGGAACTAATTGCCACTAAAATGTATGTATAAAAATATTCGGCGTACAATAAGACAAATATATCCCTTCCTTTATCCCCACCTAATAAGCTAAACCACCTAATACTCAGACAGACACAATGGTTCAAATACAATAAAAATAAAAAAATAGAAAGGATTCTCACCCAAAAATCCTCATTTCAACTAAAATCCTTTCTAAAATCTCGCAAAACATTGGAGCTCATCTCAAAAAAAGATAAATAAATAAATTCATTTGTATCAAAAAACTCAAAACCCACTGGCATTTCCCCCCCTCGAAAAAAAGAACTCCAATCCTCAATTCAAGTCCCTTCCAGAACCCACCTAAACTTTGAGGTTTGAGGAAGAAAAAGCATCAAAAGAATTGAAAAAAATGGAAGAAAAAAACAATTCAGAAAACATTTGGTTCCCCCAAACACAGTATAGATAACCCAACAAACACCACTAAAAAGAGTTTTCCAAAATCACCCAAATGATTCCAATTGTTTCCCTGCAACTTCCTAAAGATAACCACGCTACCCCCAAAAACACACTTGCACATTCCCCCCAAAAAGATCTGCCTTAAATGAATCCACACTTTAACTAAAATTATCTTCAAAATACCCCAAAACACCCTTAAAACATTCTCATCAGGTTCCCACAGCATCCCAAAGATAACTCAACCACACACTGGCAACCCCCACCCACCACCAAAATAATGCAGACTCCAAAACACAACTGCAAGTTCCCCCCAAAGAAGATCTACTCCCTTCAAAGCATTCTATAATCCCCCAGAACACCCTAAAAACACCCCAATTGCTTCCCCACAACATCACAAAGGTAACCCAACCAAGCAACTCCAGAAACCGGTAAAAAAAATTCCACCTCCACATTTCCCCAAAAAGGTCTACCCCAAACATCTTAAATTTAATTCAAGTCCCTTCCAAAATCCCCCCAAAACACCCTCACAACATTCCCACAAAAAATCCAAAGATATTCAAATCAAATGTATTTGTAAAGAACTTTTCACGCAATAAATTGCTATTCAAAGTACCCCAAGCTTACACCCCAAAAATCACAGGTAAAAGGCACCGTCCCTGAAAGATGGCGGCACGTACCCCCAAAAAATATCCATACCAAAAAAATTCTGCTCAAAAATCATTGAAAACTTTCCAGGATAGTCATCCTGGAAAGGGGATTAGCTCACGCATGGCCCCTTCTCAAGGTTTCTTCATTTTCCTCATGTTGAGGTTTTTGAGTTTTTCCTTTCACTCATGTAGGTTTTAGATCAGTATAATGATAGTCTTTAGTTTGCAATAGTCTGTGGTCTGTGCAGCCCTTTGAGACTCTTTGTGATTAAGGTCTATACAAATAAATTTGACTTGACTTGACAATCTGCTCCCCAGAACATCCCAAAGAAACACCATCCCTTAGAACACACCTGGGCATTCCCTGCCAAGAGATCTTTCCAATTGAAATAACGTTCCGCCCAAATCCCCGCCTTATAACCTCAAAACATTCCCACCACTAGCCCGCAACATCCCAAAGATAACCCAACCCAGCAACCCTAAAAAACACCAATAAAAAATGTCCTTCCCCACAAAACACCTGCACATTCCCTCCAAAATGATGAACCCCAAAATATTCCAAAATCCCCCACAACACCCTCAGCATATTCCTAATCCCCAAAATACCCCAACCAGGCACCCTCAAAAGACACCACTAAATCTAGCACCTTCCACCGAATTTTCTCCAAAACGTCCACAAACATTCCCACCAAAAATTCTGGGTTGAACACGCACCCCATTTGATGTAGGGTTATTTTTAAACCCTAGCCTTCTATTTTTAATGCTTCGGTATATTGTGTTTCGGCTTTAAAAGAGGAGAATGCGTTAAATAAGAAAACATCCCCACTAGACCTGCAGAACTCCCCCACAATCCCCGGACAGACAATAGACGGACGCTCGCGTCTTGAAAAGTCTCACGGAAAACAAAACGCGGCCTAGGAATGATCCTCTTACATCTTTAGTCTGAGGACTGTTCCGTTTGAAATTGCAAAAAAAGTGAAAAAGAAATACAGTAGACACCCAGGGCCAGGATCCATTCTGAAGTGGGTCGTAAAGTGTAATTGACATATAGCGATGATTAAAAAAACGATGCTAATTAGCTTAGAACCCCCTCTACCCCAGATAATAAAACAGCATAACAATATTGCACATAGTAAGTGCTATGTAAAGGTGGTGTGTAAAGGTGGTGTATAACCCCTAACGTTCCTGTAAAATCCCAATTCGAGACGTACCCAAAGTAAATTGAACCATTTGAGCAATATGGACGGTTTTGGTCTCATCATCTTAGCTGAAAAAATTGTGAGACAATAGCTTGAAGCCTTACTTGATACCTTGTCAAATTTCATCACAACCTGAAAAACTAACTATTGTATTTTACACATTATTATAAGGGTAGGTTTAGGCGTTTCCAAAATTGGAGACAACCAGTTTACAGCACTAAAAACTTTGCAACTGTGTTTTATACTATAGCCAATTGTTAAAGAGATGTAAATGTTTGACTTCTCTTTCCAGAAGTCATTTAATGTTTGTGCACACTTGCGCGTATCAATGGGGGGTAACAATGAATCAGGAGTTGCGTTTGGGGTCCAATTTGAATACAATACGAACATCTGCGTATCCTTCTTTTCAGAGTTTCATTGGCTAACCAATGTGTCCATCATCAATTGAACTGGGTAATACTAGCTAAAGGTATTCACAGGTAAAGGATGCGATCTCCGTTTTTTTTTCTCCCTTTTTTTTTTGTTTACATTGTGGTGTGTTTTTCGAGTAAATATTTTACACGGTTGGACTCATTGGACGTTCCTGTATGTAGCGAGTCCATGTTTGCAGAGAATCATCTCAATCATCTCGTTACCAGGGGATTTATTGGTGAGCTATACCAGCTTTGTAGTTTTTGGGTATCTTGTTTCAGACTGATAGTGGTGTTACTGTGATAGGTAAATGGTTAGTACAAGTTGAATCCCAAGAGTTTTAGCTTTCAAATGTTATGTGGCATAATGTATTATAGTGACTAGTGACATCGTACAGACGGCTGGCCGTCGGAACTTTAAGGGGTTGAATAAAATTATAAAACATACATGTCAAGGAAAATCGAAATTTTGTTTACCTTCGGTGTCACGTGAATTATGCCGGTAGAGTGGAGTAGCAGGTGGATGCAAGAGTGGGAGAAGCCAGCAAATTAGAATTAAAACTTGAAAACTTCCACTTGCGAGGTTTGTCTTGCCCTAACAAGACTTTTTTGCTTTTATTGGCTCCTCATTCCTAGTAACTGTTCCAATCAATTGGCGATTGTTTACAGTCATGGTAAATAGCAGGTGTGCATTGGTCGTATTTCTTGATAGTTGCAGGCATTTTTTCCCACATCTTTTTCCTTCTCAATAGACAATAACTACAATACAAAAAATAAAGTATTGGATTACCGTACTCGCAAAATCTTTACAAAGATTCTGTACTGAATTCATAGAATGGCATTGTGAGAGGTAGTTCAGCCGATAGCATTTCAGCAATTTAATGAAGACGTGACACAAACCAATAGCAGAGCAGCATTTGATATGACATCTGCCAATAGTGGACATCTTAGAGACATAAATCATCCTAGCCACACATAATAGTTGGTTGTTGACGTTGTTTAGTGAAGACTATGCTGCAGCGAGAGGCCAAAAAACATTGGATTACACACTAGAAAGTGAAAACTTTGTACCATCTTTCTTGTCTTTCTTTCGGTTTTAACCTCGATTTATTTTTGTTGTGGTTTTCATTGATATTTTCTTTTATTTCTGTCTTTATTTTAGTATTCTTCTTTGTGTATTTTATTCTACTTCCACATTCCCCCATTTGTTTTCTCTCTTCTTTAATCATCTTTTCTCCCTTGTGTGTTATTGTGGGCAGTCATTGATTTTCATCCGGGCCGCCAACGCCGACGGACAAGAAGTTTCTGGCTACATGGACTACGCCCACAGATTGCAGACACAGGATTTTGCGCCGTATTTCAGAGGGAGGAAGAAACTGGTGCCAGGACCTTGGGATTTATGGTGAGTCTCCTTCAGACTGGGGCCGGTTTTGGGCCTAGTTGAGGTCTTTGGGGACACGGATGGGTGTCTTAGTTTGCCACCTCTGCATCGAGCTTTTAAAATAATGACCAAAAGTGATACTTGACACCCTAATAGTAAACCCTACTTTGAAAAACACATTAAATATCTAAAGCTTAAAGTGACAGTGTGTAAACAGGTCATGAATGGACTGCTCCCTTGTGACCATATAAACTTTTAATGTTCTATAATTCAACCAGTTCAGGGTGTCCCCTGCCCGCTGCCCGAAGACAGCTGAGATGGGCTCCAGCATCCCCGCGACCCTCGTGAGGATAAGCGGTGCAGATAATGGATGGATGGATGAATGGATGTTCTATAATTCACCACTAGAGGTAGTTATAGCTTAGAGTGGAGCTGTAAGCATACACATTAGAAGGAGACACACTACGAAAACCTGATGGAAAATTGGGATGGATTTCCCAAACTAATTCTAGATTTTCTCAAGTAAGGATGAATTTTATCTAGTGACAGGACACGAAAGCTACTCTTAATCCCCCCCAGCGACAACAAGACAGAGCAAGCTGGAAAAAAGCCGATAGGAGGAGTTAGTCATAGCTGTTGTAAGTGGCTGGCTTTAGCGGTTAGCAGGAGAAGCTTCTAACAAGATCAGTAAAATATTGCAAGAAGGTGCTTTACATGGAACATCTAACAACAACAATAGTAACTCGCCATATCCTGCAACTGATTGGCTTACATGAATGGTTAGAGAAGAAAACAGTAGAAAAACTGGGATTCTCCCTTTAGCATCACTGAAGGTCTTGAATACAGTAGAAAAATACTTTATTGCGACTGTTTTTTTTTCTCTTTCTGTTGTAGCTAAATGAAACTGTGAAAATATATATTTTGTGAATTGTGCGGAGTTTGTATGTTCTCCCCGTGCTTGCGTGGGTTTCCTCCGTGCACTCCGGTTTTCTCCCACATTCCAAAGACATGCATTTCAGGTGGATTGGCTGGTCCAAATTGTCCCCAGGTGTGAATGAGCGAGCGAGTTGTCTGTCCCTGTGTGCCCTGCGATTGGCTGGCAACCAGTTCAGGGTGTCCCCTGCCCATTGCCCAATGATTGCTGGGATGGGCTCCAGCACCCCCGTGACCCTACTGAGGATAAGCGGTGTAGCTAATGAGATGATATATATATATATATATATATATATATATATATATATATATATATATATGTATATATATATATACATATGTATATTATCCTGTTTCTCTTCCAACTCTTAATTGAGTTTTATACCCTGGAGTGCCATGTCTAATCTCGTTTCATACAATGTCTCACGTTAAAATCAATGACAATAAGGACATTTCAATAAAATTCTATTGCATCGCTGACTTAATTTACACAGCACCCGAGATTCTGACCTGAATGGAGAGAAATACATTGTGGGAAGTAATTCAGCAAATACAATACCGGTGTCCTCCTGATGCATGACGACAGCAGACTAGTGTTTTGAATGGCGTGGACCAATAGCAGACAGGCATTTTATAGATGTAACTCGTCATATGCACTGACATATTTTATCTGTAGTATGGTTGGGAAAAAGGCAGAAAAACCATCTTATTCCGCACCAAAAAGTCAAAACGTTGTAATGCGGGGACGTCGTATCCCGGGGGCCTAGTGTCACGTCTTGGAACCCAATCCTGCCTTGTTGGAAAGCATAAAGCTTCCTTGAAACCTTCCTCGGAAACTCGAAGCCGGTGCGCGGCCGCGTTCTTTTAATGGAGTCCCGTGCGAGTTCACGGCGAGTTCACGCTTGTTTGAGGCCGTAAAAGCCAAGGAGCGCTCGCTAGCGTCCCAGCGTGAGGCCGTTACCTCACCGCCGCCGCCGATTTCCCTTCGCGGCCCGAAAGGTCAGCACGTGTTCTGCTTCCAATTTGGCGTCGCCCTAAAGCTAAGCTGCGGCTAATAAGAGCCCGAAACCCAAGAACGGCTGCCATCGCTAAATAAACCTGCCCACATTTTAAGAGCCGCCGCTGGAAACCTGTGATTGGGGCAGAGTCATTCGTCAAAAATTAAATCTACCTTGTCGTCAAGTCAAAGTACGATTTTCTCGTTTAAATTGTTTCAAATAGGGATACAAAATAGCTTCCAAACATTATACTGAAAGACACACATTCCTTGGCAAAGAAAAATATATAATTTGTTCGAAATCTAGTGGCTTTATCTTAGCTATACACATTATTAGCTAGCATAATTGTAAATACAAAAATCAGGCAAACGTAACATTTGGCCAATTGCAGCTGCAGAGGTCATGAAGGAAATTTATGGCAGTGAAGATTTGCTGAAGTAAGAACACTTAAAAAACTAGACTACATTTTGTGTATGTCTAGTTCAAGCAGTAACCTGAATAAGAAACTTGTGTGTTGACTTGGTTGGGAAGCTGTCAATCTTATTGATGAACAGTTAATCTTGATTGAATTGCCTAACCCTAACACTAACCCCTATCACTAACCTTAACCCTAACTCTAGCACCTAACATTTAACCCCTAGCCCTAACCCTAACCTTAACCCTAACCCTAACCCTAATCCCCTAACCGCCTAACCCCTAACCCGAACCCCTAACGCCTAACCTCTAACCCCTAACCCTAACGCCTAACCCTCGCAGGATTGCAACCCCCCCAAAAAAACCTTGTATAAACAAAACAAATCTTAATGTACTTGCCCATTCAATCACAATACCAATAGCCATGCAACTGACAATGGCCGAGCTCTCCAGTACCACGCACGCATTACGAAGAGGTGGAGAGGAGACACGACCCAGTTGTGCTACTACTTCTATAGAAGATCAAAATATATTTTCACGAGGAACATAACAACCTATACTAGGGGTCGGCAACTCAAAGTGTTGAAAGAGGCATATTGGACCAAAAAAAGAAAATTTGTCTAGAGACGCAAAAAAACAAAACCCATGTACAGTGTAAGTCTTATAATGAATGCAACTATATTAGCTATATTAGCCTACCATCAAAATCACTATGGCCTATCCTGTGGAGAATGATGCACCACGTGACTCCTCTCTCTTTCTCTCTTTCTCTCTCGCTCTTGACTTCTTTTTCCCTCACGCGCTTCATTTCTTTCTACTTCCCTTTAACTGTCTCCCTCTGCCTCTCTCTCTCTCTATCTCTCTCTCTTTTTCTCTCACTCTTTACCTTCTCAATCCGTCATGCTCTTCCTCTCATTCTACTTTCCTTTAACTCTCTCCTTCTGCCTCTCTCTCTCTCTCTCTCTCTCTACTGCTCTCTCTCTCTTTCTCTTGCTCTTTACCTTCTCAATCCGTCATGCTCTTCCTCTCATTCTACTTTCCTTTAACTCTCCTTCTGCCTCTCTCTCGCTCTCTCTCTCTCTCTTTCTCTCTCTCTCTCTCCCTCTATCTATCTATCTATTTCTTCACCTTCTTTATCCCTCATGCTCTTCCTCTCTTTGCTCTTCTCTTTAACTCTCGCCATCTGCCCCTCCCTCCCTCTCTCTCTCTCTCTCTCTCTCTCTCTTCTCTCTCTCTCTCTCTCTCTCTCTCTCTCTCTCTCTCTCTCTTCAGGCCTGAAGAACAAAACTTAAATAATGATATCCCTAATTGTCATGACAAGAATCAAAAACCCTCCATAAAAACGGCTACTTTGTTACTAAAACCTGCTTATGACAGCATTGTGTAAATTCTCTGTTGAAATTGGGAGTGTGGCGGTATACTATGACGCAGGCGCCTTACAAATAAAGCTTGTCAATATGATTAACCCTGGTGTGGTCTTCATTTCAAGGGCCATTTTTGTACTTTTATTTATACAGCTTACATGAAAAATTCAAAGTTAAATAAAACATAACTCAAAGGGATTTTCCTGGCTTTTTAACAACACAGCCCTGAAGACAACAGGAGGTTTAAGTACTTGCAAAAACAAAATTAGCACAGAAAATGCACTTGTCTTTTAAAATCAAAAATCGCATCGAAGTTGCAATACTGGTCTGAAAATCGCAATACGTTTTTTTTTTTCCGAATCGTACAGCCCTATGTGGTACACAAAAATTAATGGAAAACCCTTTTTTTAAAATCAAGACAATTCCATTAATAAGTCCCCATACTGGGTTGTAAACATTGCATAAAAGGAAAAAAAATTAAAATGCTTTTTAATATGACAGCTACTGTGTTTCCAAGACCATCTTGTTAAAAGGCGCAGTCTCCGTAGCTAGTTCTATTACCGTATTAAACACATACACTGCTGCCTACTGATCCGCTTAAATCGGACTCACTTTTGCATGGTTAGATTATGAAATGAGGTCACTGAGAATGTCACTATCACATGAGTTTTCTAGCTATATTAAGTGTATTATTTAATCATCACCTATTTACTTTAATAATCACATTATTCATTTACGTTGTTGTGAATGCACATCATATTTATCCACATATTTCAGTGAAGTAGACTGATCAGTGTACTTTCAAGCAATGGCCTTATCACATAACCTTGAAGACTCAGCAATGTGCAGTACTCATCTTGTACAGGGAGTTCCTGTTTTTTTGCATTGTAATGCGAGGTCTGAATTCTGAGTGTCTGCAATGCTCCATGTACAACTTTTTCACTTTACGAGAGGGGCCAAAACATTCTTGCATGCCTTTGGTGGAAGAACACATGTCCATCAATTGGTCCGGAGTGCACTTTGATTTTATCTTTATTTTGAAACTTAGTAATAAATGTGCTCAAGTGCATTGATTCTCTCCAGCTCTATTTTTTTCAAAGTCCGGATACTCGGTCCTGTACCGGAAAAGAACACGAGGCGAGACATCGGAATGTCCTTCTCAGCGCTTTGGTGTTGGTGACGTTTGCATATGTCTTCATAAACACATTATGTAAATTACGATCGCCAAACAGTATTCTTTCATGAACACATTACAGACACTACGATCGCAACACACGTTCCGTAGGAAGCATAGTTCCCGTTCATGCGAAGGGGAATCAGATTTTGCAGGGGAGCCAAATTTAGTCACATCTCTCGCGGCTGCTCAGTTTCCATTGTCTTCCGTAGACATATGGAAAAGGTGAGGTTTTGGACATTGATTAATACTTGTGGGGACAACTCTCTTCAGCCTCCAGTAGCAGAATAACTTTCAAATCACTAACTACGCTACACCGTTAGCATCCATGAGTACTTCCGCAATAATGCATTGCGTGTGACGTTTATGTGTATTCTTCTGCACAACTCTGAAGCTAGTGGTGTTAAAGAAAGAGACCCTTTAAAGTCACAGGAGGTCGCATAGAAGTCTCATTTAGTCGGAAATGTGAACGATCTTACAAAGACATCGGATTTTACCCAAAAATGTTGTCAGTGTTAGACATGATTCGGCCGAGGCTCGACCTGTGACCTCCCAGTCTCGGGGCGGGCAGCCTACCTTTCATACGCTTCTTTACATGAGACACCGGGCGCTCTGCACAATTTGAAGATAATCTGATACTTTCATGTGTGTCTCATGGCCCTGAAAATATGGTAAATTGTCATATACAGGGAAGAAAATAAGTATTTGAACACTCTGCCATTTTGCTATTTCTCCCACTTAGAAATCACGGAGGGGTCTGAATCAGATGCACCTGTTTGAGGTTGTTGGCTGCATAAAAACACCAGTCCACCCAATACAATCAGTAAGACTTTAACTTGTAACATGGCGAAGACCAAAGAGCTGACCAAAGACATCAGAGACAAATCTCTACACGGTTACAAGGCTGGAAAGGGCTACAGAGCAATTGCCAAGCAGCTTGGTGAAAAAAGGTCCACTGTTGGAGCAATCATTAGAAAATGGAAGAAGCTAAACATGACGGTCAATCTCAATCGGGGTGGAGCCCCATGCAATATATCACCTCGTAGAGTCTCAATGATTCTTAGAAAGGTGAGGAATCGGCCCGGAACTACATGACAGGAGTTCGTCAATTACCTGAAAAGAGCAGGGACTACTGTTTCCAAGGTTACTAAGACGTCATGATTTGAAATTATGCATGGCACGAAAGGTTCCCCTGCTTAAACCAGCACATGTCAAGGCCCATCTTAAGTTTGCATATGATACAGAGGAGTCACGGGAAAAGGTTTTGTGGTCAGAATAGAACTTTTTGGTCATAATTCCACTAAGCGTGTTTGGAGGAAGAAGAATGAAGAGTACAATCCGAAGAACACCATCCCTACTGTGAAGTATGGGGGTGCTTTGGTGGTGTTTTTCTGCACATAGGACAGGACGAGTGCATGGCATAAAAGAGAGGATGACTGGGGCTGTGTATTGTGAGATTTTGGGGAACAACCTCCTTCCCTCAGTCAGAGCATTGAAGATGGGTCGTTGTTGGGCCTTCCAAAACAACAACAACCCGAAGCACGCAGCCAGGAAAACCGAGGAGTGGCTCTGTAAGAAGCATATCAAGGTTCTAGCATGGCCCAGCAAGTCTCCAGACCTGAACCCAATTGAAAATCTTTGGCGGGAGCTCAAAGTCAGTGTTTCTCAGTGACAGCCCAGAAACCTGACTGATCTAGAGAAAATCTGTGTGGAGGAGTGGGCCAGGTCACTCCTGCAGTGTGTGCAAACCTGGTGAAAGACTACAGGAAACGAGTGACCTCAGTAATAGCAGACAAAGGCTACTGAACCAAATATTAACATTCATTTTTCTCAGGTGTCTAAATACTTTTTTGCAGCTTTATTGCACAAATAAATTGTTAAAAAAATCATGCATTGTGATTTCTGGAGAGTTTATCCCTCTCACAGTGGACATGAACTGATGATGAAAATTTCACTCCCCTCCATGCATTCTACGTGGGAGAAATAGCAAAAAAGCAGCGTGTTCAAATACTTATTTTCTTCACTTTAAGTGACCCCAATAAGAATCTGTTTAGAAAATCGACATACAAAAGCAACGTCAATGAATGTAGACAAGATAAAAAAGAAAAAGCTCCTTTTCACACTCGCTTGAGCGAATTCAAAACTCTGAGAAAGCTTAAACTGAATTTGAAAACATGGCAAGGAAGTGGAATGCTGAGCCAGCACGCCCTTGCCTGAAATTACAAGCTTGTCCGGGTTGGCTCCCGAACACAATGCTTCCAATACGACGACCCCCTTTGAGAGTCCTCAATTAGTTTGCTCCACTTCAACCCTAAAAATAATACATAGATTTTCACACAATTGGGAGAGATTGTTGATTTGTTTTTCTATTTTAAAACTATTTTTCTTCCTATATATGTAAAAAATACAGAAATCCCTCGTTTTTTTACATTTAATAGGAACCAGAATCTCACACGCGAAAAGTGAAAATCTGTGAAGAATCGTACATCTGGACAATAAGTCGCAATTTTTTTCATGGTTTGGCCGTGGTGCGACTCCCGTGAGACTTAGATGTGAAATAATTAACACAATATATCATTAAGTTTTCATTTTTTATTACCGGTACCGCGTATCACTTCACGTGTTATTTTCACGCTAAACCACAAGAGGGCACTCTAGGCCTGTGTTGATCCTTTAATCCTTGACCGCGACGTAGAAGTGGGAAGAGGAAGCCGGCGCATTGTCTTCCTCCCGAGTTAGGGGAGTTGTTTACCGGTAAAAGTGACACAGAGGATAAATATTTGATTGGATTTGTGATTTTGAACAAAGATTATACTTTGTTCTTTATGCTAGAGTCGTCTGAAAAACTCTTTATCATATATTATGATGTTGCTGACGAGCGTGTCTAAGATATGCGTTCTCTATTTCATTCAAATTTTAAATCGCCTTTTCAAGATAACATGTTTGTTTATGGTGTTGGATTTAAACAAATAAACTTAAATAAATCCAATAAATGCGACTTATACTCCGAGTGCGACTTATACTTATTTTTTCTTCTTAATTATGCATTTTTGGGCTCGTGCGACTTATACTCTGGAGAGACTTATAGCCTGGAAAATATGGTGGTGTCACACCTTTTTTTTTTGGGGGGAGTGGCCTTCAGTAGATTGGCTTGAGAGAGAGAGAGATAGAGCGAAAGAGAGAGAGAGAGAGAGAGAAAACTAATATAAAACAGTTTCATCTTAAAGGTAAGCAGCATTTTAAAAAAGTCGATGTTTTGTTTTTTGGGGGCGTGCCTTTTTTAATGGACTTGCTGATTTACCGACAGAGAGAGAGAAAACGAGAGAGAGAGAAAAAGAGACAGAGAGAGAGAGATGGAGAGAGCGAGAGAGAGAGAGAGAGAGAGAGAGAGAGAGAGAGAGAGAGAGAGAGAGAGAGAGAGCAGTAGAGGGAGAGAGTATAAGAGAAGTACAAATAGAGGAAGAGCGTGAGGGATAAAGACGGTAAAGAAAGAGAGAGAGAGAACAAATGGAAAACAATTTTATTGTAAAGGTAAGCAGTGTTTTCAAATTAGACAATGTTTTTTGGGCGCACTTTCATTAAAGTGGACTTGCCGCTCTACCGACCGAGGGAGGAGGAGAGAGAGATAGAGAAAGAGACAGAGAGAAAACAAAAAAGAAAGAGGAAGAGGAAGAGAGAGAGAAAGACACAGAGACAATGAGAGAGAGAGAGAAAAAAAGAGAAGAGAAAATGCTTAGAGAGAAGGAGAGGGAATTAGAGACAGAATGAAAAAGAGAGAGATTGAAATACAGAAAGAAATAAAAATATTAAAAAAGAGAGTGAGAGACAGAGAGGGACCGAGAGAGAGAGAGAGAGAGTGAACAAATACATAAACAGTTTCATTTTAAAGGTAAGCAGTGTTTTCAAATTTGTCTAAGTTTGTTTGGACGCACCTTCGTTTAAGTGGATTTGCCAATCTACCAACAGAGAGAGAGAGAGAGAGAGAGAGAGAGAGAGAGAGAGAGAGAGAGAGAGAGAGGGCTATTTAAATTTTATGTACCCGTTATACGAATTGCTGCTAAGCCTAATTTGATTTCCTGCTGTGTTAGATTTGGTTTAAGTGAAAGACTAGTCATGATAGTAAATGTTCAATTCTAATTTATTTACTCCAAGGGGTTTGAAGAGCTATTAAAGTTTTATTTCAATTTATCACAAATATTCTTTGTTTCTTTTTGCATTGTTAAAACATTTTAATATTGGCTCTGAATATCGGTTATTAACCTTCTCTTAATACTCATAATCGGTATATTAATCCTGATTCAAAATCAGTAGCATGCCGGCTAACATTTACCGGCTAGCATGTCATCTGGCTGAACCCGGGGTTTGGCGCTCGCTCGACCTCAGTGGGGTTTTTAGCGTGCGGGTGCCACGTTGGCGTCTGCCGCTCCGCGTTCCCGTGCGGAATGTGTCGGACATTTTAGGACGAATAAAAAATGTTTCGAAAGTTGGAGCGTTTCCACCTGCCGACATTTTTTAGCTAACATGCGCAAGGTCGCTAGTTCAGGCAAACGTCAACTCCGGTCGAGCGTATGTCAAATACATGTTAACAAGGTTTGCACGCAGGGTTCGAACGTTGGAGGGTCAGGGCGAGGTTAGGCCTTCAGAAATAGGGTTTTTAGGTCTGATTTTCGGACAAAAATTGCAAGGGAGATAAGGGTTTGGGTAGGGGTTTCAAAATTAAGTTGCAGGACCTGTTTCAGCAATTTCAAGGTCAGCTAAGTGGAATTGTCTTTTATTAATGTTTTAAGTCTGGGTTGAGCTTTCTAGTTAGAAATTTATATTTTAGGAAAATATTTGGGATTGAAAGGAAGGTTTTTAGTGCGTGGTGAGGTTTTAATGCTTGTGTTTTTAAAATGGGTTTGGGCTTTTGAAGTTAAGTTTCAGGACATGATAGGGTTTTATTTAGGGTATTCAGGCCAAACATTAGGGGTGCAAAGAAAGATTAGGGTTTGTTAAAATAAAAGGGTTTTCAGTCTGTGTCAGGGTTTTAATGTTTAATTTTTCAGAACGTTTCCAAACAGGGTGAGGTTTTAAAAAACAGGTTTTGGTCAACGTCGGGGTTTTAACGTGTTCAAAATGGGGTTTCAAAACAGAGTTAGGGTGTTAAAGTTAGGTTTCAGGACATGTTTTTGCACGTGTTAGAATCTTAAAGCTATGCGAAGATTATTGAGCAAGTTAGGGTCTTGTATTACGGTTGTAATACTGAGTTGATGTTTGGTTTAGGGACAGAAAAGGGGTTCAGATTGTGTCGAGGTTTAACCCTTACACTTGGGGTTTCAAAACAATTGGGGTTTCAAAACAGTGTTATGCTTTCAAAGTTAAATTTCAGGACATGGTATCTAAAAGTGTCAGGGTATTTTATTAGGGTTTTAAGATGGGGTAAGGTTTCAAGTTTGGGTGAAAGTTTGAAATTGAGATTTTAAACTGGTCAGGGCTTAAATTTTGGGTTTCAGGTTAGAGTTCAAGTAATTGTTTTTGTTTTGTTTTGTTTTTTTGCCTGTAGTTACTACAACTGGAGCAATCAGGCGTCAGCTTCCACGAGCAGTTCCAATTATGATGTGATTTACGAAGAGAGCCCCGCCTTTCGCTTAAGGAGGAAGACAGACGGAAACGTCCTGGACGTGGACCCCAAGGTGGGTGTGGACAGCATTTTTTAACACAAATCAGTGTTTCAAATTGTCAAATAGGGCTTCAACCTCAAACAATGTGGCTCCAAAATTATCTCGAGGGGTTCGTAAAGAAATCAGTCAACTGATTTTGATAAAAAAAAGTTCCAAACCCTAGTTTGAAACCTTAACATTGGTTTAAAACCGTAACTTAAATCCTAAATCATAGTTTTAAACCCAATTTTAAAACATCAAATTCAGTTCAATGTGGAATAAGTGGGAAATAAATACAAAAAATAGTAAAAGGATATATATATATATATATATATATATATATATATATATATATATAATTCGTTTTGGAGTCTATAGGTCACATACAAACACACACACACTTACACACTCGCAAATCAGAAAGTAGCGGCAGTGGCTCAGGAGGTAAAGCGCTCGTCTTGGGATCAAAAGATCGCAGTTCGAATCCCGGCTCTTCCGTGTTACATGTCGAAGTGTCCTTGGGTAAGACACTGAACCCCTAATTCCCAATAAGCAGGTTAGGGCCTCACATGGCTGCACGGCCGTTATTGGGAAATGTGAAGCACAATGTAAAGCGCTTTGGGAAGTCTTGACTTGAAAAGCGCTATATAAATGCAGATCATTTCATTTCATTAGATTTTGATTAGATAAATAGATCAAATAGATTAAAAAGACTAAACAGATAAAAAGAAAATACATAAATATAAAATAATACAATAAAATATGAGTAAAAATCAAATTTTAGCTATAAAATAAATGTATTCAATATGTAAAACATGAGTCAGTGTTAAATATATATATTTTTTTTTGGTAGAATAAAGCCAGTTTGGAGCAAATACTCACTGCTTTTTGGCGTTGCAGGCCCCAATCGGGCCGAACGTGCGCCGGACCGCCTTCCACTCGGCCCTTTACCCGCACGCCGTCATCTTGGACCACCATGTTGTTTGAAAAGAAGGAGAAAAAAGTCACGGATGCAAGGTATCAGATCCAGCATCTGGGCGGAGGCTCGACAACATGAAGCCGCTTATCATCAAGTTATAATGGTCCTTCCCGGCCTTTCATCTCTCAGCCCTTTTTTAGCCGCCATTATCTATTTTGGTCGCTGCCCCCCCACCCCGGGCTCGGCTCGTAACTTTTTGGAAAAGTCATCAAAGCTCTTAGCTTGCACGCCACCGCCACAAATTTCGGGATGTCCTCTTGAGGGCGTTTGGCCTCGGATCATTCTTGGAACACATATTAAAATCTAAAAAGGCGTACTTCCTGTGTCTCAGCTTTTTGTTGTGTCGAGTAGCACAAAATAGAACAACAAAATGTTTTCGGTCACTTTGTAGCAAAACGTCCGACGTCTTGTGTCTTTTTTGGGGGGCGTGGCTACATGAAACGTTTTTGCTCAAAGTGCACCTAAAAAATACATTATGGATGAAACGCCAAATTTCCAAATATTCCCAAAGAACGGCTTTACATTTTGGATGGATTTTTTTGTGGGTCTGTCATCTTCCATTTTATTTTTTTAAAATCGGATTACTTTTCAAGCATGGCAACGCAGCTGTTATCGTGTATGCGGCACAGTTCTGACGTCAAGGGGTCAAACTTTCCTGTGTGGAGTTTGCATGTTCTCCCTGTTCTTGCGTTGGTTTTCTCCGGGCACTTCGGTTTCTTCCCACATTCCAAAAACATGCATGTCAAGTTAATTGGCCGGTGCAAATTGTCCCAGGTGTGAATGAGCAAGTGAGTTGTGTGCCCTGCGACTGGCTGGCAACCAGTTCAGGTAGTCCCCTTCCTAGCACCCCCGTGGCCCTACTGAGGATAAGCGGTGTAGATAATGGATGGATGGATTACTTTTCAGGCAGTAAGTATCAAACAATGTCTCGGTTTGTCTCCGCCATCTTGTCCTGTCTTCCTATTCTGGTGCACTCCTCTGAGCTTCTGCCCCAAAATATGAATTTGGTTTGAATTGTGAATTTTCAAAGATTCCAACAGAACAATAAAACAATTTGGACAGACATTTCTGTTGGTCTGTTGTCCTACTTTTCTTTTTATTTAATCCTATTACTTTTCAGGTAAAAAGCTTCGGACGATATGTCTATTTGTCTCCTCTGTCCTAATGCTCTTGTTCTTCCAACCTGGCGCGTTTTCAAGAGTGTACCCCGAAAATTAATTTTCTTTGTGAAGCGAATTTTCCAAAGATTCAGAGAAAACTGCAAAGAATTGAGCCTGTAATATTTTTTTTTAAATGGACAAACCTCACCTTACTTTTTATTTCTTTATTTTAACCATATTACTCCCCTGGCACGAAGCATCAGGTGATGTCTCCATTTTTCTCTTGTTGGTCTCGTTCTTCCTTCCTGACTCGTTCTGCTGAATTGTTTAAACAAATCAAAGGCTAAAGGGGGTGGAGACGGGAATACCGCTGCTTTTATGCACCCCCTTTTTATGTTCAAGCATGAGGTCAGCATTAAGTAGTCTACATTTTTAAAAACGTCCTTTTAAATGTGTTGGTATGACAAATTATGTGGTGTTTTTGCTTACATTTAATTGGACATTTTCGTTTGTTTTTTTTCCAGTTCATCACCATATGCCTAACCAACTAACTAGCAAGTGTTAATCAGTTGTCAGCCAAGCAAAATTAGAGTCCCAATAAAGAGTGTGTTGACGTCAGGTGGGGCAGAGAACAGTCTAAATATGTCATTTTGGTCTGTTATCAGTTATCAAGCTGAACCTTGGTTAGTTTAGAATAGAATAGCCCCGTGACCCTACTGAGGATAAGCGGTGCAGCTAGTGAGATGAGATGAGAATAGAATAGAACGCCTATTTTGGCATTACACAGACTGTCATGATTACTCAATGCACTCACCCGTGCCCACTCGTTTGGCGCCAGTTGCTGCTAGTTGCCTGATTAATTCCCCTCCTATTTATACCCAGTACGAGAGTCACTCCTTGTCAGTCCGTCAGCGAACCTCTGCATACGCAAGGCAAGCACTTTGACTCTGGCTCCCGTCTGTCCCGTCTTCATCCGTATCCTACTCGCCTGTTCCTGATTTCCTGTTTGTCTCCGGGTATTGACTCGTTTTTGACCACCGACCACGCTCTGATCTCCCGCTCTGGCTAGCGACCCGTTTTTCCCATTTGAACACGCTCTGATCTCCCGCCCCGGCAAATCCACTCACTTCCGCATTCTGATCACGCTCCAATCCCGTGAGCTGCTTGCTCCCCCTGTCCAGTGAGCACCGGATCGCTGGCGTTTTTTTCCTCGATATCCCAATAAACTTTTGTGTGAAACGTTACGCGTTTGGGTCTACCATTTGTTTTGGTTCTGACACAGAGTGTCAATGAAAGTCGCAGATGCCCCATATACACATAGAATTTATAGTAACATAGAATTTACAAAGTAACTTAGAAATTAAAAGAAGTGCGATTAGATATGATAAAAAATATACCTTAATTTACACAGACACAAGACAACATGGGTGGTATGGCGGCCGGGTGGTTAGCGTGCAGCCCTATGGTGCAGAGGACCAGGATTTAATTCCAGCTATCGCAGCCTCCCTGTTGGGGTTTGCATATTCTTCCCGTGCCTGCATGGGTTTCCTCAGGGTACATCTGGTTTCCTCCCACATTCAAAAAACATGCATGTCAGGTTCATTGGCTGGTCCAAATTGTCCCTAGGTGTGGATGAACGAGTGAGTTGTCAGTCTCTGTGTGCCCTGCGACTGTCTGGCAACCAGTTCAGGGTGTTCCCTTCCCACTGCCCGAAGATACCTGGGATGGGCTCCGGCAGCCCCGCGACCCTACTGAGGCGCAGAAAATGGACGGATGAATGGAAGACAGAACACAATTTGAAAACCCAGTAGGCAGTGATAGTTTGTGATGTTACCAGTTAACTAGCAAGTTTGGCACTGTTTAGCTGGCAAATTATATCTTATGGATTCTTTCATTTCCCAAATTCAACTTGGTCACAATTAATCCTGTTTGCAGTTTTGTGCAATAGTATATGTTTTCACTTTTTATTCAAAAGCAGCCAAAAAAATAAGGTTTTGTGTGCTCCATCGAGGTAGTGATGGCCCTGGCGAAAAATCTGTCTCTGAGCCTGTTTGTCCTAGTTTTGAGGGACCTGTAGCGCCTAACAGACGGTAATACATCAAAGAGGTAGTGGCCGGGGTGGAAAGTGTCTTTTATAATGTTGATGGCTCTGCTACGGTATCACAAGCCAGCAATGTCCTCTAAACTAAGCAGAGAGCAGCCGATGATCTTTTGGGCAGTGTTTATTACTCTTGGTTTTTCCTGTCCGCTGTACTCCCAACATACCACACGGTGATGCTGGTTGCCGGAATGTTTTCCACTGTGGAGTTGTAGAAGGACACCAGCAGCTTCTATTTCAGGTTGTTCCTCCTGAAAACCTTGAGGAAGTGGAGTTGCTGCTGGGCCTTCCTCACCACAGCCCTGGTGTTGGGGATTGTGTTCAGGCGTCCTTTCCCCAAGCTAAGTGTCGATCCGCTGTTGTACAACACTGACGGATGCTCTTGAGTTGCTCCAGCTGGCCCCCCTCCCAAAAACAGTCCTCGCGCACCCCCCAAAAGTCCTCTAAACGCGTTCAGTGTGTGGAGGACGCCGCATGTTGGAATTATTGCAATCAGATGTCGAAGGCAGAGAAACGTTTCCTCCTCAGCGCCCCTGAAAGAAGAGAACGCCAGTCCTGGGGGGATGCAAGCTGCGGCAGGAGGGGGCCAGGGGGGGTACGCCTCATCCGGACGGGAGCGCGACACTACAGGATGCACGCGCTCAACGGCATTGAGGTACGCCGAGCCTTTAATGCCCACAATAAGCTGCTGCTTTCACACACATCTAACGTGAACGGCGGGGATTCGCTAAAACCGGGGGCGGGGGTGCGCCAGCAACAGATTGAGCGTATATTGTTTGGTTTGCATAACACGGATTTAGTTCAGATGGACTGTATTTTGTCGAAAGTTGCAGCAAATAGTGGCGTTAAAAAGGGTGCGTGGCTTAAAGACTTTGGACACTTCCACGAGGTCAGTGCATCGGCTTAACAAAGGTACACCAACTGAAAATAATGAAAGTGCATTGGGAAAAAAAGGACATGATCATTTTGGGAAGTTGGGCAGTGTGCCATATATTTGCGCAGGGGTGCGCTGAAGTTAGATGGTGGGGATTTGCCAAAATGGAAATGGGGCTGCTCCAGCAACAGATTGCATGTCCCTTGATAGTCTTACACAGATGGTCAGGAGGGCCAAACAAACTACTTGCCTGCTTGATCCGTTTCCAGCTTTACTGGTGAAAGATCTGTTCAGGATCTTAGGACCAGCAGTTTTAAATATTATTAATATATCGCTATCCTCACGTATTGTTCCTGTACCCTTCAAGTCTGCCGTCATTAAACCTACGCTTAAGCGACCAAACCTTGACCCAGAAAGCCCAAGTAATTATAGGCTATTGTCAAATCTGCCATTTTTTGCAAAATTACTCGAAAAGGTCGTTGCACAGCAGCTAAATGACTTTATGTCGGAAAATAACCTCTTTGAAACTGTCCAGTCAGCATTTAGGGCAAATCACTCTACTGAGACAGCCCTGGCTAAAGTAAGGGAATGATCTCCTCTTAGCAATAGATTCCGGTGCCCCATGTTACTGCTGCTGGATCTCAGTGCTGCTTTTGATACTGTCGACCACAACATATTACTTGTTCGTCTGGAATGCATTGGTATCTCAGGAACTGTACTCTCGTGGTTTAGGTCCTACCTGTCAGACAGGATGCGATGTGTTAATTACGGCAATCTAACCTCTAAACACTCTAATGTCCCCTGTGGCGTTCCACTGGGCTCTGTACTTGCCCCCCTTCTTTTTTAGTATTTATATGCTTCCGCTTGGTGACATTATCCGCAAGTATAATATTAGTTTCCTTTGCTATGCCGATGACACTCAACTGTATCTGCCACTGGAGACAACTGACAGTTAAGCTGTAGAAATCTGGAGGCTTGCCTTACTGAGATTCAAAGATGGATGTCACCTAATTTTTTGAGCCTTAACCCAGAAAAAACTGAAATGTTGATTATTGGTCCAGCTCATTCTCGTGAGTTGTTTTCAAACACTGCCCTGAACCTAAACAAATGTAATATCACCCAGAGTGACTCGGTCAAAAATCTGGGTGTTATATTTCATCCTAATCTGTCGTTTCAGTTACACGTGAAAAATATTACTAGAACCGCTTTCTCCCACCTCTGTAATATTGTAAAGATTCGTTCGATGCTGTCCCAATCAGATGCAGAGGTTCTAATTCATGCGTTTATTACTTCTCGGCTCGATTACTGGAATGTATTGCTTTCTGGCCTCCCGATGTCTAGCATCAAAAGTTTGCAGTTGGTTTAGAATGCGGCAGCTAGACTCTTGACTAAGACAAAAAGGTTTAAGCATATTATTCCTGCATTGGCCAACTTGCACAGGCTCCCAGTCAGCTTAAGATGTAACTTTAAGGTTCTCTTACTAACATACAAATGTTTGCATAGACTTCCCCTCTTATCTCTCTGATTTGATTTCCCCCGATGTTCCTGCACGGAGCCTCCGCTTGGAAAAAGCCGGTCTACTTGTGATTCCGAGAGCCAAGAAGTCTGCAGGCTCGAGAGCGTTCTCCATCCGGGCCCCGGTGCCGTGGAATGCTCTGCCTCCAGAGATAAGATCTGCAACCTCATTGGAATTTTTTAAATCTAGACTTAAGACAAACTTCTATTCAAAAGTTTATGATTGATGCCCACCTGATATTTTGTATTGTCCTGTCTTTTTCCAACTGCCTGGCTGGTGGTGATACGAAGGAGAAAGACAATTTGAGATGAGTCAGCGGACCAGCGTCTAACCTGAAGCATGTCAACGCCTGCATTGACCAGCTAGCAGAGATTGGTAGCTGCGTCATTGCCGTCGTTGATGGACTTTCTGGACTTGTTTACAGGTGGGGGCGTTGTTGCTGTCATGCACTTTCCGGACAAATTTCAACATGTTACCTAGTGTTCTCTTTTATTGATGTTTACTATGTTTGTGTACCGCAATTCAATGCTAAATCTATTCCACCCTGGTCATCCTGGAAGGGTCATTAGCACTTGTGAGGCCCCTTCTCAGGGTTTCTTTTTTCCTCACGCTGAGGTTTTGAGTTTGTTGGGTTAAGATCAGGTAATGGTGTAATTTGAATCCTGTGCAGTCCTTTGAGACATTTTTGAGACATTTTTGTGATTAAGGGCTATATAAATAAATGTGACTTGACTTGACATCTATATTGTCTGGCTTGTATGGGTTGGATTTAGTTTATTTTTGCTGTGTTTTGCCAAAAGTTGCAGCAACTGTGGTGGAAAATAGGGGGCGTGACTTCAAAGATTTTGACCATTCCTCATGGGGAACCTCGAGGGATTTCGGCTAAATTAAGGTACAGTACACGCACTTTAAATATTGAAATCGCTTTTAGGAAAAAAGGACAAAAACTTTTTGGAACGTTTGGGTGGTGCGCCACATGTTTGCAAAAGGGTGTAGGGATAGGGGGTGCACCTAACATAGATTTTAGGGATTCTCAAAACGGGAAATGGGGTTGCGCCAGAAACTGACTGAGTTTGTATCATCTGGCTTGTACAACTTGGATCACGAGATGTTGGGGTTTGAGTTGATTTTGACAGAATGTTCTCGAATTGTATGGGGGTGTTAAAAAGGGGGTATGGCTCTAAAGATTTGGTGAATGCTGCAAGAAGGGGGGTGTTGAAGTGGTGCATCAGCCCAAGTAAGGTACATAAACTGAATACCGTAAATTCCGGACTATAGAGCGCACCTGATTATAAGCCGCAGCCACCACATTTTAGGAGTATAACCGCTTTTGTACTTACACAAGCCGCACCTGTATGTAAGCCGCATGCGCCCACGTTAAATCATGTAACACAATCACAAAATTTACCCGAACCCGACTTTACATCCCGCAATTGTAACTGAATATAAAGTACACAGTCCAAAAACTACAGCCGGCAAATTGAACGGAAAATGATATCGGTACTTAAGGTTTGATGCAGACCTGCAGAGTCCAGGTCCCGTTGAAAATAATCCAAGGAAAAAAAAGCGTATATTTTCAAAAGGAAGGGTGGGAAAATATATATATCCACTATTGTCCGCCGCGTCCACAAATACGACTCACCTTTACTTCACTTCCCGTCAGCCCGCGTTTGCTCCGCCCCTTCTTTCTCATTCGCCTGTGGAAAACATATCAGGATAAGTCTCTAAAATAAATAAATTACAAAAATATACAGTTACAAATACATATTATACATGGTTACACCTATTTACAAAGAAAGACGGTACACCGAGAGAGTTTTCAAAGCTTTAATAATAATATTATAACTTTCATCCCAAACCGTGTCTGTGAAGGGCAGCAAAACGCTACTAGCAACACGCTCGCAACACTATATTGTGCACATGCTTAATTGCTGTTAAGATTGTCGAGAAAAACTGTTCATACTTCACATTGTTTATTTGATGTTACTAGTGTCAATAAAATTGTTCAAACCAAAAAAATATATATAACGAAATTGTGAACATGCTTAATTGCTGTTAAGATTGTCGAGAAAAATTGTTCAAACGTCACATTGTTTATTTGATGTTACTAGTGTCAATGAAATTGTTCAAACCAAAAAAAACACCGTCCTCATCTTCCCCCTTATGACGACTTCTTCATTGTCGTCTTCCCCAATTGGGGAAAGAGACTTTGTCATATAGACGTTGTCCCACGCTCCCTTGTTCAAAAACCAGCTAACAACACGCTCGCGAAGCAAAATTTACGTGCAGTAGCTCTATTTCCTTCTTTAACCGAATGCTTGATTGCTTTTAGCTTGAAAGCTGCGTAATGTGCCTTTCTCTTTGCAATATGCATGTTGAGGGTGTGTTGTTGCCGTCTTCCTCGGCGCATATATTCCACCGGTCTAAATCTTACCTTTTGCACTCGAGGGCCGCTGGCAGCTGTAAGAAAAGTTACATAAATTGGCCGCATCACTGAATAAGCCGCAGGGTTGAACGTTTGGGAAAAAAGTAGCAGCTTATAGTCCGGAATTTACGGTATATTAAATGCACTGTGGGTGAAAAGAACAAATCCTTTTTGGGTGGAAAATGAGGTGCCACGCCATACGTTTGCAAAGGGGGTGCACAAATGGAGGGGGGGGTGCGCAAATGCATTAAGAATGTTAAAAGAAGGTTTTGAAAATAGGTGTGATCAACCTTTAAAAATTTAAAAATTGGTGCAAAGGGGTGTCCGAAATGATCAATACATGAACATGCATTTTTTTTTTCATTTAAAAAAGTTTTGGAGGTAATATGCTTCACATCTGCAAAGAGGGTGCATGGATGGGGGATGCGCAGATCCATTTAGAATGTGAAATGTTTTTTTATAATTGTGACTACCACTTTGAGGGTTTAAAAAGGTGTGCAAAATTTGGTGGACTGTCAGAACGTTGATAAACAAAGTTGTGTCTTCACTATGTCACTAGTCACTGAAATATCGTATGCCACAATTCATTGAAAAGCTTTTGGGATTCAGGATATGCTGGGAAGTGCTGGGAACTTCTACTCATGACACGATTCCTCGCAAATATATATATACTGTATATATATATATATCTCATCTCATCTCATTAGCTGCACCGCTTATCCTCAGTAGGGTCGCGGGGGTGCTAGAGCCCATCCCAGCAATCATCGGGCAGTGGGCAGGGGACACCCTGAACTGGTTGCCAGCCAATCGCAGGGCACACAGGGACAGACAACTCGCTCGCTCATTCACAACTAGGGACAATCCACCTGAAATGCATGTCTTTGGAATGTGGGAGGAAACCGGAGTGCCCGGAGGAAACACACGCAAGCACGGGGAGAACATACAAACTCCGCACGGTAAGTCCAGTAGCTGGTTTTGAACCCACACAGGAGGTTCCCAAGACCTTAGAACTGTGCCGCCCACGCGCCAACCACTGTGTATATATATATATACCAACCCAAGTTGGATTGAACCAATTTTATTATTTTTTTTTTAATTTACCGGCTTAGTTGTTCCTGGCCCCACCAAGCAAAGACTGGTTGAAAGAAACGTCAAAAAGACATATTTATTTGATTGTCAAGCGAAAGTCGAAAAAATGTATTTTTCAGGTCGTTGTAAAGACTACTTTTGGGGGGGCGGAAATAGGAAAACACAAATTCAACCATTTAGGGTATGTATTTGATCCACGTTGAATGTGCTTAATAACCCAATTTATTATTCTTTTTTGTTGCGTCCCCGGGACAGGGAACTTTTTTGCGCATGTGCGTAAAGAAGTGAGAGAGAGAGAGAAAGAGAGAGAGAGAAATATCCAGCTGGTCCCCTCACATAAAATCTCTCGCTCTACACCGAGCAGCTTCAACCAAAGCCGAGCCTCGGACGGAACCGGACCGCCTCAGCCGAACCTTGCGCCTAGCTCTTTGGGCGCACCGGATTTTTTTGCCCCGTGCGCAATGGTTCCACGCAGGAAATAGGGAGCCAATTGGCGTGCGTAAAGAACCTCCATCCGCCCATCCATCCAGTCAGCATCAGGATGTCTTTGGGTCCGGTTCTGGCGCTCTCGGTGTGGTTCTGCTGCGTTCAATTGGGAACCTCCGACCGGGATACGGTGACGGAACACATGCATATGCTCTATGACCGCTCCAATCGGGCCGGATTCGCCCTCCGAGACGGGAACACTGTGCGCAGCTTTAAGGCGCACCCGGGTACGTCAATTCAATTGGAGTTTTGGAGAATTGGACCTGGTGCAGGTGCAAAAAAAGTTTGCTCACACCAACAGAACCGAGTATTTTTGGAAGGGAAGATTCTGTTTTTTTTAATCTCGTTTTCAGCTGTTTTCAAATGTCATTTGACTTCGTTTAGTTCAATGTTTGTTTGGATAGACTGATGTTAAACAATCAAAAAGTCAGTAGCGAATGCGTCAAGGGATGTTTAGCAACTTTGGGGTTTTGCTGCCCTCTGCGGAATGTTAAGGGGAGCGCATCCGCTTCATTTAAAACAGAAATGAAGAAGAATGTCAAATGTACAGTATACTGTGCTGTACTTATGACAGGGCCAGGCCAGGCCATCATGTGGCCCTAATCAAAATTAGATTTCGGGGCCCCATTACTTGATCATTAGCATACCTGCTACAACTCATTCTATGTTCTATGGCCACATAGGGTTCCAAAATTTGGCCAAGGGGCCCATCTTAGGGAGCCATCCAATTGTTTCATGAATGAATCAATATACTGTACATGCAAATAATTACATGTTATATTTCTTTTGGAATGGACTAGTCTCATCAAATTGGTTTTGAAACTATCACAATTAAAGACAAATATATGTATTAGCTCTTTGTTTTAAGCACATCTTTGATATTTCGTTTTTTAAAATATTACTCTAGTGGATTTCTTTAAGGAATTTCCAGTAATTCTGCAGTTGGATTTTTATTTAGGTTTTGTAGTTTTTTTGTAGTATTACTGTTATTAGTGTTTGTTTTTTGTAGTATTTCTGTAGTATTTCTTCAGTGCTTTTTGTAGTATTTCTAAAGTAGTATTTTCTTCGTTTTTCTTTTTGGTGGTTTTCGATTATAGGTTTTCTTTTTGAATATCTTTAGTATTTTTTTTGTAGTATTGCTGTGGTCTTATTTTTTAATATTTTGTACTGTTTTTGTTGTCTCTTGTAGTATTTCCATAATAGACATTTTTGTTGTATACTTGTAGTATTATTAAAGGGCAGGATTACTGTAGTATTATTTTTGTAGTATATATGTTGCATTTCCATAGAAGATTTTTTTTGTCGTATCGCTGTAGTTAAATTTCCCAGTTTTTCTATTGTAATACTTCTGTGGTAGTATTTCGGTAGTTACATCTCTCTAGTAGTGCTTTGTATTATTGTTTAATGCAGTGGTATTTTTTGCAGTATTTCTGTAGAAATATTTTTGATGTAATTTCAAAACAGTATTTTAAAAGTATTTTTGTAGTATTTCCACAGTAATGTTCTTTTCATATTTCTTTGGTATTTTTGTAATATTACTGTACTTCTTTTTTGTAGTGTTTCTGAGGTAATGTTTCTGTAGTAGAATCTTGCATTATAATATCACTCTAGTAGTATTTTTGTAGTTTTTCTATCATATTTTTTTTTCTTTTTAGAATTAAAGCAAAATAATATATGAGGTCTCTGTTTTCAAGCACTGTATTTGATTTTTAGTTTTGTAGCATTTTTGTTGTATTTCTGTAGAAGTATTTTTGGTGTAGACACACAAAGTGACAATGGGGACACCAAAAAAGTGAACTGCTCTTGGAGGCCCCCTGGCGGTCGTGGAGCCCTAAGCAGCTGCTTAGCTTGCTTATGCTTTGGGCTGTCTCTAACGTTTGATAATTATGAGAACATTTTCACATAATTGTATAATTGTATTGTTTTGGGGTTTTTTTTGTTTGTTTTTTTCAACAAAATTTGGAATATTCTTCCACTCAAATAGTTGGGTTTAAGAAAAACAAGTTTGGGTAAAAAATGGAGCCCATCCCAGCCATCTCCGATCTACGGGCAGTGGGCAGTGGGCAGGGGACACCCTGAACTGGTTACCAGCCAATCGCAGCTGCAAATCACATTAGTTCTCGCAGCTAGCTGCGTTCTTCATCGACACACGGGCCGAGTGATCCACCGCTAAGAGTACAGCTGGGCGATTTTACGTCCGCCCGGGACGATCGGAGACAAATTCACGAGAGGGTTTTTCGCTTCCGCGAGCGAGCCCCTAACCGGCGGGGCGGGTACTTTCGGGCGCGATACGCACAACACCGACACAGTTACGGGGGTCCCGCGCATGTCCGCCGCTTTTCGCCCGGCGCTTTTCGCCCGGCGCTTTTCGCCCGCCGTGCGCGAACGGCCGCCTGTCGTCGCACCGCGCTACTGGGGTCGTCGGACGAGCGGGTTCCCCCCAGTTACGGGGGTAGCCCGATCACGCCCGCCGCCTTTTCTCGCGTCGCGCCGTGTGACGCCGAACTCGCTCCGTCGCGCGGCCCGGGAGTGATCTCCGCCGCAAAATAAGTCCAGTGTTTGGCTGGTAGGGTTTAATTGTTGTTGTTTTTTTAATTCAGCCCACCAAAGCACCAAGATATACAGTAAGCATCTCCAATTGGAGAAGCCCTACCAAATATTCAGAGGTCAATTTTATTCCACATTTCAAAAATATAACTAAAATTGGCTTTTATCATCCCAAGAATCTAGCCAAAGTCCGCCCATTTCGCTCTCATGCAAACCCAGAGGTACTGATGCATGCTTTTATATATTCTTGTTTTGATTATTACAGTGCCCTGCTTCCCAGTCTTCCAGCAGTATGTGTGCTTATGGGGGCCAGGGAAAGGGATCACATTACACTAGTTTTGCCCCCTTTGCGTTTCAAGGTGCTTTTACTCATTTGTAAATGTCTTTATGGTATTGGGTAACCTATCCGTCTGATTTGCTTTAAGTCTATCGGTTCTCATAGACCCTGAGGTCCTCTGGCAGCAAGTGTGTACTGTTCGTAGGGTGAGGACCTGCACCTATCTATAGTAAAACAGCGTTCGGCCCCTTTGGTCCTCACCAATGGAATGGTCTGCTGGAAGACATCAGGTCCAAGGGGACCCTCGATATTTTAAGAGGAGGCTCAAAACCCACTTTTTAATATGTCTTTTGATTGATTATTTTTTGTTTAGTTTTGAACTGTCAAACTTCTAATCTGTTTATATTTTAGTGTTTCCTCATTTGGAGCTCCACACCATAGTCATATTTTAGTTATATTACTATTTATTTTTATTGTATTTTAACCATTGTATGTGTCTGTGTATCTCATGTTTTGGGTTGTTGGCCGGGGATAAAGGAGGGTATTTTACTGTCTTATTATATACGGATTTGTAAAGTGCTTTACAAAAACATTTGATTTGATTTGAAAAAAAGTAATTCGCGTCAGCATCCAAAAAAAAGTGTCAGAAAAGATGTTAAAAAGATATCCAGGTTCAGGCCAAAAGACGTCTTGATTTGGTGGAAAAGTCCAAGTTAAAAAGATTACTTTTTGGAGTCTACATTTGAATAAAAAAAACCATGACATTAGACCATTTTTGGAAAAAAATCTGGACCACGTTGAATACAAGGGCATGATTGGCATTGAGGGGGCGTGTTCCCACCAATATCAATCAATCCTTGTTTTGTCCCTTACCAATATTATGTGATCACTTAAAAAAAGCACTAAGTCCCCACCAATGCCAATACTGAGCACACCCCCTTTGTTGAATGGGCCACTCACAATTTGTCTTTTTATGGAATAAAGCATGTCTAAAATTGAGCAATCCAGATTTAGTTTAAAGTCCAACATCCAAAAGACATCAATATCATGTCTTCTATTTTGTACTCCCAGGCGAGCTGAAAAAGAAGAATCTCCAGATCTTCAACCTGACGTCTCTCAGCAAGTCAGAGGACGTCCTCTTGGCCACGCTGCACTTCCTGCCCGGTTACCTCGGCAACGGGAGCCGAGCCCGAGCCGCCCTTTGGAGTTTGTCCCCCGACGGGGACCGCATGAGGACCGTGGGTCAGTTTCAGGTCAATGCGTCATCACGGGACGCCGCTTCTTGGCGCTGGACGGACGTAACCCGGGCGGTCAACCAGGCTAAAGCGCACCGTCAACTGCTCCTGGCGGTAGAGCTCCCCCGACCTTGGAAAGACCTCCCCGGACCTTGGACGGAGCGCTCCCCTTACATCCTGGTCTATGCCAACGATTCGGCTATCTCGGAACCCGAAAGCGTGGTGGCCGCTTTGAGGAGAACCGCGTCGCCCCTGAACGCCACCCGGCGGGGGACGGAGGGCGCCCCCAGGCTGAAGCGTTCCCTCAACGTCCTGCTTCCCCTCCAGAACAACGAGCTACCGGGGCCCGAATACCCCTACGGGACTTCGGCCTGGGACGAGTCCAGTCCTTTCCAGGGCAAGCAGCCTCGGCGCAAGAAGGGACGCAAGCCCCCTGGCGGGCACAAGGTGCCACTGTTGCAGTTCGACGAGCGCACCATCAAAAAAGCCCGCAAGAAGCAGTGGAAGGCGCCCAGAAACTGCGCTCGCCGATACCTGAAGGTGGACTTTGCCGACATTGGCTGGAGCGACTGGATTATTTCGCCCAAGTCTTTCGACGCATTCTACTGCGCCGGCTCTTGCCAGTTTCCCATGGCCAAGGTTCGTACAGTTCGTACGGGTGCTTGAAATCTTTGAAAATGCTTGAATTTTAAGGTTGTGTTTTCAAGGTCAGCAAAATGCTTTCAGGCGAATTGCTTTAAACTGTTGCTATTGCCATGTTTTTTGGCAGTCTGACCCTATAGACCATGCAAAAAAGCCTCTTTTTTTCAAAGTGAGTGAAAATGACACTGGCAAGCTTGCTCTGGTGACTTGTCAATATGGCGTAGTCATGTGAAGCGTCACCGTCCCCTACTGGTCGCACCCAAGAGGACAGCAGCCACTCTAGGTGATATTACATTTGTCAATGTTCAGAGCAGTTTTTGAGAGCAAGTTACGGCATTTATATGGACCAATTACTAACATTTCAGTCTTTTCAGAGTTAAAGCACAAAAAGTTGAGTGACATGCAAAACAATAAAAAAAGTAAATTAAAATTGTACCTCTTCAGTGCTATAAACAAACAATAAAATGCAAAATAGATAACTATTTACAATTCTATTTTAACCACTTAAGATACAGATCCTCTAGGACAGGGGTGTCAATCTCATTTGAACTCGGGGGCCACACAATAGAACAAATATTCTGTGGGGGGCCGGACTAGAAGATTAAAGAGAAAGAAAAAGAGGGATAAAGAAATAAGAGAAAGAGGGAGGGAAAAGGAGAGAGGGCGGGACAAAGAAAGAAAAAGAGAGAGAGGGAGAGAGCGTGAGAAACAAAAGATAAAAAGTCGTGAGAGAGGGGGAAAAGAAAGGGAGAGGAAGAAAGAAATCCAATGAGGAAGAGAAAGACAGAAGGAGAGAAAAGAGAAAAGAAAGCGCGAAGGGTATGAAGAGAAAAGAGAGAAAAGGAAAAAAGGAAGTTAGAGCAAAAGAGGTTAAAAGACACAGAGAGAAAGAGACAAAGAGCAACAAAGGAAGAGAAAAAGAGAGACACAGAGTGAGAGACAGACACAGAGTGGGAGAAAAGGGGTGAGAGAGAGAGAAAGAGACATAAATACAAGTACAGTGGCTTTGTGAGTGGCACCCGGACATATTTCAACCTGCAGCTTGTTTTTCTCTTGCGCTTCTCTGAGTGTTGTCTCGCGGGCCGGATTCAATCCCTTAGCGGGCCTGATCTGACCCGCGGGCCGCCTGTTTGACACCTGTGCTCAAGGAACACGCAAAAAAATATGAATTAAAATCAACAAAACAAAAGATATGCCGTTTGTAAAATTGAAAGCTTAAATGAAATTTGCTTCATGGGAATGAATATTCTTAAAATGAGTCCAAATTTGGCTCATTGTTTTGGTTTTTAAACATACTGTATAGTATTTTCTTTCTTTATTGTCTTCAATTTTGAACTCAAATATTACCCCTATAGGGCCCTTTTTGTGTGATGCAGCCCAGCCGCGCGTGCATTGTTGAAGCACAATGGCAGAATTCATGTCAGTTTATAGCAGCCCATTGACACAAAAAGATGGTAGCTTATAGATAGGAAGAGCTCAAAATGGCACAATTTACTGTATGTGCTAGCAGCAGAGATGGCAACTTTTTATCGTCTTCAAAGTCAATAACAAAAACGTTTTGATCGGCGTTGGATTCCTTCCTTTGAAGTGACTGGAAAAATGAAAAAAAAAATTCCTTGAAACTGCTTGAAAAGTGTTCAAATTTGGCCATGAAGGTGTACGAACTCTGAAACTGTTACTGTTATGTAATATGACAAAAAAAAATCCCTTCGATGACAAAAAAACTGAACAAAAATGTTTCCATACATGACAAAGATCTACCGTAATATTTCATGTATAACACGCACTTGTGTATAACGTGCACCCCTAATTTTTTATCAAGAATCTGTATGATAGATATATTGTTTACATTTTCAAACTAAGTATGCAAGTGACAATCATTGAATATGTTGCTGTCATGATAACATTATGCTTCCCGTAGATGACAAACTAAATAAACATTTAGCATAAATGACAAACAGCTAAATAAAAATGTTCCCGTATACGGCAATCAAAACATTCTTCCCTTGGATGACAAAGGAACTAACAAAAATGTTCCTGTAGATTCTAAGGATTTTACAAAAAATGTCCCTTAGATGACAGAAAAACTATTTTTTTTTCCAAACATGACAAACAACTTAAGGAAAAAAATAATCCAGAGACGACAAAGAACTAAATTAAAATTTTACCGGAGATGACACAAAAACAAAAAGAAAAATGTTCCTGTCAGAACCATAACGGGAGGAGGTTTTCACACAAGCTTTATTTTACGGGAATGGGGCAGTCATGCGCGTGAACACAAACGCCAGTGATTCGGCCATCGCTGGGCGGAGGAAGTAAGACAGAAGTCCGGCGTGGAAAAACAGGAAGCCAGAGGCCGACAAGATCAATACCAGATACATGAGCAGATACCGGACAGACGGGGTCGATACTGGACGGAACGGGACAGACAGGATCGATACCAGATACATGAGCAGATACCGAACAGACGGGATCGATACCGGACAGGATTTCTTGCATTATATCTACCTGAAATTGTACCTTGTTTGCTAGTTATCAAGCTAAGTTTTAGCCTCCTTTCTAGTTAGCTATCATGCTTTGTTTTTAGCTTTCTATCCAGCTATTTAGATGGCTGTTTACTTTTTTAGCTATCTATCTAGCACCCCTTTTAATTTTTTGGCTGGTTACCATTCAAGCTACGTTTTTAGCTAGCCATCTGGCTAAGTTGCTATTTTAGAATATCAAACTGGGTGCCCTTTGCGATAATTAGTAACAAAAAGTAGCTCTCAGCTTAAAAGGGTGGAGACCCCTGCTGTAGTGTTATGCTAACTGTCGTGCAATGTTAATGAGAAAAACCTCCTCCCAGTAAAGAGTTCCTGGAAGGCACCGAGTTGCATTTAGATGTTTTAGATATGTTAAAAAGCAAAAAAATAACGTACTTCCTATCTGATAAAAAGCACGTCCGGAATGCGCACCACCTAATTGACCCCCGGGCGTCCTTTGTAGTGAGCACTAATTACTCCCAGGGGATTTCTCCAGCTTGGCGCTCCTCCTCGCCTGCAGGGGTTGCACTTTCAAAAGGGAAACGCACCCCTTTGCGAGAAAAAATGAACCTTGAGAAATTCCGCATTAACTGGAATTATAACTAAAATTATGTTAAACATGGTTTGATAATATTATCATTTCATAGATTTTACCTTAACACCTCTTTCAACATCCCAATAGGTTTGGCACACCCCTTTTTCAATGCAACAGTTTAAAAACAGACTCCATTCTGGTCTTTCCCTTAGTTTTTAATCCGTTCACTTAATTCAAGAAACATCAATGTGGTCTTTTCCTCACTCTATCATTTGTGCACCAAATTTAACATCTCCACAAAGTTTTTGCACCCCTTTTCTTCTTTCTATATGAAAATTGGTCTAAACCAAGGTTATGAAGCTACGCACCCATTTTACCGTCTTAATTAGTCCACGCCCTCTCCCGTTCAGATACTATGGAAAGGTTGTCTTTTTAAAACGTTTGTAGTTCAGTTTAGACACCGTCTTTTTTAGCTTTTTGCTGCCAGTGGTTAGGTATTGGAGGATGATGCACCCATGTGGGTGAGGCAGGAATTGGAAACAAGCATGCTAAAATGAAGGCGGATATGAAAATGACACAAAAACACGGACAATGGCCGACATAATTTAAAACGACAACGGATCAACAAACGCTAGCAGATCAAAATGTCCAATTAAGAGGGTGAAGGATAATTGCGCAGAGTAGTGATTGTAAAAACATGTGTCCAATTCAAACCCTCTGGTCGTAGGAGGTCTGTCAGAACAGGTGAAAAAAAAGCGATAAAAAATCACAAGGGCAGCAGCAACAGGATGGGTAAAGGTCTTGCCCCTTGGCACTGAGACAGGAAACACGGCGCAGCTGAGGTGCTTACTCCTTGCCACCAGGACAGGAAACCAGACGTGGCCAAGGTGCTTTCTCCTCGCCGCCAGGACTGGAATCAGGCGTGGCCGAGGGCGGTTTCTCCTCTTTGTCGAGACAGGAACCAGAAGCTGTGGCCAGGACAGTTATGTGAGAGCCTTCCCCTAGGTCTTTTAATGGTTGGGTCATTGGTTTATGATTTAATGGTAGATGATTGGTCCCTCGTGGCGCAAGCAGGAACTGCAGGCAGGGGTGGCGACATCAAGCTGGATATGAAAATCACACTAAAGCCTGTATGACCATAGCAGACGAAATGAAAAATGCCAACGACCCAAAAAGAACGAGTGCTCTCCTTCTCTCTTTCACACTACTTGGAATAGGTTGTTTTTTTTTTAAATGTTTGTGATCCAGTTGTTGTATCACCTCCTTTAGCTTTTCTTTAAGGTCCTTTAACCAAATTAAATAAATGACAATAATGACATTCATTTAGGGGACTGTTTTTTATGCTACCAAAAGATGGAGTGGATTTCGAAATGTGTGTAGAAAAATGAACAAGGTTTTTTTTCTACTTTACAAATACACACTCCTTTCAGAGTGGGTGTATCTTCTATTATTGAGGTTTCTCCATTTTCCTCAAGCTGAGGTTTGGAGTTTTTCTTTGCCCCTTTGTAAGTTTTAGAAATCAGAGGATGGTGAAATAATAGTCTGTAGTCCGTACAGCCCTTTGAGGCTGCCACAAATAAACGCGACTTGACTTGACTTAACTACAAGCTCAGGTAAAAGTCCTATTAATGGTCTTCATTGTATGAATAACGTTTCAAACGTACCCTTATTGGGGTGCGCTGGACAATTAGACTGGGTTTGTACAAGTGCTTGAAATGTCACGAGGCGTGGTGGGGGGAAGGGGTGACCGGACCAGAACGGAGGCAGGAGGCAGGAAGGGAGAACTCATATGCGTTGACGATCATAAGTTTTATTTAACAAAATAAAAGTCGCCCAATACTCCGGGACCAAAACAGAACAATACAGAGTTCCTCCGGCTTGAACTCAACAGGACAAGGCATAACAGACGGAAAATGTTTAAACCTAAAACAGGACAAGGCATAACAGACCTGGGATTGTGTAATGAGCCAGCCCCCGCCAAACCCAAAATCCAGCCTTAAATAGCAGACCAGCAATCAGCTGATCTGCTGCAGCTGAGTTCGGGGGCGCGGCAGACTGGTAGCCATGGCGACCGTGACATGAAATCCAAGAAAATTCTTGTTTATTTTAAGTCATGCTTGAATTTTGGGTGTAGTACTTTGAAATGTTTGAAATTCTTGCCACATTTCTCGGCAGTCTGACTCGACAGACTACGCATCAACTGGAGAAAAACATGTGAAATAATGAGGTCGGCTTATAAAGACGCCGACACGGCAGCTTCAATTGCAGTGGTTTCTTATGTGACGCGTCATCGTCCCCTACAGGTGCATCAGGACAGGTGCATCAGACAGAGATGCCGTCATCGAGTACTGTTCGTGGGTGAAGATAACAGGACAATCTGATTCATCAAACAAACAAATCAGCACTATAAAAATGGGGCATAGAGACTCAGTTTTATGTCTTACACACCATTTGTAATTCCGTGGTGTAGTAGTTAGAACGTTCTCCTAACATGCGAAGGGTCCTCGGCTTGAGACCAGGTGAAAACATTTGTTGGCCTGGAGTGGGATGGGTGCTAACAGGCTGTACTTGCCCAAGACACACCACAGGAAATGATGTCTCTATATCCCTAGTGGTTAGGGGGTTCAGTCACCCACCCAAGCCCCATTTAGCTGCTGATTTAATATTTGACTTAGGTTTCGTCATGTTTTCTAGTTCTTTTTCCAACGGGCGCTATCGTCATAGCTATGGGTTGAGTCACACTGGATTTCCACTTTTAACGGTACTGGAGAAATTGGAAAATTGGCCTTGAAAGTGCTTAAAAAGTACTTAAATTTGGCCATGAAAAAAGTGTACAAACCCTGATTAGAGTCCAATGTAATAAATGCATAAAAAGCATCCCCCGATTTTGAACGGGATAAAGTTATGAATGGAATTATTGAAAAAAATGAGAAAATGTGTGGAATACCTTGTGACTAAAATATTTTTGGGGGTGTGGTGCGCTTTTTTTCTTGCAGGCGCTGAGGCCTTCCAACCACGCCACCATCCAGAGTATCGTTCGGGCGGTGGGCGTGGTGCCCGGCATCCCTGAGCCGTGCTGCGTCCCCGAGAAGATGTCCTCCCTCAGCATCCTCTTTTTCGACGAGGACAAGAACGTGGTGCTCAAGGTTTACCCCAACATGACCGTGGACTCCTGCGCCTGCCGATAGTTTCTAAGGTGCTCTCCCCTTTTTTTCTCCCGTCACCATGGAAGCGAATCCAGAAAGACAGCTCTCCACTTCAATTTTTTTTGCCTGTAGACAAAGTGTGAGTGCAAATATAGTGAGTGAGGAAAAGGCGTGATCTATAGGTCGGACCGAGGGGAGGGCGCCACCGTCCCTGCCTGCAAAACCACAACACCAGACTGCCCCCCACCACCCTGCCCAAACCAGCCCGGCAGGGGGCAGGTGGCCCAAAGGACTCGCTGCCCACCAACCACGCACAGGCCGAGGAGGCACCTTTTGGGGCAGGGCGACCAGACCCCAGACAGGGCCAGCCCAGCCCGCCTAGGAGGCTACACTTCCCTTCCCACCCTGACCCCATTATACCCAGACAGTCACATCACCCCAATGGACAGAGTGAAGAGAGTTGTTGCGCCCACTTAACCGGACCAAGAACCCTCTCCACTTCCATTTTTTTTCCCTCACATAAAGAAATGACTCTTCTCAGTGGGGACCATAAGGTGTGCGCAATGTGCTCCAACGGTTTGAAATGAAGGACCATTAAAGGATGAATTCTTTGGACAGGGTGCACTTCTGTAATTCAACCAAATTTCAGCAGGCTGGTTATCTGTTTGTTTCCCTAAACAACTTTTGACGTACCTTTTTTTTTTCTTACTACTTGGTGCACCCAATTTTTTCTTCCTCTTCAAAAAAATTGAAATAAACATCCTCAAGTCATATTGAGAGCTCCACACCAAAAAATAACTTGTGCAGACCAAAGCCTTGAGAAAGAAGTCGTGCACATAATCCAGAATGAGAGTGTTGGTTCTCTAAGCGTTCGGTGACAAGTGCCTTTATAAATAAATATAAGAATAAAAACAGAATCTTTTATTGTGAAATTTATTCTTAAAATGTATTTCAGAGACAGATATTTTGTGTTAATAGCTGTTTTATTTTTGAACTTTTATACAATTTGTATTTTTTGTTAGCGACGCATGCTATAGGCTCACCATGTTGTTTTTTTTGTCCAACTTTATTTGTATATGGAAATGTCTTATTTATTTGAAGTTGTATGGTGGAGGGGGCGTGGCCTGCGTAGGAAAGAGGCGGGGCTATGGACATTTGAACCCCGGAAAAAAGTATATAAAATGGACACTTTTTGATATCTATGGAATGTTTTTTAAATATGAAAAATATTCATTGTTCTTTTTGCTTTTCATAATAATAAATTTACAAATGTACCTGAAATAAAAGAATTGTTTTGTTTTTTTTACAAAATGTGAAAGATTTGTTCTAAAAAAAAAAAAGGGTTTTTTTTTAACTATTTTATCAAAATATATAAAAAATATATTTCAAAAAAATATATATCTTATTTCAATGAAAATTTGTGTCAGATATTAAGTATCATTTTAAAAGTTTTTCTCCTTAGGAACATTAAAAAAGTAAACAGGAAACAGAATTAGTGACTTTAAAAAACAAAAATGAAACTTTAGAATTCACAAAAAGACTACGGTAATGTGTACTACTAAAATACTACATATATACAACAAAAATCTACTATGGAAGTACTACAAAATACACCAGAAATACTACAAAAGTTGAAGTGAAGTAATATTACAAAAACACCAAATACATTTGACATAAATACTATAAAAATACTAATATACTGCTTGGAAAATAATTCAAAAATACAAAACTAAAACTGCAGTAATACGAGAAAAAAATTACAGAACTTCAACAAAAATAAATACTGTACTACAAAAATACTACAAAAATACTACAGATATACAACAAAAGTTCTACTATGGGAGTACTACAAAGTACAGCAGAAATACTACAGAAATACACAAAATAATGCTAAAGTACTGCAACAAAAATAACACAAACTTAAAACTACTGTAATACCCAACAAAAACTACAAATATTACTACAGATATGCAACAAAAATTCTACTTTGGAAATACAACCAAAATACTATAGAAATACCAAAAAAAATACTCCAAAAAACTACTGCAGAAATACTACAAAAATAGTACAAAAATAAAACAAAATCTAATTTTGCTTAGGGTTTGGGCCCGGTCGTCCATAAGCTACGTCTTCTGTCTATCAATGGTCAATTTTATAAATATGTCAATATGCTACTGGCTGAAAGAACTCCCACCCACAATGCCTTTCTCTCTTCAGTCAGTTCAGTATCTCGTGTGCTTCGTAGAGACGTGATTTCTGAGTTAGAGTGACATTGTAGTTTATCTGAATTCATCACAAACTTTAATTTATTCGCTTTGGGTCCCAAGACTTGCATTGATGATAAGAAGTTCATAACAATGGACACAAAGCTTTAGATAGCGAAGAAAAAGTAAAAAGGAACACAAAATTCTACCCTTGCTAAGGAAAATGTAAACGAAACGACGGTCGGCATGATTATGAAGAAAGAGGAGGTGATAAAAGGAAGGAAACTTTCAAACAGCACACCCACCCTCCCCTACGGTAGTTTTAAAATCAATTTTGATTGGAATTCGTTTTCTTCTCCCCCTTTTGCATCAACCCGCTACTCATTGGCACCATCTCAAGTCCCATCAAAGATAAATCAAATAGCGTTCTGCCATTACGTGTATTTTTATAATGATACTTAATCGTACATACATATTTTTCATATAATCAGTACTTACCATAGAGCACAGGTGTCGAAGATGCGGCCCGCCAGCCGGATCAGGCACACTAAGGTTTTTAATTTGGCCATGGGACAACAACCAGAGAAGCACAAGAAAAAAATCAGCTGCAGTTTCAAAACGTATAAAATATACATTAAAATATTCAAAGAACTACCAAAATATGTATAAAATACAAAACAGTTGGAGCTTTTTACGCACTGAACAGATTTAAGTCGAACAACAACACAAAATCCCTGAAATGCAAAACAATAAGATAAAGAAATAAAATATTAACTCTTCAGTGCTATAAATACATGATAAAATGTAATGAGATACAGATCCTCTGAAAAACACGCAAAAGCTATATATTCAAATAAGTCAAACAAAAGCAAAAGATCAGAAAGCCCTAAGATTTCAAGATTGAATACACTCTGCTTCAGAGGAATCAATATCCTTCCTCTGTTTTGTATATATACAGTACTTTCTTTTTTGTGTCTTCTGTATTGAACTCTATTATGACCCCTATAGAGCCCTTTCCGTGTTTGTGAACAAGTGTGACCGAGCTAAGCTGCACAACCATTCATCAGGCTGAATTAATGTCAGTTTATAGCAGCTCATTGACACAAAAAGGTCATAGATCATAGGAAGGAAAAACTCAAAATAGCACAAAGTATGTGCAAGATTGCATTTTTATTTTACTCATCAAAGTCAACGACAACAAAAAAATGTTCTTTTGATCGGCTGCTGGATTTTTTTCTTTGAAGGTACTGGAAAAAAAATAAAAAATGTCCTTGAAGGTGCCTGAACAGTGCTTAAATTTGGCAATGAAAAAGATGGAAGAACCCTGTAATGTTTTAGTCAACGGATGATTGAGTCTTTGTGTGTGAATAAACTGCTTAGTTTTCCGTTTTGGTAAAAATTTGCCACTTCTGGCTTTAACAAAGCACATGTCGTTGTTTTTAATATTCTGGAAATGAAAAATAAAAATAGCATACGCGATAATATCTATCGCTTTTCAATGTCAAAATGTTGGCATATATGTAAATAAGAATCAGAATTCCCTTTATTATCATTGTGTTGCTACAACAAATTTTGGGTTCCACTCCAGTTGGCAAAGTATAAAAAAAAAGATAATAAATCAAAAAATACACTATTCACCCCTAAAGTAAAATTATAAAAGTATACACAACCGAGATATTGCACTTAAAACCGTTAATGAGACAAAGCAAAGGCAAACAAATGTGTTGATATTAGAACATGACTTTTATTAACTGTATTGACTGACAAACAATATAATCCATGATGCGGATAGTTTTCACGATACATTATCCCTGGAAAATATTCGCTTTTCTATGAGCGGTACTGTGTTGGAATGTCAGCAAATCACTCACGTCAACAAAAATACGATTAGATAGCAACTCTATTGTCCTTTATGGAATTGTGTTTCATCAACTAACACAAGTGACTTTTTAAACAGTTTGTGTTTTTCTTAAAGGACGCCAACAATTCTTCTCTGTTTTGATTATTAGCAATTTACAATGACTAGATTTACATACAGGCAGTAATCCAATTCGAGGGGACTATCGGCAATTACTTCAATCATCTGATTAGGGTCTTGGTCCAATTTCTGGTGCATGTGTATTCAGTAGAACGGTCCAATCACAATGCAGTTCCTCCAACTGGGGTATTTCTTCTCTGTTGGGGTCGCAAAGAACGGGCATGTAGTAAAGAGACAAATCATCCAAAAGCTCTGTATTAGTTAATTTATCTGTTTTATTATCTGCCCCCGCAGCCAAAATGCTACAGTCCATATTTAGAGGATGCAACTATTGTATAATCCATATATAGTGCAAATCTTTGCTCTTGGCTTGCCACATATGAGCACTGTGAGTAGTCCGATAGTAAAGGTTGGGTTAGTCGTTTCATTTTCTGATGACTAATACATGTATACACATTCTAGCAATCCGAGACCTTATTTCTCCTTATGCGGGATAATGTAATGTCGCAAAGCATTGTGGGATTTGAAGTACAGAGCAAAATGATACACCCAAACTCCGTTTTACTCGCTAAAATAGCCTCTTGTATATTGGTGGACTTCTCCAGGACATATATGTTACATTTCCTGCCCACAGAGCCAAGATGCTAAATTCCATATGCAACAGATGCAACAGTTGAATTCATCCATATGTAGTGTATCCATCCATATATTGTGTAAGTCACATATGAGCACAGCGAGTAGCCAGATTGAAAAGGTCAGGTTAGGACTCATTTTGCATGTGTATTCATTCGAATGGTCCGAATACAGTGCAGTTTCCTACATCCAGCGTACTTCTTTCTTTGTTGGTGCTGCAGAGCACTGTAAGAGTTGTAGTACTAAAACAAATGATCCATGCAAACTCCCCATTACTCACTAAAATGCCTTTCTAAGGGACAATTCTGTCTTATCTTCTGCCACCACATCCAAAATGCCACAGCTGTACCCATCCATATGTAGTAAAAGTCTGGCAATTTTTATTTTCCAAACAGAGTTTTGCCTGCATGTAAATGTAGCCACCGGTTCTCAGTTTTCATTCTTAGTCAGTGTGTCTGTGAACTGTTTTAAGAATAGAATTCTGTGCAACTTACATAGTCTATGGCCCTAACTATGAGACGAGGCATTTCGTTAGCTTTGTTGTTTAGCCTTTTTAAGGGTATTGTGCTTGATTCAGAGTAAAATTTGGTTTGGTTTGTCCACAAACGGCTCTCTTACGATCACCTACGACCAAGGAGGAACAAATGTTCATTTGAGGCAGCTGAACCTTATACAGGATTGCAAGGAGCCGATCGTATTGTGTCCTGGAAAGTGAAGAACCAATCAGTGAGGAAGAGGCGGGACATAAGTTCTGAATACTCGTCCTTTCAAAGAAATGGTCACTTCAGAAAAAAAGGAGCGACTTTGTTTTTTGTTACCAGAGAGGCGGTACTTAATCTTGGCCCTTCCTCCTTGCTGCCTCAGCAGTTCCCCGAATTTCGGAACTCGCCGTTTTCGGTGATCTGCAGGGACGAAGTGTTGCTCGGCGACAGGCCGTTCCTTTGCGATGTCACACCGTAACGCTCTTTCAACTGAGCTAGCGCCGCCACCAGACGGCTGTTGGTAGCATCCAGGTTGGCAATCCTCTTCTCCTAAAAAAAAAAAAACGAATCTTTTGCTTTGGTCTGAACTGCGCCCTCGATTCATCTGCGATTGGACCAACCTGCGCCTCAATGATTTTTTGCTTGGAATCCACCACAGCCTGCATGTCAGAATGATCTTTCTTCAGCTCCTCCTCCACCGCCATCAACCTGTCCGGTTGGAGGCGGCATTACTTTTAGTATTAGCATAGATGCTAACATGCGCGTCAGCTAACCTGCTGATGATGCTGTTCATCTGAAGATCTTTGTCGTCCTGCAGCCTCCTCAATCGGCCTTCGGTGTCTTCCAGACGAGCCTGAAGGAGAACACGAATATCTTGAGTTATGAAAGCACAACATTTGATCCCTAGCATTTGCGCATATACAAATGTTATAGCTATACAGTGGACTTTTGGTATACAGTAACCCATGCCTTATCCTGGGGCTACAGTGCTGACTTGTTGATATAAGCTGACATTTGAGGGGGAAAGATCAGCGTGGGACTCAAACTTAGGTGGTCACCAGATGCCCGATGCCAAAGCCAGTTGAGAAGTTTTGGATGAATGGAACTAAAAGAATTAATGGATGGAAGGGTGGAAAGATATATGAACAGATGGTGGAATGGGGCTGGTGATGAAAATAAGGCCCTCATTAATGTGGCCAGAGATGACCCAGTCGGGAATAGAAAAAATTGGAGCAAGAAGTGAAGGCATCTATACCTGGTATTCCTGCAGCAGATGCTGGTTCTGCCGGTCCTGAACCATAAGCCGGGCCTCACACTCCTCCTGCCGCAGAGCCGCCACACGGAGTTTCTCCTGGAGCAAGGCAATGTCCTGCTGGTACTGCATAAACACAGCCGGAATCAGTCAAATCAAGTCCGAAAGCCGCCAGGAAGTCGACATTACCTTCTCCGTCAGGGCGTCGTCATGGCGATCGTCTTCTGTGTCGGCATAGGACGAGGCCGAGTTCATATTGAGGAGCCAGGCGGCCGTCCGGTCAAGCGCGCATGGAGAGGGGGCCTAAAAGCACATGCATAGTGTCAGCACTCAAAGTACAGGTGGTTTCCAAGGTAGCAGGCAACGACCTTGTTGGCAGGCCGCAGTTTTTCAGGACTGTCCCCTTTTGATGAGGACGAAGCCTGGCGCAGACGTGAGTGCCCGCTGCTTGGCCAATCAGGACTGGACGACATCATACTCCCGGAGGTAGGGCGAGGGGGGAGCATGCTGGGTGGTGTGCGGCCCCGTGGCGGTCCCGTGGGGGGCACCGGCGGCGGTTGATCGATACGCCGTTGAGGACCCGAGGAATTCTGACGGGGGGGTGCGGCAATGCCACCTGAGACAGTAGGTAGGAAACATGAAACCTGTGTACAACGTTTGTGTCTCTTGCCCAATTGAGGTTTTCCCCCGATAGAGATCCTCGCTCCCAGCTCCACCACACCCGGGCTCAAAACCAGTGTACAACGTTTCAGTCTCTTTCCCAATTGAAGTTTGCCCCCAATTGGGACCCCGCTTCCAGCTCAACCACGTCCGGGCTCCACCCTTCCTGCACCAAATGTAGCCATCACTGCACTGACCAACCAACCAACCATTGACCTTTTTATTTGGTCTAGAACTGGATTTTGGAAAAACGGATTCTGTCTAGCCCTATTTGGACACAGACTTGGTTTGTCTATGAGATTTGAGAACGTTTTTGATCATTGGAAAAGATTCGGGAATCAGTTGGAAAGGTTATAGTAACACTATCATGCAAATGCGAGGAAACACAGTAAAAAGTTACCTGTGACGTTTTCCGAAAGTGGTTTTCTGTTAGGTTCTTCCCTGCTGCCGCTCCCAGACATCGCCGACAGACCTTGCTCACATTCTCCAGCCACGCCCACGTGCATTTGGGTAAGAAAGGCAGGCTTGGGCACAACCGCTGATCCGCGGTCCTCCCCACCACCTTGCGAAGTAGGCTGAGCTTCAGAGGGTGTAGCCTCGGCCCGCTGCGGTTGCCGTGAAGTCATGTGATAAACGGGGTTTTGGAAAGACAGCGGCAACAGCCCCGGCCTGTGTTGCCATTGGCTGTCGTCCGACACGTCGCCAGGGGAGGGGTCCTGCAGGTCCACCAGGGACATGCTCCGGCCATCCGAACTCATTTCCTGCCCCACTCGCCCAAACGCTAGGTCGTCGTTGGGCTCCGAGTAGGAAGAACTCGGGGCTGGAGAGCCCCTCGGGCCTGCAGGAAATGATGTGGAAGTTGAGTGGTTGGGCAGACGATGAGAAAGTGAGAGTTAAAAGGTCACCTGACGCCGGCTGAAGACTGGAACCTTTGGTGACAAAGAACAAGTCTTTGTTTTCAGGCGTTGGTGATGGAAGCCTGGTAAAATCCACCAACCTAAAACACCAAATATGGGAAGTGTCTTTAAGGTGTCAAAGTGGTCAAAGATAGTCATACAATCAAAATCTATGACCCGAATATTGGACAACTCAACCTAACCTGGCTAACAAAACAACCGAACCAAGAAAAAGTCGTGCAGGCAATCTGCGGAGTGGAGACTCACCCTCCATCAGGACCCACGCCGCACTGCTGGCCGAGTGAAGGATTACAAGCAGCCAGGGGTGGCGATAGGGGTGGGGACAGAGGTGGCGGTGGCGTCTGAGACACTAAATGCTGCTGGAAATCAGGTGAGGAGGCCGATGCCTTCCCTGGATAGACACCGCCCCCGGGGTTCACTAGTGCAGCTGACACATCCCTCAAAATGCGGGGAAGTGGACTGAGTTTCCCGAGACATGTCTGAAGATACAGTTTTTGAAAAACTCAAGCAACTACACAGATCTGAACCAAACATGGTTCGGAGATGGAAGAACTGGTCTGTTTCCATCGGCAAATAGACTGTGTCACCTGATCCAGCTCAGTGAGGAGGCTGTGCAGGCAGGACAGCTCGCGGCCGAGGTCCACGTATCCGTCAAATCCAGCCCCGGTGTGGCTGATTCCTTCCGGGTTGGAGATCTCCTGCAGGAATCGCTGCATGCTATTCCATTGCCGCTCCACAAAGTCGTTCATGAACAGCATATACTCTTCTTTGGCACCGAACCTGAAATCAGAACCATTAGGAGTGTGGCAGTGGCACGGCGGTGGCAGCAGACGGCAGTATGGTTCCGACTTGCTGAAGTTGGCCAGCGTCTGGATGACTTTGGCGATGAGCGTCAGGGTGCGAGCGGTGCGTTCGTCCGGGTATCCTTGAGTCAGGTCGAAGAGCGATGGCGACATGACTGCCGGGCAAAGGAAGCGCAGGAAGAGCGAGGCACTGATCAGGCGCTCGCTGATGTCCGCCCGGCCACGTTTGGCGCACTCCTGACGCCACGACGCAAAAACCTCCTTCAGCTCCCGAGGGAACACCCTGCACTCTCAAAAAAAAATAAAATATATATATATATATATATATATATATATATATATATATATATATATATATATATATATATATATATATATATATATATATATATACTGGACTGTCTCAGAAAATTAGAATATTGTGATAAAGTTCTTTATTTTCTGTAATGCAATTAAAAAAAACAAAAATGTCATACATTCTGGATTCATTACACATCAACTGAACTATTTCAAGCCTTTTATTATTTGAATATTGCTGAATTTGGCTTACAGCTTAAGAAAACTCAAAAATCCTATCTCAAAATATTAGAATATCATGAAAAAGTATTCAAGTAGGCTATTCAACTAATCACCTGAATCATCTAATTAACTCGAAACACCTTGCGAGGGTTTCTTGAGCCTTAAAAACACTCAGCTTGGTTCAGTAAACTAAATCACAAGTATGGGGAAGACTGCTGATCTGTCTGCTGTCCAGAGGACCATCATTGATACCCTCCATCAGGAGGGTAAGACACAAAAAGAAATTTCTCAAAGAGCAGGCTGTTCACAGAGTGCAGTTTCAAAGCATATCCACAAAAAGTCTGTTGGAAGGGAAAAATGTGGCCGGAAACGCTCCACAACCAAGAGAGATGACCGCAGCCTTAACAAAATTGTGAAGAAGAGCCGCTTCCAGAATTTGGGGGAGGTTCAAAGACAGTGGGCTGAAGCTGGAGTCCAGGTATCAAAAGCCACAGTTCAAAGACGTGTCCGGGAAATGGGCTACAATAGCTGTATTCCCGTGGTCAAGCCACTTCTGAACTCAAGACAACGGAAGAAGCGTCTGACTTGGGCTATGGAGAAGAAGCACTGGACAGTTGCAGAGTGGTCCAAAGTCCTCTTTTCAGACGAAAGCAAGTTTTGCATTTCATTTGGAAGTCAAGGCGCCAGAGTCTGGAGAAAGGCTGGAGAGGAGCAAAATCCAAGTTGCTTGAAATCCAGTGTGAAGTTCCCACAGTCAGCAATGGTTTGGGGAGCCATGTCAGCTGCTGGTGTTGGTCCACTGTGTTTCATCAAGTCCAGAGTAAATGCAACTGTGTACCAAGAGATTTTAGAGCACTACATGCTTCCATCTGCTGAAAAGCTCTATGGAGATGAGGATTTCATTTTCCAGCATGATCTGGCACCTGCCCACAGTGCCAAAACCACCAGTAACTGGTGCACTGACCATGGCATCACTGTCCTTGATTGGCCTGCTAATTCCCCTGACCTGAACCCCATTGAGAATTTGTGGGGTATAGTTAAGAAGAAGATGAAAGACACCAGACCTACAAATGCAAATGAGCTGAAGGCCGCTATCGAAGCATCCTGGGCATCAATAACACCTCAGCAATGCCACAGGCTGATTGCCTCCATGCCACGCCGGATTGATGCAGTAATCCGTGCAAAAGGATTCCCAACCAAGTACTGAGTGCATCAATGGACATTTTCAAATGTTTGATTTAGTTTTGCTGTTATAAAATTATTTTTTTACTTGGTCTGAGAAAGTATTCTAATATTTTGAGATAGGATTTTTGAGTTTTTTTTCAGCTGTAAGCCAAAATCAGCAATATTCAAATAATAAAAGGCTTGAAACAGTTCAGTTGATGTGTAATGAATCCAGAATGTATGACATTTTTGTTTTTTTAATTGCATTACAGAAAATAAAGAACTTTATCACAATATTCAAATTTTCTGAGACAGTCCAGTACATATATATATCTGCTTTAATTGCTCTTTGGGTCAAAATGGTTCTCGACCCCTGGTTTAGGGGTTAGTTGAGGAGATCTAATTTTCAGGGGTGTCAATCGCTGTGTTACCCAAAATTTTAGGATTAGGGAAAGGACTCTACAGACTGCTTTCATCCTTTGATCAGTTTTTCTTCAGGCTTTGTTGTGTTTACCAAGCCATCAGTCATCACTTGTATGATTTCATGAAGTATAGAGCAAGCACGAGACCTGTAAGAGTCGAGAATCTTGCAGAAGGCCAGTTCGCAGCACATCCTGAGGTTGGCCTGGTGCTCGGCTAGCTCAGCATTGGAACAGCGGGACGCGTCTACCTCACAGTTCTCGTCTGATTCATAAAGTGCTTTGATGAACTCGCCTGGATACAAACAAGACGCTACTATTACAATTCGGTGCCCCTACATCCAGCGCGAGTATTTGGCGCGTACCCAGCGCATCCTGCAGGTACTTTTGTCCGATCAGCTTCAAGTACTCTTCCACGCTTTTCGTGGCCAGGGTGTTCTCTCGGAAAATGAGCTGGTCGTTATCACGGTAACGGTCCACCTCTGACATCATCAAGTCGGTCAGGAAGTCCTGCAACAAAGTAGTGGTTACTGTCTGTTTGTGTACCAGTTCAGGCGGGTTCCCTACTTTCGCCTTGCCGGTGCTGTGAAGGATGTGGACCAGCGCTGCCGCCACTTCCTCTTTGGCTCGCAGGCCAATCGAGGCTTCCAGCGTGTTGCAGAGCAGAAGGTAGTTGGCGCTGATGAATTCAGCGAACTCCTTGTACTGCTCCATGGGCAAAATGACCACGCTCTGATAGCGTGCCTTCACCCGCACTGTTGGCACGCTGGACTTCCCTGCGGGTAAAAGCGTCACTTTTTGAGGGGGACTTACACAGGAATAAGATTTGAAGAAAAACAAAAACAATAGTATTTATCAGATCATCTTCAAAAATTACAATGGTGCTCCTGATGACCTAAGCAAGCACTAACAGCTTGGTGCCTGCTGTCCCTTTTTTATCCCCCTCTACTCAATTGATACGGGCTCCTTTCTGCAACAAAAGACCAAGCCAGTTTGATACATTCAGAGTGGCTGAACAGACCCAACACCTAAAGTTGGTAGGAACTGCTGGAAGTGGTTGACGTAATTTACACAGAGCAGCTAAGAGTAACAATAGCAGCGAGCCATAGCCTGCCGCCAAGTGGCAAAAGAAGGAAACAATAGGAATCACAGGAAGCGGTGATTGTCACATGCAGGACTCATATGTGGAAGGCGAGTGACACTAAAGGATGAGGCAAGAGGGCTTGTACTAATTTTTCTATCACCCAAGATTCTGTTTTCGTTTTGTTTTTGAGCAGTCCAATCAAGGGGTGGCCTAAAACCCAATGGTGTAAACGTTGGTTCGTGGAGCCTCATGGAGACCAAGTTAGTTTATTGTGATGGATTGCAAAAATTGGTCAGATGCCCTCTGAATGGAAATCAGACACATTGGCTAGAGATAAAAAACTGCTTTGTTGATTCAGCTCGAATAGATTGGAATGAGAGTTTTTTTCTAGTCAGAGTCAACACACAATCTTGTTTCAGAAAAGACTCACCCCTGATGGTGCTGGGCATGCTAACAGTGTACCACTTTTCCAGCAACTGCCTGCCGCTCACTGTGACAACAGGGATGTTGACCAGGCCCACGTAGCTGCTCTTGTCCTTCTTGCGCTTTCGATCCGTGTCCCTGTAGATGTGCAGCGTGACTGCGCTGACGCACGGCAAGCTGCTGAAGTCGAAACGTTCTCCCCAAAAGACGTTGTCCGTCTTCATCTTGCAGGACGTTCGGGCGTACAGCCGGTCGTCCAGGCACAGCTCGCAAAAGTATCTGAGAGGGGGAAGAGTCAGTCGCGATCATTGCCTCGAAAAGTCCAATAATCTGCTACAAATATTCATTAATCCGAATGTCAAGTCAAGTCACTTTTATTTGTATAGCCCTTAATCACAAGGAGTCTCAAAGGGCTGTACAGGTTATTGCAAACCACAGACTATTATTACACCATCCCCTGGTCTAAAACCTACATGAGGGCAAGAAAAAACTCAAAAACCTCAACATGAGGAAAATGAAGAAACCTTGAGAAGGGACTGCACATGTGGTAATCCCCCTTCCAGGATGACCAGGCTGCAATGGATGTTGCAATAACAAATAATACACAGAGATTGTCAACAAAAAAATATAGGTTATTCATATGCTATAGAGTAGAAGTGTGTTTTAAGTCTCTTGCAGTACCAACTCAGACTTCAGTTTAATGTTTAATATATAGTATACATATATATATATATATATATATATATATATATATATATATATATATATATACATATATATTCAGAAAGAAAAAAAGCGATATTTGTTCTTTCATGAATCTTCTTTTGGTGGGTTTCAAAGTCATTTATAGTGTCGTTGTGTTCTAAATCTTGTGACTTAATATGAAAAGTACAAAGACTCCAGAGACAGGGCAAGGAGAAAGAGTAATCGACAAAAATCTGGAAATAGCCTTCCAATTTCTAAAGCAAGGTTTTCCAACATTTTAGAAGCTGAGAGCTTTTTTCCTAAATTAAGGCTCAATCGCATAAGTTCATGAGGAGACAAAGGCTGTCCTATTTCTCTGCAAAGTGTAGGGGAAGGGGGAAGAGTAAGAGACATTAGGCAGTAAATTGGTTTACAATTCCTTGAGCAAGGGTTGCCAACATGTTTAAAGCAAATTTTTTCTTTTTAGTTTCTGATTAGTGACTAAACTCAATAGCATGAGTTCATAAAGAGACAAAGACTGTCCCATTTCTCTGTAAAGTGTAGGGGAAGGGCTCACAGTAAGGACAGTACGGAGTATATGTTTCCAATTCTTAGCACTAGGGTTGGCAACATGTTTTAAGCTGAAATTTTTTTTTTCACTGGTTAATGGAAAGGCTATTAGTTTGATATGCATTCCCAAATAACCTAGCATGTTATTACTATGTTGTTACTGCATTATTATTCTGTCATTAATAGGTTCAAGTTTATAGTTGTGGGGTTGAATAGGTGCATTCAGCCACTTAACCTGGGGTCAGCAACCCAAAATACTGAAAGAGCCATATTTGACCCAAAAAAAAGCTAATTTGTCAGGAGCGGCAAAACATTAAAAGCCTTATATAAGCATTCCAATGAATACAACACCTGGTGTATGTATCAGTACTTGCCTTCTTCCAAAATGAAAGTTGGATGCACTGAATCCTGTCGAGATGCACCACGTGACTACTCTTGTAGGATACTGCCTCAAGTTTAACTTTGATACTATATCCAGGAATTACGGTATGTTTACTAGTTTTCATCAAATGTAAGCAATCAAAAAATTTAATATTTGATATCATTTTTATTTTGAGGATTGGAAAAAACAAGAAACAATGTGTCCTTTCATTGCAACAAAAAGAGTGCAATGAAAGCATGCGTTTATAAAAAAAAAAAGCAACCTTTTGAAAAGGTGAAATAGATCAAATCACACTAAAACAGTTTGAGCTTGATTTTTGTGCAATTATTTTTCTCCTTTTACCTTGGAGGTCCATGGCGGATCACACACACACATTTGGCTGTTTTTACCACTTGATTTTGTTAATATTTAAACAGTTTTATTTCATAGCGACAAAAGGAGGCCTAGCACAGTGACTTTCAACCAGTGTGCCGGAGCATACTAGTGTGCCCCGGGAAATTTTCGATTTTTTTTCTCTGCAAATATGCTAGGCATTATACAGTATTTTTCCTTTTTTTGCTCAGCTAACTGTTACATTCATCCATGTCAGTAGATGGCAGCAAATTACTATTATTTTTTTCTTTTTATATACCGGTACTCATGATCTGCTCATGAGGTAGTACAGTGTTCTTATTACAGGGGTTTTGAGAAAGCTGAAAATGTGTGGGGGTTTACTGTCCAGCCTGGTATTCTTTGAACAAATTCACCCTCTGTCAAAGGTTTCTCTATCCCTCTCTTTCTCTATCTTTCTGACTCTCATTCTCTTTTCTCTATCTCTCTTTTTCCTCTATATCTCTCTCTTTATCTCTATTCTTCTTTATTTATTTTTCCTCTCTTTTTGACTTTCTCACTCTCTCTATCTTTTCTCTCTTTCTGTTTCTCCTTTTCTCTTTCTTTTACTATGTCTCTCTTCCGAAATTCATTTTCTTTCTCTCTCTCTCTCTCTTTTCTCTATCCGTCATCTCTTCTTTTCTCTTTCTTGTATCCCTCTTTCACTCTCCATCTCTTTTTCTCTCTTTGTTCTCTATCTCTCTCTCTTTCTCTCTCTCTTGTTTTTCTTTCTTTCTTTACATCTCCCCCTTTTTCATTCTTTCATTTCCACTTGCTCTTTTAAACTATTTTTTGTATTTGCTCCCCCTCTCTTGTTCTCTCTCTCTTTCTATTCTCTCTTTCTCTCACTTTCTCTGTTCTCTTTCTCTGTTCATTCTCTCTTTCTCTCACTTTATCTTGTTCTCTCTTTTTTCTTTCATTTTCATATTCTTATTTTCTGTCTGTCTTTCTCTTCTTATTATTTACTTTCTGTCTTTCTCTCTCTCTTGTTCTCTCTTGTGTTCTCCTTGTCTCGTTAACCTACTGGTTTGGCCCGCGCGAGAGTTTTTCTCTAGCATATGGTCGCCTAACTAAAATGACTTTGACTTTGACACCCCTGAGTAAAGCTTTAAGATCATGAAACCAACTGGAATACATTTTTGAATGATTTTGACAAAAAGGGTGCCTCAGGATTTTTGAGTAAGAAAAAGTGTGCCTTGGCTCCAAAAATGTTGGGAAACACTGGCCTAAGAGATGTCACCTCTTCTTGGCCGGCAGGTCTTTAGCTTCGATGACCCAAACCGTGAGAAGGTTTTCCACGCGTCGGCTGTTGTCCTTGTTGGGTTGCACAGCTCTCCTCAGGTTCTCCATCCACTTGTCCCGTTCGGCCGCAGAGCGGCACGAGAAGCATTTGGTCCCCGTGTAGGTGGTCACCTGGGGAATGCTAGCACGTTAGCTTAGCCTAAACCAGCTCCGATACCACGAAAATGCGACTGACCTCGAAACAATAGTCCTGGCCCAGAAGCGAGGAGTGGACAGGTTTGATAATCACCGATTGGTCCATTTTCAGATCTGAGGAAGTTACGCCGAAACAAGTGGAATCCTGGCCGACGGGGCGCCACCAACAGGCTGCAGGCCTGCAAACCATACAAGCGTTTCCATATTGCTTAACGATATTAGTACTTGTTACTTGGACAAAGATTGGTTGTTGAGGGAAAATCTCAACTACAGCTATAATTTATGTTTCCTTTTCTTCAAGGGGAATGCTTAGTTTTGAGTCATTCCCCGCCCCTCTAGTTTAAAAGTATACATCGGTCATTTTGCAGTTGTGAATTTTATAGCCATTGTGCTTTACCAGGGGTAGGGAATCCATAGCTCGCGAGCCACATATACGGCTCTCTTCATGAGTAAATCTGGCTCGGAGATAAATTTAATTGTTACACATTTGTCTGTGCCGTTTTGACATTTGGTGATCAGATCCTAAACAAGGTACATTTGAAGCTGAACTGACACTGAGTCAGCTCCTGGTTCGGGGGACATTCTCAACTACAGTTTACAGTCAGAGTGTCACACCAACATATCAGATCGCGAAGAAATTCTTTAAATGGAAGCTCATTAAATCTAATATGTTCACTGTTGAGATACTTAATGATGAAAACCAATAGAAAAAACTGTAAACCCCCAACATGACTTTGTTAGATAGATAGCACGGTTTTGTGCAATGTTAAAACTGGGAAATTTCCTGTGGCAGCGGTCTCTCGGCACATTAGTGTTCCCCGGCCCACTGGTTTAAAATCACTGTATATCAGAGAACCGTGCGTCATGTTTGGCGACATCTTGCGGTTAACTCTTGGTATGCAGCCAATGCGCGTGCGCGAGAGCACCTGAGAGAGGCCACGCTTCGCGTAGCGAGCATCAACAACTGCCGAGGATTATTTTTAGCGCGCGCAACAGAAAGATGGCGCCGGGTGACAAACCACAATTCTCTTTGTAAAGCATTCTCCGGAGGATCGAGGGGAGGCAGAGGTTTGCGCTCACAACGCGCACGCTAACGTCCATGGGGAGGCCAAGCGGTTGGTGCATGCAGCTCGACTTTGTCACTGCTGCAAACCGAGCTAGCCTAGCTTAGCAGACAACAGATTGCGCATCCAGAAGACAAAAGAGAGCGAATACTCACAATGCATTTTTTGAGGTTGAAGAAGGGAAGGAGGATGAAGGGCTTCGAGATGGAGGGCGGAAGGACAAAGATGCTGCTGCTGCCGCTGCTGCGGCTGCGTCTCCTAGCTACTGATGCTGGAAAACGGCGCCAGTCGCGGCCCCTCCCGTCTGGGATGCTGCCCTACTTCCTCTCCTCCGCCGGTCAAAGGCTGCAGATGCTGCAGGCAGGCAAAAGGGGGCGACGCCTCCTGATGATAGCATCGCAATCTTTTGCTCTTCAGTGCCCTAAATGACACCCAACTAGTGGACAGCAATCTCTATTTATTGGCTATTGGTCCTGAGCACGTCAGTTAAAAATAATAATCAGTTATAGTAACTCACTACTTAAGTCACTGAGTTACGGAATTACTTAATCGTAAAAATAAACTAGTAATCAGGCACAGTAAACTTTCTGTTACTTTTAAAAGTTATTGTAATGTCAAAGATTTTGATATTTTTGAGCAGTATTCGAATTTGAATACAGAAGAACAGTCAGGTATACTTTTCGTGGAAAATATCTCTGTATTATTTGGGATTGCAACATCCTTTGCTGTCTGGTAATCCTGGAAGGGGCATACCACATGTGCGGTCCCTTCTCAAGGTTTCTTCATTTTCCTCATGTTGAAGTTTTTTGAGTTTTTCCTTGCCCTCATGTTGGTTCCAGAGCAGGGGATGGTGTAATAATAGTCTGAAAAATAATCTGTGTAATATAGTCTGTGTAATAACCTGTGAAGCCCTTTGAGACTCTTTGTGATTAAGGGCTATACCAATAAAAATGACTTGACTTGAAATGACCTTACCAGCAACAGATGTATCCTACACTTGAAATCCAACAATAAAAAAATAAAATGATAAAATAACATTAACATAACATAAATACGCAAAAAAGGCACTTAAACACATACACAAAAATGTACGTAAACATGCACAAAAACTTACGTAAACACACAAAAACATACGTGAACAGGCACAAAAACTTAAGTAAAGATGCACAAAGATGTGCGTAACACACAAAAGCATACATAAACATGCACAAAACATACGCAAACATGCAAAAAACGTTCATAAACATGCACATAAATGTATATAAACACACACACTAATGTACGTAAACACACATAAACATACGTAAACATGCACGAAAACGTTCATAAACACACACCAAAACGTACATTAACACACACAAAAACACAAGGGAAAACACACAAAAACATATGCAAACACGCACAAAAATGTACAAAAAAATGACCAAAAACGTATGCAAACACGCACAATAAAGTACATAAACACATACAAATACGTACAGTACGTAAACTCACATAAAAATGTACGTAAACACATATACAGTAAGTACGTAAATACGCTCAAAAGCGCATGAAAACTGGCAAAAACGTACATAAACATACACAAAAACGCACAAAAACCGCTTTTGACCGGTATCTTTGTTACATAGCGGCGTTATTTGTAACGGCGTCATTCCCAATACTGGTCCCGAGACTTTCAGTAATGCTAAAGGGTAAGCAAGAAGATGATGACCATGGAAATGAAGCTCAAGATAACTAAGAAATGGCTACCCACCATGAGCGGTTTTAGGTTTATAGTTATGGAGGTGCTGAACAACCTGAGTGTCTGGTTAATATTTTTATTTGATTCCACTTAAAGTCATTTAGGATCATTCAAAACTGTTCAGGAGTGTCACTTCCCATTTTTGAACATCACATCACACTTCAAACTGATTCACTGGGAGGTCCTGACAACTAGGTTCTTGTGCATGTGTGGATCCCTTAACCACCAGGGTCATGGGAGCACCATTTCCTGTTCTGTGTCAAGGGCAAGTACAGCCTGGTGGCGCCCATCCCTCTCCAGGGCAACAAATGTTTCCACCCGGTCTCGAACCGGGAACCTTTTGCGTGGGATGGTGCAGTTTTACCGAAAGAAACTGTGAATATCCGTGCTGCTGCTGGGAAAACGACCACCCACATAGTTTCCATGAACGCAACAATTAAGCTAGGCTGATTATTGTTGCATTCGATTCCATGCAGCTAGAATTAGGAATAATAGATGTTGATGACAACAAAGTTATGGTATCGAGTGGTGAAGTAGTTGTGTATAACATACTCTCACAGTAATACACCAGATCCTCCACAGACTTTGCCGCTCTGCCGCAAGTGACACTACCCGAGCGAAAGAGGAGCATGTCCTTTGGGGAGGTTTTTATAGAACAATACACATAAACAGGTACAGCTTCTTTGGAGAGCGACACAGTAGGCAACTGTTTTATTGAACACAGCACAACACTTTAACTCACACTTCCCGCCCGCTCACTCATCCAACCGAGCCTTATTTTCTGCGCCAACACTAAAAAAACAAATCAGAAATCAAATGGACTGAACCCTTTCAAGGCAGTTGTGTTGTTCACATTTTTGTTTTGTTCTACCTTAATTATTTTTATCTAGCATTTTTCATCATATTTAAGACAATCCTGTCCTTTATTATAAGTGGTGTATGTAACCTCAAAATATTCTACTGTCTGAAATCATCATTGCAGCTCCTTTTTTTTCCGTGTACAAGTATGTAAAATGCTTGGATGTGCTCGAATAAACTCTTCCTTTTTCATCTTTTTAGGGATTCGGGTTGGCATTTGGACTGTATTTACTAACTTACTTCTGAATTTCCCCATATTCATCCTACAATTAAAGAAAACAACGACCACGTGAGTGATCAAATCACATCATACCAAACATAGATCATATTTATTTTTTGTTTTATGTGTATGTTTTTTAATAATGTTATTCAATCACATGCACACATTAGTACCTACTATAAACTATTTTGTCATTTGGATGTTTTTGTCGGCTGTAGGGATTTTTCTAGCTCTAATTTTGAAAATCGTTAGGATTAAAATGAATTATTCTTTACTGCAATTAGTAAACAAATTTGCCTCTAGGTGTTGCTTGTGCTCCAGCATAAATCTTTTTTTCTTTGAAGGATGCTAAAATTTCCTACTTTGATAAAAAAAATATATATATATATATATATATATATATATATATATATATTACTACTTTGAGTTCTGATTTGAATTACTAATCCCACGAAAATTGATTCAGTAAACCAGGCCAATTGAAATAGGACACACAATTTATTAACACTGAGAATCAATGATTAAAAAAAAAAAAGAAGGGGGGAAGCGCTGTCGATCACTGAAGTCTGGAAGTTACTATCCACTATAATGCTAGTCGATTTGGGGAGATTCTGTTGTACAAAAAAAAAAAACGCTCATTCGCAAGAACCAGCAAACATGTAGTTAAATCTGAAGCCATCCCCTTACTTGTCGTTGCGGAGAGATTTGGTCTCGTGCTCCGAATGGTCGCAACAAATGGCCCACGTGCTGAACTCAAGGCTGCAGAAGAAGCCCGAAAGGCCGCACCAAGCGGCCGTCCTGCGAGACGAACAAGCCAGGCAGGCAGGCAGGCGGGCGAGCAGGATAAAAGAGGGCGAGCTATCGATCAGCTACTCTTTTTATATGGACCATGGACACTTGACCAGAACATGCCTCTTTGGGCATGGTCTCAGATATCTGATACCACAAGGATTTGATGATGGTGTTTGAAGATGGTAAATTTGTTAGAAAGCCAAAGAAGTAATGTTCTGTACTTGAGAATGTCCCTCCAATGGACATAATGACGTACTGTGAGAACATTATTTTATCAATATATTGCCTTGTATATTTTAATCACATTGAAAACTTCATGTTATCAGATTTCATTATAGTACATGGTGAATTAATACGTCCAGGAACTGTCCAAAAAGGGACGCAGTCGTACTATCCATTCCAAAGTGAGTCATTTGAAACAAAAAATGAGGAATTCATTTTTGTGCTGGGCTTATTTGCTCTACACTGGCATACTAGAGGTTCGGGAGGCATTGGCTAATAAGTATAAGTTTTGATTAGAAATAAAATAACTGACATTTTGCACAATTGACACATTCAGCAAAATAGTTTTAGCTAACATAAACTTCTTTTGATGAACAATAAGCAAATGTCAATGAGCATGAAACAGCCAATGAAACTTGGTGAGGCACACTTGTGCTAAACAGCGACTTTATTTATAAGCAACAGATGATTTTGTGGGGAAAGAAACTAACAATTTGAAACCCCAGGGTTAGGGACTGGGGTCAGGCTTAGAGGGTTAGGGTTAAGGGGCATAGGGTTAAAGTGGGTTTAGGTTTAGAGGGTTAGTGACTAAGGTAATGGGGTAAGGGTTAGGTTTGAAATTGTTAGGGGGTCAAGGTTAAAAAGTTCAATTATTAGAGGATACGGTTAGGGGTTAGGGTAAGGGATAGAGGGTCACGGGCCCTCAGTATTGTATCTTAAAAGAAACAAGAATAGCAATGAATCGTTTCACCAACATGCCAATGCATCTGAGAGCTCCTTATAGGCAAATCCATCGGTTGGGCATTTAACGCAATCAATTGTTTTTTTGGAGTCACACAAACACTCTTGGAACAATTGGAGTGCTCCTAAATCTCGGCAAATCTTGCCAAAGGACGCTGTTAGGGCATCTTTGAGGTTCCGGCGTGCCTGAGCCTACCAGGACTCAGACTGTGCACTCAGCGGTCTTTGGGCGTAGGTCGTATCTTCATCTCTGTGAATCGAAGTGAGTACTGCCAGCCGGTCCAGCTGGACCACTCCACACCATCAGCATAGGAAGTGTGCCCGCCCGACAGATACTGTCCGTTCAGGTTGGACGTGTGGCAGTTGCGGTACCACCAAGCGCCCTGGTAGTAGGTGGCGCAGTTGTTCTCCGACTGGTCTTGGTCCCGGTCTTTGGTAGTGAACTGCATCCCGGAGTGCTTTAGGAGAGAATCGCCTGAAAGAGGAGACAAATTGTTTGCTCGTGATTAGTACTTTTGTTGTCCTCCCTCTTCTGGGTTGTGGTGTCTCTTAGGAGTATCAGAGACCATTTGACCTTTAGCTGTGTTTCAGGTATCGGATTTCATCATTTAGTATGAGTCACCACTCAGTTCATGGCTTGTTTATATGTCCTAGGGTCCTCGAAGCCAAGAACAGGCAACCTTTCTTGGATGTGAACAAGCTCAAGGCATTGTTAAAATATTTGGTAAACTTAACCCTTTAGACCAATTATTAAGGCTCAAAAATTCTGAGGTGTTTGTGAAATATTTTCAATACCAGATAAAAAACTGTGATTTAAGTTGTGTGGAATTGTTACCTGCAGTTCCTGAGTAACCATCCACAGTTAGCGGGTACCCATCCTCATCAGGGTTGACTGAGTTTTGGCCCACGGAGAATTCGGCGTAATGGGCGAAGGCCGTGGCGTTGTCAAAGTCGGCCATGTCGATTCGTAGTTCGTAACCTCCAGCCCTTGTCAGAGCGTAAATTCTCTGCAGGCCTGAAAGACGTAAAGTTTGTCCAGTACACAACCATGGACTTGTTGGACCAGGTGTTGGGGGACACTACTTCATAACTGGATCACAAAAATATGATGTTCTGATTTGAAATCTTCAAAGGGACTAATATTGTGGAGCAAACAATTAACTTTAGAGGAATTATCCAGAAATGATGTCATGCCACGTAAGCGTCCTAAAAAAGTTTTGAGTAACAATCCCTTCTGTCGAATTGTAGTTTTTTGACAATCAAATATGGGCAAGGCGGTTGTCCAAAACTTCCTGTTACGCTAAGTTCCTCAGGACAGTTGCATACCACAGTATCCTTTCCAGATATTTTTTCGAAAATGATAGTTTCCACCGCAATATTCCCCCTCTGAATGATTTTGAATCCGAGCTTGTATATATTAGCTTTCTGCCAAGAAACACCATCTTTCCTGGTCACCGCAGTGAAGATAGAAATCTCCTTGTGTCTCTGTTTGAATAGTATTTAGGATTTTTACAACAATACCTGAATGGTTTGGGCCTAACAATGATTTGAAAATATTAAAGCAGGGAGTATTGTGGTGAATATGGTCAACTTTGCTGTAAACATTTGGAAATAATTTTGTTTTATGCAACATTCAAAAGGAATCTAGCATAATTGGAAATTTAAAACAATCGCATTTGGTGTTTTTGAAACGCTAGAATTTCTAAACCTATGCAACCAGAGCTTGTATACATTAGCTTTCTGCTTTTCCTGGTAACTGCAGTCAAGCTAACGGCCTTCTTGTGTGTCTTTTTCACTAGCATTTCGGATACAATATTCTACAACAATACCAGAATGGTTTGGGCCTAATAAGATGTAAACACCAGGTGGGGACTCAAGGTCAAAGGATTATCGGCCAGGCTGATTATCGACACTGACATTTGGGAATTTGACGGATATCGGTATCAGCTTCTGTGTTAATTCAATCGGCCGATTCAATATATTTAAAACTGGGTACGATGGGCAGGCAATAACTTGAAAGCCAAGTTATACTCTCATTCGCTCCTTGCTTCCTCTTCTTCTCTCTCCCCTCACCTTTTGATTGGATAAGCGACCGGGGGCATATCCACTGAAGCAAGAGTGGGCGGCAAGTCACCTAACTCACAATTAAGAGAATGCATAAAAAGTGTAGTTATTGTTTTAGGGAATCTCTAAGGAGTGTCCACACTTAAATTCACCAGCTCCGTTGAAATTTTCCTGAACTTTTTGTTTGAAGTTAATTCAAGTCATGTGCTTTGTATTGAAATGTATTGTATTTATTGAAAAAAGTTTCCGTTTTCATGTAGTACGAGTTGCTACTGAGCCTAATTTTATTTACTGTAATATTTTTTTTTTGGCAGGGAAGTGGTAAGCGCGTGTGTGGCACAGTTCTGAGGTCATAAGATCAAACCCTCCTGTGTGGAGTTTGCATGTTCACCCTGTGCTTGCGTGGGTTTCCTCCGGGCACTCCGGTTTCCTCCCAAATTCAAAAAAAATGCATGTCAGGTTAATTGGCCGGTCCAAATTGTCCCTAGGTGTTAATGAGCGAGTGAGTTGTGTGTCTCTGTGTGCCCTGCGACTGGCTGGCAACCAGTTTAGGGTGTCCCCTGCCTGAAGATAGCTGGGATGGGCTCCAGCACCCCCGCGAACCAAATGCAGATAATGGATGGATGAATGGATGGAAGGATAGTTTTTGTTAAAGTGAAAGATGAGTCATGTTAGTTGTGTACAAAATCATAATGTATTTACAGTAAACAGTTTCAGACAGCTTTGTTTCTTTTTGAATAATTGAAAATTTCTTTTGCCAATTTTTAACCTTAAGTTTAGGTTTGAATTGGATTCTCACTGGAGCGAGGCTAATGTTTCGGCAATCAGTTATCAAGGTGAAGTTTAGGGGTTGAAGGATCAAGGTCCCCATGTTGCAGGTACAAGAATATGCATGTGTCAGCACCTAGCCAATGTTCTCCTGTCGTGGTTCCAAAGCCGTCCCTGTAGGCGTCCCAACCACGAAAGAAATTCACTGAGCCGTCCTGTCTTCTCTGGATGACCTGTCCACACAAAGACGGGAACATAAACACAGCCGTCAGTCAAACAGCTTGAGGTGTGCTGTTTGTCCGCTAAGCGAATTAGCTTGTTTAGGTCATTAGCGTGCACTGAGGTGACTGGCTAATGAGATTGAATTGCCGAGCCTGGTGAACACTGGTTTTGACATTCCGAATTCCAGATATTTTAGAGAAAATACAACTCAAAGGACGACAGGTAATATCACTGTTGGCCAATATTTGGACTTCCTGACTAGTGTCTGGACCAGAATTTCAGACACATAATTCCATAACCAATTCTCACATAGAACTAAAAAATACATACAGTCCAGCCACCAGAGTCCGTGCTCATGTCACAATAAACCATGAATCCGTCTGGCTGGTGGACAGGAAAGATGGAGTAGACGCCGTCTTGGGTGTTTCCAGCCGCCAAGACTTCACTGCAGTCTCTGGGTGCCAGGCCTATGGGAAGCAATGGTTGCGTGAAAGAATGCAGTCGCTTCAAATGTGGCGGAGAGGGCCAAAACTATGCCTTTGTCCCTGTGGAGTCTGCTCAGACGATGTGTCCCAGTCCCAAGGCTGGAAAGAGAGTCCGTCAAAGCCGAATTCAGTTTGAGGACCCCGGCTTGCTCGTCTGACAGGGTCTGCCAACCAAAGTAGTTCATTATTAGAGATTTTACAAACTTGGTGTAACAGTAAACAACTGACCCCTGCCGTGTGCAGGGAAAACCGAGTCCCTGTCTTTGGCAGTCTAAAAGAATTGATTTGAATTTGCAAAGATTTGTGGGATCCCTCACCTGAGCGATGCGACTCTGCTGGTTCTGCAGTCGTTCCAGCCTCTGCTCCAAAATCCCTTGGCCAGTTTTCAGGCCTTGCGCCTCTCGCCTGAGGTCTCGCACATGTCCGGCGACTGTCCGGAGCTCCTCAGCCAAAGACTGCACTCTGCCCACCTCTTGCCAGTCTTGGGTGCCTCGAGTGCCCAGTGCTCGTATGAGTGACGTGTGCAGCGCCTCCCACCGTTCAAAGTGTTGGGCGGAGTCAGGACAGTTGGGGTCTAAGAAGATGCTGATGGGTTCGCCATCTCCCGCCTGCGACACCGTCACCAGGGCTCCGGACTCTTTGGGATTAGTGGCGATAATGGGGGAAGAAGACGAGGCTTGGTCCCTGCCGGTAGATTGACATATTAAAATCTGACTACCCCTTTTGGAAACCGACCCAACACTCATTGGACTTCAATGATTGTCCAATACTTACTGAGACTTTGTTTGATGATTTTAAGTCTTCAAAAAGGGGAATATTTTGGATAATACTGAAGGCATAGCTGAAATTTTGGGACAATCTCTTTGTCCAAATTTGGTGTTCATGAGATTGTATTTTTTCAGTATGAAACTTGTGTACAACATGAGCTGGTACATACAGAATTAGCAATTTTTAGCCTTTATCAAATAAACATTGCCTTTCCTGGTCCGTTAGCATTTAAGATACAATTTTTAATGACAATTTTAGGAACAGAAACTAGCAGTTAACTGCATTTTTATGCTAGAACTAGTGCACGCTGATTTAAAAATACCCTAAAATTTAGGTTGGTATAATTAGTTGTCCCGTGACTCATTCCTCCCCTACTAGAACTAAAAAATGTGTGGGTGGAAAACTTGGAAAAAATGAAAAAATCCACAACTTTGTCAATCTCATCTAACTTTCTGGTTTGATTTAGGTATAATAAGACCCCAAATTTGGGGTTGGTATACCAAGTTGTATTGTGACTCATTCCTCCCCCTACCAACCCCAAAAACATTTGGGTTATAAACCACCAACCAATGACTATTATTTATTTTATCCAACTTTAAAGGTTGTTTTGTACCCAAAAGACCCAATTTTTTGGCTTGTTTTAAATAAATGCCACGTCATAAAACAGTTGAGTTAAAAATAACCCAAGACTGGGCCAAAATGGACCAACCCAATAATTTGGTTGATTTGACCGATCATCCTGTGTTGTTATCCAGGAAGAACCCCCACAAAACAGTGTGGGTCAGAGAACTTGGTCCAAGTATTGGATTGGTCACATTTTTGACCAATTTGTTAGTAGAGTGTATCATTTTAAGGTGAGATCGAATTACAACAATTACGGGTTAATGTCTTCAATAAGCCACTTCTTTGGATTGTTTTTACAATATGAGGCCAAATTGGGTTGGGGTTATTGTTCAGGATAGCCCAAAACCCGAAGAGTTTTGTAGAAAACAAACCACTAGGATAAATAAACAAACCCACTCAGTGACCATGTTTGCATGCAGTGAGTAGTTTGACTCTGATTGAGATTTGTTTGTGCTCATACATGACTGTACTTAAACATGGACTGACACTATATAAGGATGGATACAACTATGGCATTTTGTCCATGGTGGTAGAAAATAAAACAGAAATGTCTTGGAGAAATCAAAGAACGGATTTGTGGCATTTACCTGTTGAAGAAGGGAAGTGGATAATTGCTGACGTAGAGAACGGTAAGCATCGCCGTGGCAACCGCTACCAACACTGCCGTGGGGACAGTCCACAAAAGGAGGCTGCAACATTTCTGGACACACAAAAAGTATGTGTCTCAAAGGCACAGTGTGTATCAAATAGCAACCCCTGGAGGTGTCAAAATACTTGGTCAATTTCAAGTCAAAACTCTTTAAATTTAGATTGTAAACAAAACCGCATGTACTTACCCAGGAACATGATATTAGCTTTAGAAATATGAAGAAGGTACCATATTGTATTGGGCAGTTATCTTACTACTACGGATGTTTGAAACAAGTATTTTGCCTAGCTAGCTTGTCCCAGTTGTGTTTTTAGCATGCAACGGCACAAAGCTGAGCACCAAATGTGAAGATTCAAGCATCTTATACTTTTTATTCCATAGTTTTCTTCTCTAGCCACTCATGTTAACCACTTGGCTGCAGGTTAAGGGTTACTGCTGGTCGTTAGTGTTATTTTTAGCTGCTCCTGATTTGTTATTTGGCTTGGCGAGCCATGCAAGCAAAGAATGCAGAGTCCAATGGTTTGGGAATCTAGTAGAATATTTTTTACAGTTTTCTACTCTGGCCACACAGTAGCTACTTGGCTGTAGCCAAAGTCTTACCATTAGCTGCTATTGCTTCCTACTTCTGTGTCACTCGTCTTCCACAGCTGGTCATGCAAGCGTATGTCGCCTAGTTTGTTATTTAGGCTTTCGGACACATATTTTTACTGTTTCCTTCTGTAGCCACTTATGTTAGCCACCAAGTTGCGGGGATTGCCCACCACTGGCCACTATTGTTTTAGTTAGCCACTCCTGCTTCATCCTTCAGTGTCACTTGCTTTCTACAACTGACCGTCGCTCGGTTCTGTTATTCCGGTATCTAGCGCTTGTCATCTTTGAGTTTGTTTTCTAATGTTTCCTTTCTAGTCACTCATAAAATTAATTCATTCATATTTGCCGCTTGGCTGTAGGTTATTGCTTGCTGCTAACAGCTATTTTTATGGTTAGCTGTTCTTGCTTCATCCTTCAGTGTCACTCACCTTCCTCAGCTGAATGTCGCTCAGCTCCGTGATTCGAATAGCTGATGCTTGTCATGTTTTACTTTTTTTCACTGTCTCCTTTTCTAGCCACTCATATAAGCCACTTGGCTGCAGGCTCTTTCCTGCCACTAGCTGCTATCATTGTTGTTAGCTGTTCTACGTAAATAAAAGTTGCTCTTGCAGTCTTTTTGCGGCTTTTTCAGCAGCTTATCCTGCTAGCTGCTTAAGTTAGGCACTTCTACAATGACCTACTCCAGCTATTGGCTCTTTTCAACTGCTCCGGGTGTACCAAACTCGCTTGGTCTTTTGCTGTGACTGGCTGGGATTAAGGCCAACCTCCATGTCCTGACACTGGGCACATTGTTCCAGCAAATTTGGAAGTAATCCAGACACTTCAGCTTAATTATAAACTACAGCGACCTCTAGTGGCGAAGGATAAGAGGCTGTCGCATACGATGTCGCTCTCTCGGGTTGCTCGCCTTCTGTGACAGCTGCTGAAGATTACAAGCACTATATGCTTTCAGATTAACACAAAGTGTGCAACCTGTAGCTCTTCTGATATGTTGCCAGATCATTATTATTACTCTACTTTCCTTACATTTCTTTCTCGATTTGTAAAGTACCAAACGGGTGATTTTCTGTTTGTAGCAACATTTCTTATATTACCCTCATTTTTTATCTAAAATCTGCTAAATGTAAATAAAAAAGTACTCAAATAATTCACTCTAATTGTTTACAATCATTGAACTCTGCATTAAATGCATTTCAAGTCTTATTTTGTATTTGAGATCACTTTTTGGTGACACACATGCTCAATTATATTGTGTTCGCAGTACAATGTAATCAACTTACTGAAAAAGTGTAGACCATAAAACTCTAAAATCCTTTTTTCTTTAATGATTTGATAAACTACACTAAACTTTTCATTATTTCGTTATTCAATGAACTGTTATGAATCTGTGTTTTGCTTGCTATTATGTTTAAATTCTACATGTCCCAGTAGTACCTGTAATTTTCCACCCTGTTAGAATGAGCTCGATAGCCCTCCAAAAAGACTACAATTCCACAAAAGCTATCTACAAGAAGTGACGTAATTCAATTTGGGCGGAAGTTCAACTGTGGAAAAAGTGGTCAATTTAAACTTTTACTCTCCTTATGTTTTATTTTAAATGTGTTATACTTGTTTATGAGTAAAAAACGTTTTAAACATATTTAAGTTTTGCTATTCTGTTGAAAGTTAGCAAGCTAAAAGTTGATTAGCTAGACAGCTACTGCTAGATTAGCTAAAAGTATGGGGGAGGGGTGTTAAGTCGGGTATTGATAATAATAATAGTAATAATATTCTACAGTAACAATATTATAATAATATTATTAATTTCATATAGAACAACTAAAACCTTTGAGAAAAATAGCTTTTTTTGGGGAAATGTTTGTTAGGAAATGACAGGGTGAAAAACAATTGGAGACACTGTTTAGGAAAACAAACTCTAGTTAGAATTGTATCCATCCCTCATCTTGACCACTATGTAATTCTTAGTGTTAAACATATTAGTGTTGTAATAAAATCGTAAAAACATGAAACATAAGATTTTTATTTAATGAATCGTGACACCGAAATGTTGCTGCAGACAAAAAGTCACCTAATCCTTAAAAGTAGACTAAAGAATATATAATATCAGTCAGTATACAGTACAAGATGTACATATTTTCAGACCCTGTTTCATTTACAAACTGTAATCAAATTATTTTAAGTAAAACCTTTGGCATATTGTGCGTAAATTTAAGATGCCGGTCTGCTATTGGTCAATGTAATGAAGACGCTGGTCTGCTATTGGTTTGTGTCACAGCGTCCTGAAATTATCGATATGTAATAGTGTGATACTAGACTGTATACTTGTAGTTTATAATTAGTTATGTGGCCAAAAGCTCACTGTGATGCGAAAGGGAGAAGCAAAACATGTTAACCATGAAAATGTAGCTGGCGATGATCAAGAAATGCGAAGAAGGCATACGCATCGTTACCCTTGATGATTATGGCTGTAACAATTGACGATTGGGACTATTTTTAAGATTAAGGAAGAAACAATTCTAAAAGCGCGGAAATTCTTGCAAGTGGAAGGTTTTAAAAAGAGTTTCCTCTTTAATCCACATTCTCCTCCTCGCTCAGCATTCACCTGGTACTCCACTGTACCAGCTGAAGTCACACCTAAAGGTAATTGAAATGGAATTTTCCTTTAAATCAAGGGTGGGCAAACTATGGTCCACAGGCCACATTCAGCCCACCACTTATATATACTGTATATATATAATAATAATAATAATAATTTCCTTTGTATTGTCATTCTTTGTAACAATGTACACAGAACGAAATGTTGATACACCTGACCCGTTGTAGCGAGTCGATGCAGCCGCAGCCAACAGAGGGCGCCGCCATTATACCAATTAGGTATGTCTCGGCCGAGGCGCGAACCAGCGACCATATATATATATATATATATATATATATATATATATATATATATATATACAGGGAGTGCAGAATTATTAGGCAAGTTGTATTTTTGAGGATTAATTTTATTATTGAACAACAACCATGTTCTTAATGAACCCAAAAGGCTCATTAATATCAAAGCTGAATATTTTGGAAGTTGGAGTGGGGCTTTTTTAGTTTTAGCTATTTTAGGAGGATATCTGTGTGTGCAGGTGACTATTACTGTGCATAATTATTAGGCAACTTAACAAAAAACAAATGTATACCCATTTCAATTATTTATTTTCATCAGGGAAACCAATATAACAGCTCAACATTCACAAATATACATTTCTGACATTCAAAAACAAAACAAAAACAAATCAGTGACCAATATAGCCACCTTTCTTTGCAAGGACACTCAAAAGCCTGCCATCCATGGATTCTGTCAGTGCTTTGATCTGTTCACGATCAACATTGCATGCAGCAGCAACCGCAGCCTCCCAGACACTGTTCAGAGAGGTGTACTGTTTTCCCTCCTTGTAAATCCCACATTTGATGAGGGACCACAGGTTCTCTATGGGGTTCAGATCAGGTGAACAAGGAGGCCATGTCATTAGTTTTTCTTCTTTTAGACCCTTTCTTGCCAGCCACGCTGTGGAGTACTTGGATGCGTGTGATGGAGCGTTGTCCTGCATGAAAATCATGTTTTTCTTGAAGGATGCGGACTTCTTCCTGTACCACTGCTTGAAGAAGGTGTCTTCCAGAAACTGGCAGTAGGACTGGGAGTTGAGCTTGAGTCCATCCTCAACCCGAAAAGGCCCCACAAGCTCATCTTTGATGATACCAGCCCATACCAGTACCCCACCTCCACCTTGCTGGCGTCTGAGGCGGACTGGAGCTCTCTGCCCTTTACCGATCCAGCCACGGGCCCATCCATCTGGCCCATCAAGACTCACTCTCATTTCATCAGTCCATAAAACCTTAGAAAAATCCGTCTTGAGATTTTTCTTGGCCCAGTCTTGACGTTTCAGCTTGTGTGTCTTGTTCAGTGGTGGTCGTTTTTCAGCCTTTCTTACCTTGGCCATGTCTCTGAGTATTGCACACCTTGTGCTTTTGGGCACTCCAGTGATGTTGCAGCTCTGAAATATGGCAAAACTGGTGGCAAGTGGCATCTTGGCAGCTGTACGCTTGACTTTTCTCAGTTCACGGGCAGTTATTTTGCGCCTTGGTTTTTCTACACGCTTCTTGCGACCCTGTTGACTATTTTGAATGTAACGCTTGATTGTTCGATGATCACGCTTCAGAAGCTTGGCCATTTTAAGAGTGCTGCATCCCTCTGCAAGATATCTCACTATTTTTGACTTTTCAGAGCCTGTCAAGTCCCTCTTCTGACCCATTTTGCCAAAGGAAAGGAAGTTGCCTAATAATTATGCACACCTGATATAGGGTGTTGATGTCATTAGACCACACCCCTTCTCATTACAGAGATGCACATCACCTGATATGCTTAATTGGTATTAGGCTTTCGAGCCTATACAGCTTGGAGTAAGACAACATGCATAAAGAGGATGATGTGGTCAAAATACTCATTTGCCTAATAATTCTGCACTCCCTGTATATATATATATATACCAGCTCAGTAGCCTAGATGGTAGTGTGCCCGCTTTGAGACTGGGAGGTCGCTGGTTCGCGCCTCGACCGAGACATACCTAATTGGTATAATGGCGGCGCCCTCTGGCTGCGGCTGCATCGACTCGCTACAACGGGTCAGGTGTATCGACATTTCGTTCTGTGTACATTGTTACAAAGAATGACAATACAAAGGAAATTATTATTATATATATATATATATATATATATATATATATATATATATATATATATATATATATATATATATATATATATATATATATATATATATATATATATATTTACAAGATGATTTTTGCTGGTTGCATGGTTTTATATATATATATATATATATGTACTTGTATTTGACTTACTTTGCGGCGATTTGCCAGTTTTCCGTCCAGCTCGGAGCTGCTGTTGTTCATCACCGTCCAATTGTCGTTCAGCATCATCCTGAAACGGGTAAACGTGAATTGGGACTACGGGTGGACAAGTGGACGACGTCTCGGCACAAGAAACACAAAAAAATGCTAACAGGTGTATAGGCCAGGGGTGTTACCGGAAGATGGGAGAGATTGGGGAGCATATAAGGAAAAAAGGAGAAAAGAAAAGAAAAAAAAGCAGGGAAAAAAATAAGAAAACAAAGAAAAAGCAATATTTTTTTTAAAAAAGAACAAAGACAAATTGAAATAAAATGTGAAAATCGAAAACAATATAAAATAAAGGCAGGAAAAAGAGGTAAAAGCAAGGGAGGGAAACAAAGGAAGAAAAAAAGAAAAGGAAAAAAAAGATTAAAAAGACAAAAGAAAAAAAGAAAATTAAAGCAAGAAAAAGCACAGGTGATGGGGTCCCTTTGTTTGGTATATTGCTAACAATAATGTGCACAAATAAATGAATACGTTTTGGAAAAATCGATTATTCTACTAATTCATAATGACATTGATTTTTTTTACTCTTAATTCAGTCAATTTTTTTTTATATTAAGCAACTTTAACTGGAATCTGCGCTTGACACAACAAAATGTATATAAAATTATTGACTTCTCAGTGCGACAAATAAACTACAAAACACAATAATAAGCTACACATTTAAATAATCTTGAAACACATGCCTGAAAACACTGGAAAGAATTATTTGGGGAGGACTAGCCAGTAATATTTTTTTTTTTTAGCTACTCCTGCTGTGTGCTTCAGCGGCCCTCACCTTCCACATCTTGACATCACCATGTTTCATCATTCGGTTATCTTCTACTCTTTTCCCCACAGTTTCCTTCTCTAGTCACTTGGGTGCAGGTCAAGGTAATTTTTTGCTCCTCCTGCTTTTGTCCCTCAGTGTCACTCGCCTTCCACAGCTCAATGGCATTGAGTTCCATGATTCAGCCATCTTCTACATTTTTCCACTGTTTCCTTCTCTTGCCACTCACGTTAGCCACTTGGCTTCAAGCTACGGCTCCCTTCCAGCCGCTAATCTTATTCTTAGTTGCTCTTGCTTTCTCCTTCTGGGTCCCTCGACATTCACCTATCAACATCACAGAGTTTTATCATCCAGGTATGTTCTACTTTTTTCCACTGTTTCTTTCTCTTGACACACATGTTAGCCCCTTAATTGCTGGCTAAGGCCTGTCGCTAGCTACTTATGGAATTTTTAGCTGCTCTTTGTTTGTCAGTTGCCTTCCACAGATTAATGCCGCTAAGTTCTGTGAATTGGGCATCTTTTTTTCCCACTGTTTACTTCTCTCGCCACTCATGTTAGACACTTGCAGGGTAATGCTTGCCACTAGCCACTGTTGTTGCTGGCTCCTCCTGCTTGGTCCTTCAGTGTCACACAGCTCAACTTCAGAGTCTTATCATTAAGGCATCTTCAACTAGTTTTCTCAGTTTCCTTCTTTAGCCAAGTGGCTGCAGGTTAAGACCATCAGTGTCACTCGGCATTTTAATGTCGTTAAGTTCCATGATTTTTTCCACACTGTTTCCACTGTTTCCTTCTCTAGCCACTCAGTTATGTCGCTGGGCTCCAAGGTACAGCTCAATGCTATTATTATTGTTAGGTGTTCCTTGCAAATTAAACATTCTCTTACAGTCAGTAAACTATCCTTTTCAGTAGCTATTTTTTTCACCCTTTAGATAGATTGCTTTAAAATATTTTTCTTAAACTTTATGGGCTTAGTATTTCTATTGCTTCTTTATTGCACAGATCAGGATAAAAAAAAAAAATTCACACCAAATTCTGTCGATAGTATGGTGTCGAACATGCGGCATGCGGGTCAGATCAGGCCCACCAAAGGTTTCAATTCCTTCGCGAGAATACACCGAGAGAAGCACAAGAGAAAAGTGACTTGCAGTTTGACATTTGTCCAGCCGGGAACCGCTCACAAAGCAACTGGAGACGTATTTCTCTCTTTCTCTCTCAATTTCTGTCTCTCTTTCTCACGCGCTCTTTTCCTCTTTCTTTTTTTTTTCTCTTTTGCATCTTGTCTGCCTCTATTATTTTCTCTTTTTCTCTCTCCCTCTTTATTTCTCTATTTCTTTTCTCTCTGTCTCTCTTTTTTCCCTCTTTTTTCAATTGCCAAGTCAAGTCAGATTCATTTGGACACCCCTCAATCACAAAATGTCTTGAAAGACTGCACAGGTTACAATTACACCATCCCCTGATAGGAAACCAAGCTGTGGGCAAGGAATAACTAAAAAAACAAGAAACAAATAAGAAACATTGAGAGGGGGGCCTCACAAGTGGTAATCCCCCTTCCAGGATGACCAGGGTACGATAGATGTTGCATTGGGTAACAATACACAAAAAATAGAGAACATAAATTAAAAAGGTAATAAAAAAGGTAAACTGTTGAAATTTGTCCAGAAAGGGCATGACAGAAATTGTATTTCTCTCTCTTTCTCACTTTATCTCTCTTTCTCATCTTTCTTTTTCTCTTTTCCTCTTTGTCTCTATCTCTATCGATCTGTTCTCTCTCTTTCCTTCTCCTCCTTGCTGTCTATCTATTAATTCTCTCTTTCATTATCTTACTCTTTCTTACTGCTTTTCTTTCTTTCTCTCCTTCTATGTCACTTAATTTCTCACCTCTTTCTCTCTCTTTCCCCCTTAATCTCCATTTTTCTCTTATCTTTCCCTCTGTCCTTCTCAATTTCTTTCCCTTTCTTTCTTCCTTGGTCCTTCTGTCTTTTTTCTCTCTTTTCTCTCTCTTGCTCTTTTACTTGCTCTATACCTCCCCTTTCTCTTTTTCTCTTAAATCTACTTGATTGTGAGCTTTTTTCCTACCATGTGGCACCCGATTTTAAATGAGTGTGACACCCCTGCTCTATAGAAACTACCTTGTACATAACTTTCTTAATATTCTTTATTTTATGTTCCGTACGTCTTTTCTTACATGTTTATCCCAGAGTGCCAAGTCTAATCTCGTTGTGACAAATGTACACTAAGTCGTAATCAATGACAGTCAAGACGATTCTGAATAAATTCCAAATTTGTGAGACTTACTTGTCAGCCTTGCCGATCAACCCGGACGGAGACGTTGCACCTGAGTTGCGAAAGTTTGGAAAACAAGTGCACCTGAGCTGCAATTTGCTGAAAAATAGTGTCACGTCGTCATGACAACAGACGGACGCCGTAGAAAGAGGGAGAGAGCCAGAAAAGCTGCCGCTCCAAATCTCCTCAGATTAGCTCCCAATCTGTGCGGATTGACTCCAGATTAATGAGAGCAATGTGTCGCCTCGCACGCTTCAGCGTCTAGTGTAACCACTTTTTGACCTTAGGACTGTCGTGAAAAAGAAAAGAAAATATGAGAAAAAAGTGGAAAGAATTAGGGGAAAAGGGATAAAAGAGAGAAACTGGGAAAAAATGGGGGATAAGAGAGAACTACCTGAACCAAAAATAAGACAATGCAAAATACATTAGGGCACTACCTAGCTCTAACTAAACACATCCTTATAGAAAGGAGACAAAGGACAGGTAGACTAACTCACTGAACGAAAGAAAACACAGGATGTAATGGCACACTAACAAGCTCTTACTGAGCAAAATTGAAAGGAAGGCGAACAAAAGCATTCGTTGATAGAACACAACAGGATTGCAGTTGCAGCAGGACCATGAAATATTATGTAGGTAGACAAATTCACTGAATAAAACATAAAAATAATACAACACAAGAGCTAATGGCACACTAATTAACCCTTAATGAACAAAATTGGAAAGGAGGACGACTAAAGACATACGTTGATAGAGCATGACGTGAAGTTGAGACCATAAAATATAAGGCAGGCAGACTAACTAACTGAACAAGAAAAAGAGAACAAAAAATATGACAGACCATTAACTGACTTGTACTGAACCAAACTTGAAAGGAAGAAGACAAAAGACAGGAAACAGAGTTTAGAGAGAAATAAACTTGAAAGGAGGCGGTGGAAGCTGTGTGTGCTAGCATTTAATCTCAAGAACTATGTAGATACAACTTTAAAGGAAAAGTGTATAATATTTAGTGCATCCCAGTGGTACAAAAAAACTTTCATTCATTAAAAAAGACATTCATTTGAATACGAGGCAAAGATACATGAACTATCATGCCAATGTTATTTTTAAGAAAGCATAGAATGAGAAATTTGTATTTCTTCACATAGTGGAATCCATACCTAAGATTGCCGCCATATTTGTTTGCCATCTTTCTGCTACACTGTGCTCTGCAGCAGTGTTTTTTTTATTGGCATTAGACAAGAGTGTCATCTAGTGGTCAAATATTACACATTGAGGCTGTTTTAACCGTTTTATCACAATTTCACTTGAAGCACTAAAACACAGAACAAGAACATACAGAAAGCACAGAACATGTAAGTTGTGTGTGTGTGTGTGTGTGTGTGTGTGTGTGTGTGTGTGTGTGTGTGTGTGTGTGTGTGTGTGTGTGTGTGTGTGTGTGTGTTTTTTGCTGATAAAATGGCGTCCATAAGGTTTTTTTGCACCAGATGACCTTGGAACGTAGTGCAGTGTCGGGTTCATATAGACATTTTTTACCAAAAATACCAAAAAAAGCAGGCGCAGATGCTATTTTCAGTTGGTATAAGGCTGACGAACAAGTGAACCTTCTGGTGTTCCTCGGTTTCCTGAAACATTTCATTTCCCTTGGGTGGTCCCTAGATACAGCTGTGTCTCCAATATAAGGGGGGGGGGGGGGGGTTACCATACGCAACTCAGAGACTTGGCAAAGTTGTCTAATCTCTGGCTATCATGAGAAGTTCACGATTCACGGATCCCTTAATCGCCAGGGTCTCGGCAGGACCTCGGCTCATTTCTGAAGAGCAATATGGCGCTTTACACTGAAAATCAACAGCGACCGGATGATGAAGGTGTTGTATCTGAGTCAGATCAAGAGGCTTCTCCTGCTAATGGTAACCATGGATTTTAGTACTATCTGTCTCATTTGGGGGAGGAAACCTCCTTACCCAAAAAAAAAGGTCTGGAGAGGGACCGCCGGGCTGTACTTGCCCAAGACACACCACAGGTAGTGGTGCCTGTTTATAAACCATCCGACATTACTATTACACCTTAATTAGTATTTCTTATTTGTTTCTTGTTTTTTTAGTTATTCCTTGCCCACAGCTTGGTTTCCTATCAGGGGATGGTGTAATTGTTACCTGTGCAGTCTTTCAAGACATTTTGTGATTGAGGGGTGTCCAAATGAATCTGACTTGACTTGGCAATTGACACCTTAACATTCTACATTTTGTACAAATGTTGATCATAAGTCAATGTGATACGATAGTTATCACTACCTCCACGAACAATACGAAGACACCAAGTACACGCTAGTCTGCACGCGCCTCCCAGATGTGATGTTGCACTTCCATGTTGAGTGCAGTGATAGAAATAGCTTGTAAGTGCTCGCTGCCCCAAAGATTTGCCGCCGTCGCCAAGGGAACCACAAGTAGCTCACAAAGCAGCTGACCCTCAGCACACCTCGCTTCTATTTACACACAGATGCACAAGTCCAAGTCCCTCCTCTGTGACGAGACCTAAAAGCCATCGCCAGCGAGCACAACGAGACGTTTGGACACAGTAGGAACGCATTCAGTTCTTTGGTTTTCGAGGCTCGACCATGTTCTGGAAGCACGCGACCTGGTCCTGGCGTCATGATGACGGTGAGCCTCACCATCGTTGGTACGATAACGAAGACGCCTATCTACTGCCGGCGGGTCACAACAACCCCAGCGCTTCAGACTCTGCCGACACTCCACCGGACCAGAACCGCTTCGCTGAGGCGCCGCCGGGACCGGACCGCACGTCCGTTCCTGCAGAGAATGCCAAGACCGAAGACAACCAAGATTGCGCCCAGGAAGGCAAGTGTGGTGTTTGCAACAGAGAAACCAAGCCTCAATTGATGGTGAGTGCCAATTTTGGTTCTAAACAACTCCCCTACTAACAAGACATCCTTATGACTTGGGCATGATGGGAAATTTAGGGACGCAACAGCGTAGTGAGACACAGTAGGCCCCCTGGTTATGGCATGAATCCACTGTGAGGTTTTGTGAGAGGGTTATGGTAAGGAAAATAAAATATGGGATGGAAAATAGGGGAGAAAGGAAAAAGGGGAAAAGTAAAAAAAGGGAGAATAGGCAAAACATATAAAAAAAGAGAGAAAAAAAGAAAAATGGACAAAGATGAAGGCAAAAGAGAAAAAACAAAAGAGAAAGAAAAGTATAAATGTGATTATCCACCATTTTGGATTTTCCTAGGTTTTGGTTTTCCGGACAGCCTTTCTAGTATAATAGGGATTGTCAGTCATTTTAGTCTTTGTAATTGTGAATTTCTGTATGGAATAACACTATTTTATTTTGTGATTTTCAAATATTTTTTTCAGTTTTAAAGATTTTTATTGTTTTTATTCATGATTTAGAAATATGTATTTCTTTTTTGGGAACAGAAATATATATATTTCGAAAATCCATTTTCAACACCATGTTTGTCTATTTTTCGGAATATTTTTGTTTGATTTTGAAATATTATTTTTGTTTGTATTTTTCTCAATTTTTGTTTTTCAGAATTTTTTTTCAGATTTTTTGGGGGAAAAACAATAATACTATAAACTTTTTTTTTCAGATTAGTTTTTGTTCTGTTTTTAAACATTTCAGTTTTGGAACAATTTGTAATTAACTTAAGTTCATTTTTGTGGGGTGTGGGGATATTCTTTTTTTCAATATTATTATATTTTTTTTTTTTACTTCTCCCTTTTGCATCAATGCAAGTCTTGGGACCCTAAGCTAAAAAAAAATAGTAAAACAATGCAGTCATGCCAAGTCAAGTCAAGTCAAGTCATTTTTATTTGTATAGCCCTTAATCACAAAGAGTCTCAAAGGGCTTCACAGGTTATTACACAGACTATTTTTTCAGACTATTATTACACCATCCCCTGATCTGGAATCAACATGAGGGCAAGGAAAAACTCAAAAACCTCAACATGAGGAAAATGAAGAAACCTAGAGAAGGGACCGCACATGTGGCATACCCCGTTCAGGATTACCAGACAGCAAAGGATGTTGCAATCACAAATGATACAGAGATATTGTCCACGAAAGTATAGGTTATTCATATGCTATATAGTAGAAGTGAGTTTTAAGCTTAGATTTAAACATTTCCACTGAGGTTGCAGAACGGATCTCAGGGGGGAGAGCATTCCACAGCACCAGTGCCCGGATGGAGAACGCTCTCGAACCAGCGGGACACTTCTTGGCTCTTGGGATCACCAGAAGACCGGCGCTCTCAGAACGAAGGCTTCGGACCGGAACATAGGGGGAAATCAGATCTGAAAGATATGAGGGAGCAAGTCCATGTATGATTTTGTATAATACTAAGAGAACCTTGAAATCACATCTTAGGCTAACAGGGAGCCAATACAGGTTAGCCAAAATTGGCGTGATGTGATCAGACATTTTTGTACTAGTTAAAAGCCTCGCTGCAGCATTTTGTACCAGCTGAAGACTCTTGATTCTGGACTTCGGGAGACCGGAGAGTAGTGCATTACAGTAATCGAGACGGGAGGTAACAAACGCGTGAATTATAATCTCCGCATCCGACTGAGACAGTATAGGACGAATTTTAGCAATGTTGCGAAGATGGAAGAAAGCGGTTCTAGTAATTTTCTTCACATGTGTTTGAAAGGACAGATCGGGGTCAAATATGACACCTAAATCTTTAACTGAGTCACTCTGTGCAACTTATTTTTATTCCTCAGCTTTTGACCCAGCATGAGACTTAAACTTGATTTAGAGAGAGAACAGCATTGTTGGAAGTAGTTCAGCTGAATGTTTATCAGCATTATACTGCCACGATGCAAGCCAATAGCAGACTGGCATCTAATAGGTCGTCGACTAATAGCAGACAGGAGTCTTGGAGACATAACTTGTCATACGTACCAACACTGCAACGTTTTTGGGCAGGCGAGAAAATTTGTTGTCGATGTCATATATTGCAAAGAATTCTGTAACGAAGGGCTGAAACAACATCTCGTTCATATAGTGAGAACGTTGTAAGGCGGGAACGCTTCATCCCGGAGTTCTGTTGTAATGTGGGAAGCAGTGCTTCCAAATTCAGGAAATGTTTCCGTGTCTTATCATTGGTCCACATGTGTTGTTTGTGTGCGACTGTGCGCTTCCTGCCATTCTTCTTTAGTACAAGCGGGCACTCTAACATTCACACTTCGTGTCCCACTCGGACTTCAGCCCTGCTACCAGATCTTTAATGGATTCCGAAAGCTAGCAGTGTCTGTGGAAGGAGGTGTAGGGTTGGACCGGGTCATCATGCACAGCATTTCTTTCCTGTGTGGTTTTTGCGTGGGACATAACCTGCCTCAGGTCGGTATTAGCCCTTCTTCCTCGTCCATCTTTGATCAATCTTTTATATTGGTCCACTTACGGAATGTGTGGGAGTGCAGGGCAAGAGACAGCTTTATAAAAATTTCACGGCCGTAAAAGGGGCAGGGTTTGTTTGCCTTTCCTGTCACACGTTCTTTAGAATTCTTGTGCTTGAGAATAACTATTATTATTGTTTGTATTGGACACACCAGGTTAAAATCGGGGGTCTCAAACTATCATCCTGCCTTTATTAGAGTTTAAAAGGACAGCGTTTGATATTAGTCGCCTCCTAGTGGTAAAAAAAATAATTCATTCAATCAAGACCAACCCAGTACTTAATCAATTTGACCCAGTTTTTTGGGTTGTTTTAAACCAGGTATCTTAAACTCGGGCAGCACGGCGGCGCAGTGGTTAGCGCTTGTGCGGCACAGTTCATGTCATGGGAACCTGTCGTGGGTTCAAATCCAGCTCCAGACTTCCTGTGTGGAGTTTGTATGTTCTCCCCGTGCTTGCGTGGGTTTCCTCCGGGCACTCCGGTTTCCTCCCACGTTCCAAAAACATGCATTTCAGGTGAATTGGCCGGTCCAAATTGTCCCTAGGTGTGAATGAGCGAGTGAGTTGTCTGTCCCTGTGTGCCCTGCGATTGGCTGGCAACCAGTTCAGGGTGTCCCCTGCCCACTGCCCGGAGATGGCTGGGATGGGCTCCAGCCCCCCCCCCCCGCGACCCTAATGAGGATAAGCGGTACGGCTGATGAGATGAGATGAGATCTTAAACTCGTGGTTCAGAGGCTCATTAAGCCAGTGTATAGTATTTATTTCTTATTAAATCTTGGTGTGTTTTTGATATTTATCTTATTTTATGTAGAAAATACAAAAATGTATATTTCACAAGAGTGGAAAGTTTTTTTTATCAGAGCCTTTCACATAGAAAACCGAATTTGGCCCATTTGGTGATAATGGATTGCGGCCGCACGAGTGCAGTTCATGTTAGGCAAAAATAATAACAAAAAAGTTGTTGCCGGCCCGACGAAAATCTGCTCTTCCGGCATCGCTCTCAGCAATGTGTGATCAGGGATAAAGGATTGTGGAATATTTTTTCAACCCACGATGCCCTTAGGCCACAAAGTACAAAGCGCCAAGTATTACAGTATTGGATTTGTGGAGCAATTTACTATACTGTATGCCCAATCGCCTATTCCTGCGAGCAAGGAATTTTTGTCAGGCCCGGCCGCTTTTTTTGGGGGGGTGGCAACCTCTCTACCCAAAAGTGAACTGCACTTGTGCAATCACAATCCATTATCCCTGACCCCATGATTTTGCGAGCAGGGAACGGCAGAACGCATTTGTTTTGGGCATGGTGGATCTTTTTTTGCTGTTATTTCCACCTAAAAATAACCGTAATCGCTTGGCTGTGATACATAATCCCCAATCCCATATTGCTGCGAGCAAGGACCAGATGAAGGTACTTTACAACAGAATAGATAATTCGCCAGCCCAAGTATTATTATCCTCCATTTTTTATCTTACATCTATCGATCTATCGATCGATGATCTTTCGATTAGTCGATCTAGCTTCCGTAAAAGGTTTGGATCATTTCTGCGTGGGTTTCCTCCGGGCAGTCCGGTTTCCTCCCACATTCCAAGAACATGCATGTCAGGGGAATTGGCTGGTCCAAATCGTCCCTAGGTCTGAATGAGCGAGCGAGTTGTGTGTCCCTGTGTGACCTGCGACTGGCTGGCAACCAGTTCAGGGTGTCCCCTGCCCACTGTCCGAAGATAGCTGGGATGGGCTCCAGCACCCCCGTGACCCTACTGAGGACAAGCGATGCACATAATATATATGGATATGTGTACTTATATATAATGAAAAATTCCGGCTTATATATAATGAAAAATTCCGGCTCAACCGGAAATCGTGTGCTATGTTTTTTGCTAGCTATAGCTGTTACTAAATGCTAATGACTACATGATATAGACTGCATGCAAACGAGATGCTTACAACTATATGATAATATGCTAATTCAAAATAAATGGGCCGGTTCAAAAAAGTATGACCCATTCAAAATGATGGTGCCCATTTATTTTCATTCATTTTGTTTGTATTCAAGTCATGTTTATTTGTATAGCCTTTATAGTGTGCTATTAATGTGTTTACACAGCGTTATTACTGTAGCTAATAATTGCATGCTAAAGAGTAGATGCTAACAAGTAGATGCTAACGACTACATGCCAGAGCCCAGCCCCATCTGTCATAATTGTCGAGTTGATATTATTGTCGTGAGACATTGTATGCAACAAGATTAGACATGGTACTCCAGAATAAAACATGTAATATAAATACGTTGAAGAGAAAAAGATAAATTGCTATCCGGATAAATAGGCAAAAACTAATAAGTACAACGTAGTACTTAGAAAAACTGGCCTAAATTATAATAGTTAGGCAATTAAAACGAATCCTGCATTGTAAGAAAAGTGCAATTAAAATAAGTGCAGCAGTATAAAAAAAACAATATTATTCACAAGGTATACAATATTGTGTATATATATATATATATATATATATATATATATATATATATATATATATATTTACAAGATTATTTTTGCTGGTTGCAGCTCTTTTCTTTTTTTTTCCAAGCAGGGGCGGGCTGGGCACACATTAAAAGAGGGAGGCTGAGGGGGAAGGTTAGAGCTACTTTGCAGATTTTCGCTTATCTCAGGTCCTTATTAACTGCGATAAATGAGGGATTACAGTCCGTTTTCAATTGGATTAATGTTTGCATGTGAACGTAGCCAATGTTTGTGTTCAGGCAGAGTTGTGTTGGTGTCTCCCTTGGACTTGTGTGCTCCCATTATGAGCAAATGATTACATGGGCCCGGTTTGCAGACTTTGGGTGCTCCGAGAAGGTTCTGGAATTCGTGTCGCTCAGCTTGACTGTAAAAATGAAGGTGAAGGTCGTCTCTGCAGGACAACGCAAACACTGCAAAGAATCTGTTCGGCGAAAGGTCGCTTGCTGAGACTTTTTAGACTCTCAGTCCGAAGCTCGGGTTTACTCAGTAGCATCATTGGCAAAGTCGTAGAAACCGTTCCTTAGAGATTGTAATATTGACAAGGACATGAGAAGATCAATGAAATAATATTTTGGCAGGGATGGCAAATCCTGGCCCAGAAAGTCAAAAAACTGGAAAGTAAACCAGTTCTTGAGGAGCCCTTTGGAAAAGCAGTAAGATGTGAGCTTTTCCTCTATAGATATTGTAGACTGTCAAGTCACCAGGGTTTCAAATCCAAAACCAGAAATCCAAAGCCCTGTCACTCAACTGGAAAGTAAACCAGCAACTGAAGAACTACATTATTCAGTAGGGCAGGAAAGCCTAAATCTTCAATTTTGGCCAGTTCCTCCATGCAAATTCTAGCTGTCAAGGGGTTTCAAATCCAAAAATCCAAAACCCTGTCGCCCTACTGTAAGGTAAACCAGCTCCCAAGGATCCAGTTGAGTTAATATGACAGCAAAGGCATTAGTCTTCCGATCTGAACATTTCTTCTATGTAGATTCTAGACCGTAAAACCACCAGGGTTAATCCAGATACCAAAATCCAAAACCCTGTCATTCAACCAGAAAATAAACCATCTCCCTAGAAACCAGTCAGTTCAATGGGGTAGCTAAGCCTCAAGTCTTCCAGTTTGACCATTTCGTGTCACGAAACGGAACGGGAAGCAGGAAGTAGGAACTCATTTGCGTAGACGTCCTCACACTTTAATTGAGAAAGAAAAGTTGTTCAAAACACAAACGTATCAGACCAAAAAACAAAACGGGTCAAACACAGGCAAAACTATAAACTGGGCATTTCCAGAATTAAACAGAACTTGCAGGAATCTCTCAGAATGTTACACCGGAGTAAAACAAAGTCCAACAAGCACAACAAGTATAACCATGCATAAACAAGTTTTCAACAACGATCTGGCAAAGCGCAGTTTAAAAGGGCACATTTAACACACAGAAGTAATCAGAAAATGCAAGTCAGCCGGTGTCAAGGGGCGGTGCCAGCTGGGCGCCATGGCAACCGTGCAGAACCTGACAGAACCCCCTGTTCAAGGGACAGCCCCTGAGGTCCCCAAAAAAAACGAATACCTTGCCCCCCAGAATGGGTTGACGCTCCCGAAGAGAGCAACCCCACTCCCTCCCCCGAAAACGCAGGAACGGGGAGAGGCAGGGGCGGCAGGCGGACAAATCTGAGCGGCGAGCAGAGGAGTCGGTCTCAGACGGGTCGGGCGTTGCAGGAGAGTCGGACGGGCGAATCGAAGAGTCGGAATGGCAGGCAGACGAATCGGAGTGGCGAGCAGACGAGTCGGCCTGGTGGGTAGAAGAACCAGACAGGCAGACGGGTGAATCAGGCAAGCAGGCAGGAACCACAGACAGATCAGGCGTTGCAGGAGAGTCGAACGGGCGAGTCGAAGAGTCGGAATGGCAGGCAGACGAATCGGAGTGGCCAGCAGAAGAATCAGATGTGCGGACGGGCGAATCAGGCAGGCAGACAAGTCGACAAACAGACATGGCAGGCGGACATCAGGACAGGCGGACGTCGAAAAAGGCGGAAGGACGGACCTCGAGACCAGTGGGAAGGCAGACGGACGGGCAGACGGCGAGGCAGGCGGACGGGCGGATCTCGAGACTGGTAGGAAGGCAGGCGGACGGGCGGACGTCGAGACAGGCTGGCGTTGAGGTCGACGGGGACCTCGGACAACTCGGCGTCAAGTCTTTCCGGAAACCCCATTCGAGGCACAGCAATTGCCACGACGGGCGGGGCCGTGGTTCGTGTGGGCAGAAAAGGTGACAACGAGGCCGGAGAAGGAGCCCCGGGAGGCAGGGCCGTTGCCGATAGGAGCTCATCCGTCTGACACGACATGAGCTCAGTCCGCTGAGCTAATTGCTCAATCTGGCGTTGGAAGCTCCGTTGAGCTTGCTCGTCCCACAGCTGAAGGGCGGCGACCTCACTGGGCAATCGCCAAAAGGCGTCCTCCGTCCTATCCAATTGCTGGAGAGCGTAGGGAGTCTCCAGCTTTCCCCAAATTGTGTTGGGATCGTTCGCTGGGCTCTCATCGTTTGGCCAGATCGTTCTGTCACGAAACGGATCGGGAAGCAGGAAGAAGAAACTCATTTGCGTAGACGAGCTTGCTCGTCCTGCAGCTGAACTCCACATCGCCCTTACGACTGTGCTATTGACCTCCTGCCCGGCTCTACTCCCCCAAGGGGTCAGATTGTTCTGTCACAGACCAGAACGGACACAGGACTCAATTGCATACGTTTCTCAGTTTTTATTGAAAAGAGAGTGAGAGTAAGGCTTGCTTGCTTGCTTGATCCGAAGACTGGCAGAAAACAGGAGCGAGCAAGGTGGGAGTGACACTTCCGTGTCGGACGAAGACAGGCGGGAATGGTAAGTCGTTTGGCCGGGGCTGGAGATCAGAGGGGATGTCAAGTTTGTAATCGGGTGTAGTCAGGTCCAGAAACGGGTCAAAATTGGAGATCAGGCAACAGGGACGGAGTCGGACGGGAACGCTCACTGAGTGAAACACAACAGCTCGCAACGATCTGACAAAGTCTGAACTGAAGCCGGGGGCTTAAGAAGGGTGTGGTCACCAATCAGCTTGTCCGGGCTGTTCCAATCAAGCCGCCGCAGGAGTTCCAATTTGGTAATTATGACATTTCGTCTAGTATGCAGTTATTAGTCTTTCAAGGGGTTTTAAATCCAGATCCAGAAATCCAAAACCCTGTCACTCAACTGGAAAGTAAACCAGATCCCTAAAACCAGTTGAATCAGTGGTGGCAGCAAAGCCACAAGTCTTTTGATCCGACTGTTTTGTCTATGCATATTCTAGACTATCAAGGTGTTTTATAGTCCATGTCCAGAATTAGTTGAGTATGTTGGGCAGCAAAGCCTAAAATCTTCCAATCTGACTGCTTGGTCCATGCAGATTCTAGCCTGTCAAGCGACAAGGGGGTTTCAATTCCAGATTCAGAAATCTGAATTCTCGTCGCTCACCCGGAAAGTACATCAGCTCGCTAAGACCCAGTTGCGTCAGTAAGGCAGCAAATCCACAGGTCTTCCCATGAGACAATTTCCTCTATCCAAATCCTAGACTTTAAGGGGTTTCTAGTCTAGATTCAGAAATCTAAAACTCTGTCACAACCAGAAAGTAAACCAGAGTATCCAGTTGAGTCAAAAGATCAGCAAAACCATAATTTTTACGATCTGCCTAGTTCCTCGATGCACTAGAATGTGCCTGTCTAGGGGTTTCAAATACAGATTAAGGAATCCAAAACCCTATAAATGATTAACTTGGCCGGAAAGTGAACCGAGTCAGTTAAGGAGGTTCAGTTGAAGAGAGTGTGGCAAAAACTAATTTGGTTTTGACTCTCGGGAACAGAATCTGCTGTGAATTAGACCTGTATCAGGATTTATAACTTGAACAATTGCTTCCGGACAGAGACCACTGGACAGCTCCAAAACAATAATTACCATAACTCTGTCCAGGAATGTTGTTATTCTAGACCTCAGACCTTGAGGACCGAGACCCCAATAAAGACCTGGACTATTTGGTTTGCCCCCTTAGGTCAGCATCCTCCGAGGACAAGACGGCTTTGGGTTCACCCTGTGCTGCGACAGTCCTGTGCGAGTCCAGTCTGTTGATACTGGTGAGTACTCACTTCCCTTTGTTGGTAAAAAAAAAAAACCTCGTCACCCAGGTCTACTGGTCTCTAATCACCCTTTCATGGGAACTAAAAAAAAAAAAAAAACATTTAAAAAGAGTGTACACTAGACTCGAGGATACGACATTAATGTGCTCTGAAGTAGGGGGTCACAAGCTGATGTATAGCGGGGGATAGATACCACAGATCCTAACTAGCTGTGACCTCCTGGTCCCCCAAATAAAACAATTAAAATGTCAAAATAGTGTATATAGTTAATACTCCTCTAGAGGGAGCTGATGTGTTTGTTATCCTTTTTTTTACCTTCTTTCTTTTGTTTCTCTTTCTTTTTGTTCTTTTTCTTTTCTTTTTTCATTGCAAAAGGCTTGGTAGAAAAACAAGAATAAAAATGGTCTGTTAGATCTCTTTGAGTCTCCGTAGTTTGTATTCTTCCTTGTCAGGTCAAGTCACATTTATTTGTATGGCCCTTAATCACGAAAGAACTCAAAGGACTGCACAGGCCACAATTACACCGTCCCCTGATCTGAAACCGACATGCGGTCAAGGAAAATCTCAAAAGCTCGGCATGAGGAAAATAAGAAACCTTGAGAAAGGGACAAACAAATGGTAAACCCCTTCCAAGATGACCAGGCTGCAATAGATGTTGCATTTGGGAACAATAAACAAAATGAAGTCAGCATCTATAAAAAAAGAATTGTCAAAACGTCTATGATAGCAACGATGCAGCTTCCCATCTCAACCGACTGGTCGTTGCAGATGATGACATGTTGTGTGAATCTCCCTCCGGGATGAATAAAGTATCTATCTATCGATCTATCTATCTATGTTTCAAGTCCAGGTGCGGTTCTGTTGACTCATCCTGATACCTCCCTCTCCCTCATTTCCCCACCAACCCGGTAGCCGAAAAATGACAGGAAAAAAAAAAGTAAGAGGCATCCATTATAAGCTATAGAAAAGAAATGTGTCTTAGGTCTATATTTTAAATCTTTCACTGTGGTAGCAGATCTTATTTCTGGAAGCCAGGCATTCCATAGCACCGGGGTCTGGATGGTAAAACACTCTCGAGCCTGCAGATATCTTCTTGCCCTTGGAGTCACAAGTAGACTAGAGTGCAGGAACATAGGGGGAATCAAATATAAGACGTGGGAAGTCAATTCAAACTTTTGTATGTTTGTAAGAGAACCTTAAAGTCACACCTTAAGTGGACCGGGAGCCAGTGCAAGTTAGCTAAAATTGGAGCGATATAGTCAAACGTTCTTGTCTTAGTCAAAAGTCTCGCTGCCGCATTTTAAACCGGCTGCAAACTTTGGATGTGAGACCTTGGGAGACCAGAGAGCAATACATTACAATTATCAAGCCGAGGAGTAATAAACGCATGAACTATAAGCTCAGCATCTGATTTCAACAACATCAGGCAAATTGTCGCAATATTACTAAGGTGGAAGAAAGCTACTGAGCGAGTAATATTTTTCACATGTAACTAAAACGACAGATTAGGATAAAATATCACTTCTAGATTTTTTGACTAGTATAAAATTTGTTAAGGTTTGGAGCAGTGTTTGAGAAAAAATCATAACAATGAGCTTCACCCACAATCAACATCTTGTTTTTTTCTTGGTTGTGGTGCAAAAAATTAAGTGACATCTATCTATCTCAGTAAGGCAGGCCTTCAGATTTCTACAATTTAACGGAGCGGTTTTTTTTTCAGTGGCAGATACAGTTGAGTGTCGTCTGCATATCAATGGAAAGTAATATTATACATGCGGATAATATCACCAAGCGAAAGCATATCGATATCAAAAAGAAGGGGGCCAAGTACAGAGCCCTGTCAAACACCACGCATGACATCAAGTCTTGAGCTGTCAGTTTGCCGCAGTTAAAACATTGCGTCCTGTCTAAAATGTAGGACCTTAACCATGAAAGTACGGTACCTGAGATATTAATCCATATTTCCAGATTAAGTAATATGTTGTGGTCTACAGTATCAAAGGCAGCACTGACTTCCAGGAACAGGAGTCCTTTATAAGCACTCATTTTTTTTACATGACACAATAAAGCCACATCCAATGGTCAAATCATACTCTCTGTCCCTTTAAGATTGTCACAAACTCCCCCAAATATTTTTTCTAAATTTGCGGCAGGCGGTCCGGCTCATCAGTCCGGCCTGCGCCGAGGCGATGCCGTTTTACAACTCAACGGACTTCCTGTGGAGGTCTGGCGCTGCGGAGATTTGGCTCGTGCAATAAGGTGAGTTGTCGCCCGTGCGTTATAGCATCTGGGACAATTTTCTATCACACTAAAAAAGTCATAAAATAACAAATAAACACGTGTCTTTCAGGAGTTGTACCAGTCGAATAGACCTGGTGGTGTGGAGAGGTCAGAACGAGGTTGAGGCCTTTTGTGAGACTTCTAAGTGGCCACTTTCAGCTAGCAAGGTGTGTTTCCATATATAGTAGATCCCACGGGATACAGCATCCCCGCTTGACAACTTTTTTACTTCAATGAGGATTCCAGGCACATCTAGAAGTTTCTTTGTCAGTGTCGGGTTAGAAACAGAAAAGCCAGCATTTCATTTATCTTTGTCTTTTTCTTGACTCCAATTCGTCAAACTAATATGTCCGGTCAGAAAATTGAGAAAAATGTGGCTACCTTAGATCCCCAGGATACGCCAACCCCGCCTTATGAAATATTCGTTTTACAGTGTGGGATGGGATATTTTTTGGGTCCCTCATCAGACCACAACTGTTGTGTGAGTGTCCCTTACACCTGACAGATACAGTAGATTGCTGGAATATAGAAACTTAGCCTCACAACATCTTCACTTAATAATGGTCTCTTTATAGCCTTTCCCACCTATACATCTTCAACAACAAGTTTTTTTGTGTGCCCCAAAATGTTGCGCTTTTTGTGTCTATGACGAGTTAAAACTATTGGTCTGCTATTGGGCCACATCATATAAAATGCTGGGCTGCTATTGGCAGAACTATTTTCCACAATGCCTTTCTCTTCATTCACTTTAGAATATTGTGTTCTTTCTAAAGGCTTTAAAGCCCCAATGTGTAATATTTGGCCTTTAGATGGCACTGAGTTATCCAGTGCGAGCAAGGGTCTTGGAGCAAAACGCGGTGGAATCATGCCTGTCAAATATGGTGCTGCCTTTGATACTGTAATATGACTTAAGTGAGGATTCCACTTTGTAAAAAGAAGCAAAAACACTATAACCAGGTAATGGAAGCTTAAAATTTAAATACAAAGAAGGCACACAAATCACTAGCCTCGCTTAGTTGCATGGCCATAACCAATCGACAATTGTGACTTTTTATTAAAAATAAGACTTTAAAGCAGGGAAGTCTTCTAGGGTAAGTGGAAGTTTGAAAATTAGTTTTCATTCAATGAGCCATCTCCCCCTAACCTACTACTCCACTGTACCATCTTAAATCATATCAAAGGTTAATGAAATCTCTTTTTAATTCACTTATGTTTATTTATGTATTTAATAATATAGATGTATATTACACAACCAGTTCAGGGTGTCCCCTGCCCTCTGTCTGAAGATAGATGACTGGGATAGGCTTCAGCGAAGGATAAGCAGTGCAGATAATGGATGGATATTACACATAAGTAGTACTGTACTTACTATATACTATTTTGTTATATTCATGTTTTACCAGTGGTTCTGAATGCATTAGGTTTCTATATCTTTCTATACGACAAGGGTCACAAACTCAATTTAGTTGAAGCTAGGATCCAGGTGAGGTTGGGCCAAATGGGGTTTTGATGAGGGGGGTGAGGGTCAAACAGAGTTTCTGGATACAACCGGAATGTTTGATGTTTGATCTTACATTACACATTACACATAGTCCAGTGTTTTTCAGAATTGCTCAGTCCACAATTGAATGGATTTGGGAGTACAGTCCATTCCTTTTACTCCGTCGTTGTCGTTGTCGGCAGGCAGGCAGATCATAAAATTTATCCAAAGAAGACTACAAACTATGGAGACTGAAAGTAAGCAAAAAGCAAAAAAACTATTTTTTTCTTAAATTTCATCCTGTCATGATTACCCAAGTGGAGTCACCTGGGGTAATCATGTGGCGCGCTGGAATGTGCTTCCTGATTGGTCAATGCTCCCCTTTTAAACGCGTTACGCGGAGAACTCCTTGTCGGAGGATTCACATCTGTACCCCGTATGACGCTCCCGATTACCTGTGCCTTGTTTACCTGATTCTCTCTGCCTGCCTCCGTTCCGACCTGCTACGATCATCTCTTCAGTCCCGGTAAACTCAACCTGCTTCCGTCCCACGCTACGTTTGGCTACGTCGTCCGAAGTTTCCCGCTAACCCTTGTGCTTCCCCAAATAAAAGTATTGTACGAACGCTCTGGGGTCTCCTGCTCTGTTCTGGTAATCCTCGTGACAGAATCCTCCGACCAGAATGGACCCCGCGTTCGTACATCTGCCCCCTGACCGCTATAAAAGTCTGAATCAGCAGCGCGATTCCTGTTGTGCAGTTCGGCAAGTCATTTCCGACATGGCGAAATTGGCTAAGGCACCTCCGGCCGTATGACTGCGAACGACTCCCATGCCTGCCTGCTCGACTCCCATGCCTGCCTGTTCGACTCCCATGCCTGCCTGTTCGACTCCCAAGCCTGCCTGTTCGACTCCCAAGCCTGCCTGTTCGACTCCCAAGCCTGCCTGTTCGACTCCCAAGCCTGCCTGTTCGACTCCCAAGCCTGCCTGTTCGACTCCCAAGCCTCCCTGTTCGACTCCCAAGCCTCCCTGTTCGACTCCCAAGCCTCCCTGTTCGACTCCCATGCCTGCCTGTTCGACTCCCATGCCTGCCCTGAGTCTGCCTGTACTGATTTTGTCCCGTCTTTCCTCTCCTCTCCTCTCCTGTCTTGTCTGTTCCCTTTCCGCTCCCCGGAGTCTGGACTCTTCTGAATCTGACCCCCCTGAGTCTGGCCTCTTCTGAATCTGACCCCCCTGAGTCTGGACTCTTCTAAATCTGACCCCCCTGAGTCTGGACTCTTCTGAATCTGACCCCCCTGAGTCTGGACTCTTCTGAATCTGACCCCCCTGAGTCTGGACTCTTCTGAATCTGACCCCCCTGAGTCTGGACTCTTCTGAATCTGACCCCCCTGAGTCTGGACTCTTCTGAATCTGACCCCCCTGAGTCTGGACTCTTCTGAATCTGACCCCCCTGAGTCTGGACTCTTCTGAATCTGACCCCCCTGAGTCTGGACTCTTCTGAATCTGACCCCCCTGAGTCTGGACTCTTCTGAATCTGACCCCCCTGAGTCTGGACTCTTCTGAATCTGACCCCCCTGAGTCTGGACTCTTCTGAATCTGACCCCCCTGAGTCTGGACTCTTCTGAATCTGACCCCCCTGAGTCTGGACTCTTCTGAATCTGACCCCCCTGAGTCTGGACTCTTCTGAATCTGACCCCCCTGAGTCTGGACTCTTCTGAATCCGACCCCCCTGAGTCTGGACTCTTCTGAATCCGACCCCCCTGAGTCTGGACTCTTCTGATTCTGCCTGTCCTGTCTGATTCTGCCTGTGTTTCCCTGTGACGTGTCTTGGGTTAAAATTATTATTTTTTTTTTTCCTGGGGAACTTCTGGAGCCGTTCCTTGAGGGGGGGGTTCTGTCATGATTACCCAAGTGGAGTCACCTGGGGTAATCATGTGGCGCGCTGGAATGTGCTTCCTGATTGGTCAATGCTCCCCTTTTAAACGCGTTACGCGGAGAACTCCTTGTCGGAGGATTCACATCTGTACCCCGTATGACGCTCCCGATTACCTGTGCCTTGTTTACCTGATTCTCTCTGCCTGCCTCCGTTCCGACCTGCTACGATCATCTCTTCAGTCCCGGTAAACTCAACCTGCTTCCGTCCCACGCTACGTTTGGCTACGTCGTCCGAAGTTTCCCGCTAACCCTTGTGCTTCCCCAAATAAAAGTATTGTACGAACGCTCTGGGGTCTCCTGCTCTGTTCTGGTAATCCTCGTGACATATCCAGCCTTTCCCGATGAAAGACCAAAATGGAATAAAAAAATGGGAAATAGGAAAGAGAGACAAAAAAGGAAAATGGAGAAAAAGAAAAAAGGAAAGGAGAAAAAGAAGTCTTTTTTTGGGGGATAGCCCTAAATCACAAAGAGTCTCAAAGGGCTTCACAGGTTATTACACAGACTATTTTTTCAGACTATTATTACACCATCCCCTGATCTGGAACCAACATGAGGGCAAGGAAAAACTCAAAAATCGCAACCACTTTCAGGATTACCAGACAGCAAAGGATGTTGCAATCACAAATAATACACAGATATTGTCCAAGAAAAGTATAGGTTATTCATATGCTATAGAGTAGATTTGTGTTTTAAGCTTATATTCAAACATTTCCACTGAGGTTGCAGAATGGATCTCAGGGGGAAGAGCATTCCACAGCACCGGTGCCCAGATGGAGAACGCTCTCGAACCAGCGGGACACTTCTTGGCTCTTGGGATCATCAGAAGATCTCAGAACGAAGGCTTCGGACCGGAACATAGGGGGAAATCAGATCTGAAAGATATGAGGGAGCAAGTCCATGTATGATTTTGTATAATACTAAGAGAACCTTGAAATCACATCTTAGGCTAACAGGGAGCCAATGCAGGTTAGCCAAAATTGGCGTGATGTGATCAGACTTTTTTGTCCTAGTTAATGGCCTCGCTGCAGCATTTTGTACCAGCTGAAGCCTCTTGATTCTGGACTTCGGGAGACCGGAGAGTAGTGCATTACAGAAATCAAGAGAAAAAAGAATTTTTAAAAATGCAATTTTCTCTATTTTTCCTTTATTTATTTTTTGTTTTCTCTTTTGTTTTTTAATTTTTCTTTTCCTAATTTTCTTAGGTTTTACTTTTTGTATCGTTTTTCATTCTCTTCTTTTTCTGTTTAAATTTTTCTGTCCTTTTTTTTGATTATTGTTTTACTTTTTCTTTTATTTTTTTCTTTTCTTATTTCTCATCTTTTCAGAAGTATTAAGGTGGTCACTTTAAGTCTCCGTATTTTTTCTTCTTCTGTTGTGCACTTGTTTTCGGTGGCACAACAGAATACAGCGACATCTAGTTTGAAAATAACACACTCTGTACCTTTAACTTTCATATTAAGTTGGGGCCGCAATTGCCCCAAGGGCTGCGAGTTTGAGACCCCTGCTATTCGGCAATTTTACTTTATGATCCCCACATCAGAATCAATTTATATCCACAGAGCCCCAAGCTGCTGCGGCAGCCTACCAACGCCACACGAGGATCCCGCAGACGCGAACGGAGGTCGATGCTTTCGTCCACATTGGGGGTTTTGGGGTCCCTGTTGAGGGACCCTAAAGGAGAAGATGATAAAGGAGTAGGAGAGGAAGCAGCAACTTCTGCCTCGTCGCTGAAGGGCACCATGATGAGATCATCAAATGGGGACAATTACATCATCCTGTCCTCTGCGGCACCACAGGACTGGGTAAGGGAGCTCTTTGTCGTTGTTTTTGCCTCCTGTGAGGCCGAGTTTTTGCAGGCGCGGGTGGGAATTTCAGGTTCAATAAGTCCTAACCCTTCCACATTTTGGATTTGGCCTCAGGCGTTTTTCCTCACCTGATGGGTATCTGGGTTGAAAATATCCGGGGCTTAAGGTAACTGGGCAACACAGTGGATGACTAGTAAACATGTCCACCTCACAGTTCTCCAGCTACTTCGGTTTTCTCCCCTGTTCCAGAACACGCATGACAGGTTGATTGGCAAGTCCAGATTGTCCCTAGGTACGAATGAGCGTGTGAATGGTGGTCTGTCTCTGTGTGCCTTGTTCTTGGTTGGCAGCCAGTCCGGGGTGTCCAAAGTCAAATAGAATCTGCATTTTAGATTAGGGCTCTCAGATATTAGATACAATATTTGAGCTGCCCTGCTAGGTTGCTGTGACTTGTCCCTGCTTGTTGCGTCTTCTCTAAAAGCACTCTAGCACACATTATCCAGTGTGAAACAGTTAAGACCATTGGGTCTCACATTGGCACATTGGAGAGTTCTGAGTCTCTGCGTGAATGGGCAGCTAAGACACTATAAGACAAGTCACTGTCTTAGATAAATAGACTTCTTTTGCATAGTGCTGAAAACGCTCTACAGCTGTGTATTTAATCGTTCTGGCAATGAGAATATAAAATCTGCTGCTTCTTATTTTTAGTATAGAGAGCATTTAGGATAAAATGACCGGGCTGATGTTCAGGCTAACCTTACAGGAACCAGCAACATCGGACTCGAGTAAGGACAAGCAGCTAGAAAATCGGGCATCTCCAGAGAGACCCAATTTTTTTGAACCTGAAAATGCCCACCCTCGTGCTGTATGAGTCTTGCAGCACAAATTTGCCTGCTTGTCCCAATGGGTAAAAAATGCTTTTTCCTATGGTGGACTATACAAGCCAAACCCCCTCACCCATGTGATTCCACCAGACATGGGTGACTTTCTTTCTGTATCTTGTTTTTAGCAGACGCAGCCCATATTTGATGACACCTGTGGCACCATCGGTATGTCTACACATTTTCCGTGCATGTTCACACAAACACTTACAAACAAATTAAAAAAAAAAAAAAAAACACAGGACATGCATATCAGACCCACCCAAGACGAGGAGCGACCCTACCGTCAGAAAACCACCTGGGGCAAGGGGTGATACGGCCGTCCACAACCTTTTGCAACTACGCCACCTACCGCAACTACCAGAACTGCACTGTCGTCCAATCACGTCCACCTTCCTGCGCCGTTAACCAAACACCCAAAACTCTCATCTTTCCCGTTTCGGTTGAGGTCAGTGTCAGCAGGAAGTCTGGATACTTGTTTTGTGGTGCTGATTTGGTTCTGCTGTTGACAGCCTGTGGACCTGTGCAGCCCCGACAGAACGCTACTGTTGACGGAGGAAATGCTCCTCCACCAGGCCCAGCGACCGCCATGCGAGGTTCCGAGTACATCTTATTTTTTCGAGGGAGTTTAATCTTTGTTATGTAGCTCGGGGGCCTTCCGAGTTTTGCACTTTGAATCTGCAGGGTCCACCTGGCCCAAGATGAGGGAAGCCTGTCTCAAACCATTATACTTTTTCACAATTCATTCAGCGTAGTTTCTGGACCTGTAGCTAACGTCTCACATCTGTGTTGCAATCTGGCACTATTCTCCACAGTATGGTGGCCCTGGCACTGTCATCTAGAAATATAGGACTCAAATTTTATGCGTTAGAGCACTCAATTGTGTTTTATTCGGCGCAGATGTACTTTATTCATTTGAGTATAGCACACGTGTTTAGCGGATTTGGGTGGTCAATAAATTATTAAAACAAATTGACCAATTGAATTTAAGAGGCGAGTTTATTCTTTCAAACTTGTTTTGCATTTTTGGGGCACCACATATTTTTGGGATTATTCTATTAGAAAAACCTTACAAGTAATCTGAAAAAACAATTTGAAGAGAATTCTTTTCACAGTTTTTGAAAGTTCAACATACTTTAAGTCGTATCACGTCATGTTTATCTGTTGACCTTTAATCACAAAAAGTCTCAAAGGGCTGTACAAACTACGGACTACCATTACACAGGGCGGCATTAGCTCAGGAGGTAGAGCGCTTGTCTTGGTATCAAGAGGTAACAGGTTCGATTACCAGCTCCTCCGTGTTATATGTCGAAGTGGGCAAGACACTGAATCCCTAATGCCCGTAGTTGCCTTGCATGGCTGATGCTGCTAATGGTTAGTTAGTGTGTAAAAGGGAAAAAGTGTGAAGCACATTGTAAGGCGCTTTTCTTCATTGACTTGTAAAGTGCTATTTAAATGCAGACCATTTACATTTACACCATCCCCTGATCGGAAACATACAGTATATAAGGGCAAAGAAAAACTCCAAAACCTCAGCATGATCCCCTTACAGGATCACCATGGTGCAACATATGTTGCAAGGATATCAACAGACAATACAGTACACAAACATCAACATGAAATATCAATGGTTCCCAAACTTTTGCAGGCTGGTACCACCTGGGCTCCCCTGTGAATTACTAGCGCCACAGCACACAGAAACAAGTGTGGTTGGCCAAAACACCATCACTCAATGCAAAATCTTGAAAAAAACGCAGTGCTTTGCGGTTTCACAACTGCACTACGAATCGATTTTGGCACAGTTAGAATAGAAAAACAACTTTAGGCAACTTGGTATTATTGTAATTTGATCTAAAGCCCTTTAATAACACCAATTGAAACCTGTAACCATTGGATGAACTTTGGTTTAAGTGCAATAATTTGATGATGGAGGAAACCGGTCCACAGGTTCCAGGTGGTAGATCTGCAGTCCTTGCGTCTGGAGGCCTGGCCAGGACCAGAATCGCTGTTCTGAGGGAGGTGTATGCTTGTTTCTCTGCTAGCTCCTGCCAGGTCCTTTCTTTGTCCGGACAGGTGCTTTACCAAGAATAGGTTAGCGTCTTTATGCTAACTTCGAGCCCAACAGTGAATGAGCGTGCAGGTTAGACCTTTGATGTCGCTGGCTGAATCCGACCAGCTTGGTTGCAGGTTCAATCAGAGGACGTTCTTGCTTCTTGCTCACAGGACTCACTTGGCTGGTAGCTGGATCCGAACTTTTGTCCCTGGCTAAGCAGGACTTTCTTGCATGCTCGCTGGCTCAAACAGAACTCTTAGGTTCTTGCTATGCAAGACTTTCTTGCTCGTTGCTCAGGGACTGCCTTAGCTGCTGGCCGGATCAGAGCTCTTGTCCCTGGCTAAGCTGGACCTTTTTGCTTGCTGGCTCAAACAGAATTAAGGCTAGGTTCACCCTGCAGGGAAATCTTTTTCTTTTTTCTTTTTGCATGGACACTATCTGTTGAAGTTAAATCACTTTGAACAATTCAATTAAACCTACCATAGGATTAAATGTACATGTTTTGTCATAGGCGGCTGGATCTGCTCCCGACAGTTTCTCACATTCTAGTCAAAAACCCCAATCTTCGACTCAGTTTATGAGGGCGAACAAAGACAACTCTAACTGTAGATTAATATACGATCGCAGTTTTTTGCTGGATATGCGAACATCCAGAAATCCAGCGCAAATTTCGACGATCACTCTGGAGTGTTTACTTAGCCTCGGAGTGCTACGTCAACAGAACGAAGCGGCCGACAAAGCAGCGAGTAAAAGTGGCAAGCGGAAGCGCTGTGACCGGGGAAGGAAACGAGGTTGTCGGGCCGGGCTAACGGCTCGGATGAAGGCTAAACCCTTCAAAACGCCTCTACCATCCATTTTCCTATCCAACGTCCGCTCCCTGGACAACAAACTGGACCATTTACAAGTGGAATTTACATCGAACCGCGAATTGACGAACTGTTGTGCTTTAATTCTGACGGAGACATGGCTAAACTCATCTACCCCGAATGACGCTGTTAGCATTGTGGGGCTAACTGCTTTCCGCGCTGATAGAAGCGGCGAACTCACCGGCAAAAGCAAGGGGGGCGGTCTATGCATTTATACCAACAACAACTGGTGTAAAAATGCGAAGATAATATCGAAACACTGCTCACGAGACATTGAGCTTTTGACGGTGATCTGCAGACCTTTCTACCTACCGAGGGAGTTTAGCGCGACCATCATTACTGCCGTGTACGTGCCCCCCAGCGCTAATACGAAGGAGGCAATGGACGTTCTCTACCGAACTGTGAGTGAACTGCAGCATGCTTACTCCGAGTGCATTTTTATTGCGGCGGGGGACTTTAACCAGGCCAATATGAAAACAGTTCTCCCGCATTTCCATCAGCATGTAAACTTTGCTACAAGAGGTAGGAACACATTAGACCTGGCCTACACAAACATCAAAGGTGCATATAAAGCAGCCCCCCGCCCCCATCTTGGCTCATCAGATCACCTTTCAATTATGCTAATTCCAGCATACAAGCCCCTGCTGACCAGAGAAAAACCTACAGTGAAGCAGGTGAGGGTGTGGTCTGAGGGTGCAATGGAGGCACTACAGGACTGCTTTGATTGCACTGATTGGGACATGTTTAAATCGGCTGCCACTTACAACAACAAAATAAATATAGATGAGTACGCCATTTCTGTGTCAGCCTACATCAGTAAATGCGCAGAAGACGTCAGCAATAACAAAACTATATGCACCCGTGCCAATCAGAAGCCCTGGATGACTGCTGAAATACGAAAACAACTAAAAGTACGGAACCTTGCCTTTAGATCTGGTGACAAGGAGGCGCTGTTATCAGCGAGGGCTAACCTGAACCGGGCTATCAGACTAGCAAAGCGAACGCACAATCAAAAAATCCAGGAACGTTTCCTCAGCACAACCAACACCAGGGATATGTGGAAAGGCATTCAGGCCATCACCAGTTACAAGCCAACCACCGCCCCAGTGCAGAACACTAGCATGGACTTTCTGAATTACCTCAACAAATTCTTTGGAAGGTTCGAGGCACAAAACGGCACCCCTGCAGCGAAAGCGGTTCCAAATCAGGGCGAAAGAGCACTCCACCTGGACTCATCTGACGTGAGGAAGACCCTGAGAAGGGTCAACACAAGGAAGGCTCCAGGCCCGGACAACATTCCGGGGCGGGTACTTAGGGAGTGCGCCGATCAGCTGGCTTGGGTACTAACAGACATTTTCAACACCTCGCTAGACCAAGCCAAAGTACCATCATGCTTCAAATTTGCCAACATCATCCCAGTGCCAAAGAAACCCCAGATCTTATCACTCAACGATTACCGGCCCGTTGCACTGACTCCTATCATAATGAAGTGCTTTGAGAGACTGGTTAAAGAGCACATCACCTCCAGTCTCCCCTCCTCATTCGACCCCTTTCAGTTTGCCTACAGGACAAACCGCTCCACCAGGGATGCCATCTCCTCTGCGCTTCACCTGAGCCTGACACATCTAGAGGAGAAGAACACCCATGTGCGGATGCTGTTCCTGGACTTCAGTTCAGCATTCAACACCATCATCCCACAACATCTGGTGGACAAAATGAGACTCCTGGGTTTCAACACCCCCCTGCGGAACTGGCTGCTGGACTTCCTCTGTGACAGACCCCAATCAGTGCGGATAGGTCAGAACAGTTCAGATGTCATCTACCTCAGCACGGGCTCCCCCCAAGGCTGCGTCCTAAGCCCCTTGCTGTTCACCTTGATGACACACGACTGCGTCCCTAGGTCCGCCACAAACCACATCGTGAAGTATGCTGACGACACAACAGTGGTGGGCCTCATCAGGGATGACAACGACCTGGCCTACAGAGAGGAGGTGGAGCAGTTGGTGGGCTGGTGCAGGGACAACAGCCTGGTCCTGAATGTCGACAAAACTAAAGAGATCATTGTCGACTTTAGGAAAAACCAGCCCAACCATGCCCCACTTTGCATCAACAACAAGGCTGTGGAGGTTGTCAGCAGTATCAAGTTCCTAGGGGTGCACATTACAAACAAACTCACCTGGTCCGTAAACACTGCATCACTGGTTAAGAGGGCACAGCAGCGCCTGTACTTCCTGCGGAGGATGAGGAGAGCCCACCTGCCCCCACCCTCCCTCATTACATTCTACAGGGGCACCATAGAGAGTATCCTGACCAGCTGTATCTCTGTGTGGTGTGGAGGCTGCAGCGCTACCGACTGGGGTAGTGTGAGGAGGGTAACGAGGACAGCAGAGAAAATAATCGGGACTACACTTCCCTCCATTCAGGACATTGGCCAGAAGCACTGCCTATCCCATGCTAAAAACATTACCGGGGACCCCTCTCACCCCCATCATGGACTGTTCACTCTGCTAGCCTCTGGGAAGAGGTACTGCAGTGTGCGGTGCAGGACCACCAGGCTCCGCAATAGTCTAGTCCCCCTGGCCATTAGACTGTTAAATGGTCAATCTAACATATAGTTAACTTAAATCTAAACGGCTGCTAATCTGACTTTTGCACTACTGGCAGTTTTTTTTATAGCTTGCCACTCCTTGCACATTGCTCTCTGCACTATTGTAATTACAGCGTTATTGTTACAGTGTTAATGTTACTGTGTACCTGACTTGTTAACCTGACTGCCCATTTTGCGCATCTGGTTAGCTACTCTTCTTGCACTATCGGCACTATGGTAAAATACTATACGTAGCCAAAATACAATACAACATTATTTATATCTGTACATTCAAGGAAACTGTGGGGGTCAGATGCATCGACATTTCGTTCTGTATACACGTGTACTAGAATGACAATAAAGTAGATCTGAATCTGAATCTGAATCTGAATAATTTCATTGTTTTTTTTTATGGTTTAACACCGTGGAGTCGAGCTGTAGGGGGGGGGGAGAAAGGTAGAAGGGGGGTAGGGGCATACATTCTATATGAAATCTATATGAAATTGTTGAACCAAATTTTGTTACAATTTTTCTCAGGTATAACTTAGCATTGTAAGTAAGAAACGTTGAGGCAAGGTGGCCTGGAGTTAGAGGGACAACTCTGTCTTGTGCCCCAAAAGGTGAGCGTTTTGATCTACGACGACGTTCTCCTGATCGGCAAAGAACAGCAAGACGGACGCTGCCACGTCCTCATTAGTCCGCTCTACCTGCGCACTCTGCAAATCCGAGAAGGTATGCAACCGCTAGCGCTTCTAAAGCTAACCGGGCTAAAGCTAAATGGGCCTGTTTGTCCGCCATTTTGTCCTTTTCTAGTTGCATCTGCACCGCGCCACCTCTTCCTGCTGCAATATTTCGCTGGAAGCTGGCAATGTCTCTTCAGTTTGGAAGCCTTCAGTCTGGAGCAGAAGGACCGAGTCTGCCTCTGTTTCCATGACAACGCCCAATGCCGTTCGATCGCCCGAGAGAAGGTCCACGCCTGGCAGGTACAATAGACCGCAGGATACAGTGACCGCGCCTTACAATGTTTTACTCTACGGTGCGGAATGAGATTTTTTTGGACCCTTTTTCGGCATTTTCACGACTATACCACAATTGTTGTGTGAGTGTCCTTCACGCCTGAAATATAGAGTAGAACCCCAGGAAACAACGTCCCCGCTTTATGATGTTTTCACTTCACAGTGTTGAATAAGATTTTTTTGGCCCCTTTTTACGGCATTTTTCCCACTATACCTCAACTGTTGAGTGAGTGCCCTCAACATATATACAACCCCTGGCAAAAAGTATGGAATCACCAGTCTTGGGTAAGCCCTCACTTCTGTAGAAAAAACTCAATTCACAAACATGAAACAATCATAAGATCGTTCCAAAGTGCAATATATTGGCATTCAGAAACACGGAAAGAAATTAAGAAAAAACATTGTACTGGTCAGTAAATGTTAGTTTTATAGAGCAAGTGCAGGGAATGAATATGTCATCACTCAATTCTGAGAAAAAAATATGGAATCAGTATATTTTGAGTAGAAAATAAGGACACACCCAGTCAATTTCCTTTTGTTATTTGGGCACCTGGCTTTGATTAACTCTGCTCATTAGTCAGCAGTTAAAACAGTGCAGTCATCACACCTTGGAAGGCTCCTGGACTAAATGGATTGGCAAGGATAATGGCTCCAACTAGAGTTATGTCTCTTGAGTCCAAAGACATGATTGTCAAGCTTCTTGAAGAGGGTAACACTACTCGTATGGTTGCCTAAGATGTGGGCTGTTCACAGTCAGCTGTATCGAAAATTTGGACCGAGTACAAACAGCATGGGAAGGTTGTTAAAGTCAAGCGTACTGGTAGGCAAAGGAAGACATGTAGGCATGAAGACAAACAACTAAAGGCCATACGTCTTGAAAACACTGGGACTTTGAATCTAATTGGCATAAGATTCTATCCCCCACTGTACAGCAAATTCACTTTGTGATCCCGGTCCCAGAATGTATTGTATGTCAGGAGTCTATTGTAGTCCTTGTACCACCCAACTTTTGGTGTTTTAGTTTTTTATCAGCCCGCTCTTTACACTCCTGTGGCCCACTTGAGGATCTTCCCATTCTCACCTTAATGTCCCCCCATTTCCTCTTTTGCCTCGCAACCCCAGCCACCGCCCCTCCTCTGCGCCACCCCTTCCTCCAGCACACTCCCCCCACAGACTCTGCGGGTGCGTGAAGGGAGACGACGCCACCGTCAGCGTTCAAGCCCTGCCTCCAAAGGTCAGACACAGTGGTGACACTTCCTTCCTGAAGCTCCTCCAAAAAATCTTCCCCTTAATTGAGGCCAACCACGGTTGGGCTCCTCCTTCATGCTTTTTTAGTGGGACCGCCCTTTCCCTCAGGCATCCGACGTTGTGCCTCCGAAGGGTCCTTGCGTGCAACACGCCAGCATCAGCGCTCAAGCCCTGCCTCCAAAGGTCAGACACAGTGATGACATCACTTTCTGAATCTCCTCAGAAACATTAATTACCCTTAAGTGAGGCCAACCACAGTTGGGCTCCTCCTTCATGCTTAACTAGGGGGCCGCCCTTTCTCTCAGGCATCCGACGTTGCGCCTCCGAGGGGTCCTTGCATGTGCCCGTGCCATTTTACCGCTTGCTGTCCGACGGTGGCCTTCACATGACTTTGGAGCGTCACGATTCGTGGAGACGCTCCAAGAAGAGCAACAGGAAGTGCTTGACGTCAGAAGGACGCAACCTGAAGCCAGGGGCCAAGGTAGATGCATGCTCCCTCAAATCTTGGAAAAGTACCATAGACCCCAGGATACAGCAACTCTGCCTTAGAATTTTTCAGTTTACAGTGTAGAATGAAACGTTTATTCATTCCCACCTTATGTCATTTTCACTTTACAACGTTAAATAAGAGGTTTTTAAGCCCTGCCTTATGTCATTTTCACTTTACCGTGTAGATTATAATATTTTTCAACCCCACTTTATGACATTTTCATTTTATGGGATAGAATTAAATGTTTCTTCATCCCAGGTGCATGACATTTTTACCGAACGTTGTGGAATAAGAGGGTTTGGAGCCCCTCTTTACGGCATTATCACTTTACGGCATAATAATGACACTTTTATTCATCTCTACATTATGACATGTTCCTTTTACTGTGTGGATCCAGATGTTTTTAGCCCCACTTCATAACATTTTCACTATACAGTGTAGAATGTAATGTTTGTTCATCACCAGCTTACAACATGCAGTATTCACTTTACGGTGTGGACCCAGATGTTTTTTAGCTCGACCTTACGACATTTTCACTTCATAGTGTGGAGTAAGATGATTTTCAGACCCTCGATATGCCATTTTCCCATCATACATCACCAGCAAATTACTTCTCATGCCCAAAAAGTTGTATTTAGTCCCCTCCCCTTTTTTTATAATAGTCTCAATCGTTGATCTGTTATAGCTGTGTAACTTAGCAAGGGAAGAGATTTGTGTGCCTTCTTTATACTTTCTGATTATTGCTAGCTTCGTTTCCATGGTTATTATGTTTTTGCTTCTCTCTTTAGCCTAGTGGTAAGCTATGGGATCCATGGCAAATAAATACATTATACAAAACAGAGTACAGGAATTGTATTCCTGACTCACACACAAAATTCGGAACTGAATTCAGAGAAAGAAAGGCCTGGTGGGAGGGAGTTCAGTCAATAGCATTTTGGGATCTTCATAAAGCTGTGATTAAAAACCAATAGCAGACCAGCATGAAATTACATTGACCAATAGCAGACAGGAATACTAGAGATAGAACGACTAGGTTTTTGGGCATGATAAACAATGTGTTGTTGACGTTGTGGGGAATATGCCATCCTGGGGTCTACTGTATCTGTCATGCGTGAAGGACACACACACTACAGTGGAGAAGTCGTCTAATGGTTTTGACTTTTTAGGCTGTTGAAAGCGGAGAAGACCTGAAGAAGAAAAGCAAAAGTGGTCTTCGCTTCCCGTCCACCCGCAAGCGCTCGGTCCAGAGTGAAAGTTTGGAGAGAGCCTTGAGGAATGCCAGGTTGGTTGTTCACACATAACCTCGGCAGGATTGGGGCCTTGGGCAGCACGGTGCAGAGGTTGAGAGTTCAAGTCCAGCTACCGCAGCCTCCCCGTGTGGAGTTTGCATACTCTCCCTGTGCCGGCGAGGGTTTCCTCCGGGCACTCCAGTTTCCTCCCACATTCCAAAAACATGCATGTCAGGGGAATTGGCTTGTTCAAATTGTCCCTAGGTGTGAATGAGCGAGTGAGTTGTATGTCTCTGTATGCTCTCCGACTAGCTGAACTAGTTCAGGGTGTCCCCTGCCTACTGCCCGAAGAAGATTGGGATGGGCTCCAGCACCCCTGCGACCCTACTGAGGATAAGCTGTGAGGATAATGGACTGATTTGGGCCTTTCCGAAATCACGGAAATAAATTTCGGAAAGAGTGTGGCCACTTGACTTATGGAGCCGCTCATTCACATTTCTATTCTGTTCAATTATCAAATCGAGGATAATCACATAAAAACCCAAATAAAATAAAACAAATGAATAAATAAATCACTACATTTTGGCCTCTTGTCATTCGGAGCCGCTCTGTGACAGCCATATTTGATTAAAGGATTAAATAAAAGCACAAGGAAACTCAAATGAAAGTGAACAAAATAGAATGAGCTTTAAAAACGGATGATCTTACGAGCTTGTAGTTTTTATAGAATCACAATATTGCTGAATGTCATAACATGGTTTGTATGGGTGCTTGAAATCCTTTAAAATGCTTGAATTTTAGTGTTGCCTTTTAAGGAGTGAAAAGTCCTTGAATTTTTGGTGGAGTGCTTGTAAATGCTTGAAATTGTTATCCTTTTCTCAACAAGTCTGCTAAAACATGACACAGACACTGCTCTCTGGTGGCTTCGCCAGGTCATTGCATTTATTCTTCCCTCGTTATTAACAGCAGCAGTTATTAGTTTGTGTGGCATTGTCCTACTAAGTGTCATTGCCCCCTACATACAGGTCGCGCCCAAGAGGACAGGTGCATGCTACACCTAAACAGGGGACTATGCAATGTGTATTAGTGCAAGGATTACATATCAATTATGGACATTTATTATGGGCCATGCAAAAAATGAAGTAGTAAATTGTTAAAGGGAAGTAATTCCTGCAACTGAAGATGTAAGCAACATATTACCGTTATATTACCCAACATTTAAATGGGGAGAATATAAAAAAAACACAAAACATCTATTTGCTATTTACCGTAGTTTCACAAACGAAAAGGCGCACATAAAAGTTTCAGATTTTCTTCAAATTGTGCGGCGCGCCCTATTGGGCTGTGCGCTCTGTGTGTGATGTAAAGCGATGGACACCATGAGGCTGCAAAGTTGAAGTGTGGGCGTCACCGCTAAAGGGTGAGGTGTGGGGGTGTATAGAAGGCTAGGTTCACTCTGCAGAGCCTAATTACTTCCAATTTTTGGGTGGAATCTTATGTTTTTGTGACAGTTCACATTTCCAACTAAATGTGACTTGTATGCTATCTCCTGTAACTTCTAGGCATCTCCTGAGTGAACGCCACTGTTTCTTGCTTGTGCAGAAGAGGACGTCACGTGCAATGCATCCATTATTTGTGGAAGTACTCGTGGATGCTAGGGCTTTAGTGTATCTAGCAGTTTGAAAGTTATTGTGCTAGCAGAGGCTGAACCGAGTTGTCCCCCCAGATATTAAATAAATCCCCTCCATTGAATGCTTACCGTGTTTTCGTCTGCTATGGTGTGTTCGTTTCTATGCTACATGGTAGAAAATGAAAACCGAGCAGCCGCGAGATTGATGAATTGATGGTTCTCAAGTGGAGGGAGCTGAAAAAGAACTCTGACAGGTTTTTATCAGTGTGTTTTACTTTGTAATCAAAACATCGATAAACCACAATCAAATTCAGTTTGTCCGTCTTGTTTTAAGGCGGTGTTGAGCCTAAATTCGACTGCCCTTCAAAATCTGACTCCCCCTCTTGTGAATGCTTCACTATGCTTCCAACAGAACGTGTGTCGCAATTGTAGTCTTTATATTGTGTTTATTAAGATATGCAAACGATATGCAAACGTCACCAACACTGCAGCACTGAGAAGCATAGTTCACGTGAAGGGGAGTCCGATTTTGGAAGGTGGACGGATTTAGGTACAACAGTAGCTGCAACATAGGGTGACCGTGCCCTATCGTGCGTTGCGCCCTGTGTATGCGTTAAATACAGAAATAGAACCAGCGATAGAAACTGCGCCCTATAGTCGTGAAGGTACTGATCTAAAAACATATGTTAAAGCCCAGATGTGTAGTATTTGACCACTCGATGGCACTGTGTTGTCTGGTACGACTGAGAGCCAGTGGTTCATGGCATGGCTTGGCAGGAGGACAAACATGGAGCTACCTTAAGTGGGGATTCCATGGTGTAAAAGACATACAAATTTCTCGACCTTTAATTTTATCTAAAAATTAAGATTAGTATGATAGTTCATGTTTTTTTGCCTAGTATTTAATTAATGATGTTTTTTTACTGGATTAAAGTTTTTTTGTACTACTTGGAGGCACTAAATATTCCACTCTGTCCCTTTAACAAATGCACATGCAAGATTACAAATCACATATGCAGATCACAAATATATTTGTAGCTATGCTAAATCCATGAGTCACAACAGGTTTTTTATTTTAACAGTACTGGAGAAATTGGAAAATTGGCTTTGAAAGTCCTTAAAAAGTGCTGGAATTTTGCAATGTAAAGAAAGGTGTACAAACCCTGCATATCGCCTACCCCTGGACTGCTTTGAGGATGTCCCAATGTGGTGTTTTTGCAACTTGTTTTCAACATTCCAGGCCATCTCAGAGGGAAGTCCTGACGTGGGCTGAGAACCTGGACTCCCTCCTGGCCAATCAATGTGAGTCTAGCTTAATCGCCGTGACGACAGGGAAAACCGTTATATCAAAGCAAGCCTGTGCCTTGTTTCTCAGACGGCGTGGCAGTTTTCCGCCATTTCCTGAAGTCTGAGGACGGCGAGGACAATCTTGACTTCTGGTTGGCCATCGAGAAGTTCAAGCAGATGCGAGACCGAGGGAAGATGCGAGACAGGGCCCAGAAAATCTACAGGGATTTTATGTCAGACGACACCCGCCGACAGGTATGGTACTGCCCATTAAAGGTATTCCAGAAGCCCACATTTTTTTAAACCCAGGCACAGAACGTGTAGTGTTCCTCCCCTAACTTATGCAAATATATAGCAAAATAAACTGTGAAATTTAGTCTTAAAAGAGACCATTTCGGCCTGTTCCCTTTAGGGCTGTGACGTCATTGAAGCACATCTGTAGCACCTATGCCGTTAGGCACAGGGGAAAAAAGGCTTCTGAACAAGTTTTAGGTTTGATGATTGGTAAAATTAATAGAGGAAACATTGGAGTCAAAATTTAAAAAGCCGGCAATTTTATGAACAATGCACAAGACAAGAGACAACATTTACCATAAATTACAGTCGAAGAACACTTTCATTTGGTTTGAGTTGAAAGCTGAGAAATTGTCACAGACCAGAACGGACACAGGACTCAATTGCATGCGTTTCTCAGATTTTATTGAACGAGAGTGAGATTTTAGGCTTGCTTGATTGCTTGATCCGAGGACTGGCGGAGAGCGGAATCGAGCAAGGCGGTGTTGACACTTCCGTGTCGGAAGAAGGCAGGCAGGAATGGCACGTCGTTTGACCAGGGCTGGAGATCAGAGGCGATGTCGAGTTCATAAAAGTGATCGTAGGCAGGCGGCAGGCAGAACAGGCGTAGTCAGGTTCAGAAATGGGTCGAAAACGGGGATCAGGCAAAAAACAGGTTTAACTAAGACGGAGTCGGACAAAAACGCTCATTGAGTAAAAACACAACAGCTCGCAAACGATCTGACAAAGTTTGAACAGAAGACAGGGGCTTAAGAAGGGTGTGGCCTACCAATCAGCTCGTCCGGGCTGTTGGCGCCCATCAAGCTGCCACAGGTGTTCCAAATAGGGCAATCATGACAGAAATCATAAATCTGGTTATCCCTAACCCTGTTTCATTTCTTTTTCGATCTACCGGCGAGCACACGCGCTAAGCAGCATGCAGGCAGCCTGGATCTTCCACGAAGAAAAAGAAACTGTAAAACACACAAAAAAAAAAATCAGCAAGTGAGAGAGAGAAGCCCGACCGTGCCTAACATTTTATGCCCGAAATTCGGGTCGGCATCGGGCCCAAAATCTTACCTCGGTTATGTAACAGTATGCACAAAAAGACTTAAAAAGAGAAAACATACAGCAAAAAAAAAGAAAAAGGACAACAATAAAAAGGACACAAAAATTGAAATTGAAAAGAAAAAAAGAGGAGAAAAAAGAAATAAAAGACAAGAAAAAGTGAGAAATGAATAGGAAAAGGCAAGGGGAAAAAACGCAGGTTTTGGGGGGTTGATCAGTAAATTCCGATTCTAATTTGTAATATTATGCATAAAATGAATTCATATTTTTTTTTAATCTGTTAGTCGACGAAATTACAGTTATTATGAGGACTTTAAACTTATTTTAAACTTCGAACCTTTTTCCTCCAAGCAACTTTAAAGTCAAGCAGCTGGAATCCCTGCATGACACAACAAAATGTCAATTATAAATATTGGATATAGTGCAATTGTAGTTAATAGTTTAATAATAGTTGTGCCACCACAGGCATTTAAATATGCCCCTCTTGAAACTTATGTCTGGTGACGCCACTGGCTATTGCACTGAACAGCGATTGCAGGCTGCTCATTTCTTCTTGGAGAAATTGGAACTTTGCTTCCTGTGTCGCTGGGGGCCTTGTGGCTGCTTAGTCGCAGTTGCGTGCATCCACCTCAAAAAGCTTCATGGGGGAATTCTACCTGGCGCAGTTACAGCAGGCATTGCCTATTTGCCTTCCCCTCCTTTGAGGCAAGCCATTATGGTTTTTCCTTTGTGTTTTCCCCGGCATGTGTCGGGTTTTGGTCTAATATTGTCTGGCTAGCTTCCTGTTAGCGCCAGGGCTGCCAAGGGCTTCCTGTTTTGTTTGTTCCCAGTTAACCCTCGCTAGATGCACACAATGTGTTGCTCGGCAGCTCGCCTGCCGTGTCCTTTGTTTTCCTCCCGGCTGGGTCGGCATTTGTCACTGTAGTGGTTTTTCTTGTTGGTTCCTGGTTAGCCCAGCATATCCCAAGGTGTTTTTGAATCAGCTAGCCTGGCTTTAGCACCGGTTTTGCCATTTCCTTTGGTTTGTTTATTCCAAGCCAGGTTTGCGTTTGTCGCCATAGCTGTTGCTGCTTTTCGTTGTTGGTTCCGGCTTACCTGGCTGTCACTGCTTGTTTTTTGGTCGGCCAGCCTCGGGTTCTGCTGGGGCAGCGGCTGCTTTTCGTTGATTGGTCCTAGTTAGCCACTGTGTGTTATTCTTGCCAGTTATCCCCTCTTGTCCAACCTTTGTTGTACTATTACTGCATCCACCTGCAACACAACGCCAAGGCATTCTCCACAAAAACTACCAAAACGTTGTTAAAACACTCGTAACCTTTTTAACTAGTTAACATATGACAACTTGCTTGCTAGGGGGCTAATGTCCCTCCGATTACATCACAGCTTAGGAAGTCAAAGACGAGATAGTCTTCGAAATGTGATATCTTTCCTCACATTTTGCATTTTTTAGAATTTGGAAATACTTTTTGGTTTACGATCATGTGAAACTGATGCCGTGAAACTGTCTCGCAGGTCCAGATTGATTCCGAAATCCGAGAATCGATTCAACTCAATTTACGTCTGGGCGCCAACACCGATTCCTTCCAGTTGGTGCAAGACCAGATCTTCAGCTGGATGGAGATTGACAGCTACCAACGATTCCTTCGGTCCCGCCTCTACCTACAGATAGCCAATGAAAACATATCCAAACCAGTTCCACTCTCTCAACATGGAACCTGACCTAAACATTTGAATCAACAACCGAATTTTGCACGCTGATCCTATCTGTGACTTTTATACATGAGCTCTACTTCGCTCGCCTGTGATTGCGCAACGATTTTGTCCCTGTTCTCATTAGTTCTTATTCATCAAAACACTCTACTCGAGCAGGGGTTCCCAACATGGTGCCCATAGGCACCAGGTGGTTCTCAAAGAGAACATTGGTAGCCCGTGGAATTGTTCTGAAAATATCTCACCAGTGACGGAATATTGTGATTTTCTATGGCATTTGGAAACGTAAACAATGTAATGATATATGGAAGGTGTATTAAATTTGTTTTGTTAATGTGATGATAACATGATCTGTGTCTTGAGATAAATGACCAATTCAAATAATACTTCTGAAAATATATTTTCAGATTTAGCCTATGATTATAAATGTTATCTCCCAGTGCTCTTTTGACAAAAATATAGTTTAATAGTTAAGTAAGCCACTTTTAACCCCACACCTAATACTCTTATTCTAGTAATAACATAATAATAACATAGTAACAACCCAGTAAAACCATAATACATTGATACCTCGGTCCTCAACCTCAATCCGTTCAGGATCAGTGTTCCATTACTTAAATTACCATAAATGCCAAAATGTGAATAAAAGGTGTAACTGAACAACTGTGAATACCCAAAATATGAAAAAAATGGGTACTTAAACAACAAGAAATACTCAAAATATTCAGCAAATGTGTACCTAAACACGTAATCATCGAAATACCACAAACTATTACCCAAAATATCTATATATGTTCAATACTAATCAAAAAGGTTTGGACTAATTGAAAAGTTGTATTTGATGCTGCAAAAGACACCAGACTAATGAGAATTTTGTCTTTATTTGAAATCAGAACTCATGAAAATTCAACCAATTACAACCAATTGGTAGCAATCTGAATAAATTGAAACCCGATTGGAACCAATTGAAACTATATGGAAACAATTGAAACAAATCAAAACCAATTGGAAATTAATTGAAACCTAACTGAATGAATTGGAACCAATTGAAACCAATTAAAGCCATTTGAAACCAATTGAAAATAAATTGAAACCAAATGAAGCCATTAGAAATTAATTAAAACCAATAAAAAAACAATTGAAACCCTTAGGAACTAATTAAAACCAATTGGAACTCATTGAACCCAATTGAAAATCAATTGGAAACCAACTAGAAAAAAATGAAACCAATCAGATCCAGTTGGAACAATTTGAGGCAAATTGGAACCAATGAAATCCAATTTAAACCATATGCAACCAACGAATGGAAACCAACCGGGACCAATCGGAACCTACTGAAATCAACCCGAACCAATTATAGACAATTGGAAGCAATGGGAAGCTGATCGGAACCGATAGAAACCTTTTGGAATCAATTGAAACCAATCGGAATCCAAATTAAACTGATTGGAACCAATCAGAACTGATTGCCTTCTGTCAGCCCGCCATTATATGCTTAACAAAGTCGACGTAGTTGACGTGTCCATTGGCGTCTTCCTGTCCGGCCATGAGTCGGTCTACTTCATCCTCACTCATCTTCTCGCCCAACGTGGACAAGACGTGACGCAACTCCGCCCCCATCACCGTCCCGTTGCCCTCCTTGTCGAAGACCCGAAGACCCTCCACAAAGTCTTCAAAGTGGCCCTGGTCTTTGGCCCGCGCCACGTGCTGCAGCATGGGCAAGAAGGCGTCCAGGTCCAGCAACTTGGCGTGCATTTCTTCAGGTTTGGGCCGGCCCAGAACTTTCAGGACCTCATCATTGGTGGGATTGTGACCCAGTGCCCGCATCACATCGCCGCATTGCGCGAAGGTAATCTTCATCTCGCCCGTGGGAGTCTCGTCAAAAAGGGCAAAGGCATCGCGGAACTCCTCCACCTGATCGGGGCTGAACTCCAAGACCACATTGGAGAGGTCCACCTCACACTTTTTAGTCTCGGGTTCTGGGGCTTTCGGTGCTGCTGCCGGGGCCGCCTCCTCCTTCTTAGCCTCTGCCGGTTTCTTGGTCTCGGCGGGCTTCTTGGGTTCAACTTTCTTGGGGGCCATCTCGGCGAGTGTCGGGCGAGGAGTGGGCTCCCTTTTTATTCCCGCTGCCGAACCGACCACCATGACCAAATAGGGACAAAGACTGGAATGGAAACTGATAACGTTTGACTGATAACCTCCAGGCTAGAACATAAAGCTTTAAATAAATGTGCATGCCATCTGCGTGCATGCCAGAGGAGATAATGAGAAATTATGTGGGGAGGGGGGGTCTTCGAAAAATCCAAAGCCTCTTAAGGGGCGGGCAGACCAGATGGGGCCACTTCAAAGCTTGGAGTGCAAAACCAAAAGCCAGTATTTCATTTATAAACGGAAAAGGGCTCCTTATTCATTAAATGTATGTAAAGTAAACCCCAGGATACAACATACCCACTTTACAGCATCTTCGCTTTCCTGCAGGTGTGTCAAACTCATTTTCACGGAGGGCCTGATCAGCATAATGACAGTCCTCAAAGGGCTTAATGTAACTTATGGTATGTAAAATAATTGTTACTGGTCCTTCATGTAATATATATATATATATATATATATATATATATATATATATATATATATATAATATATATATGTATATAATGTATATATATATATATATATTTATATATATATATATATGTATATAATGTATATATATAGATAGATAGATAGATAGATAGATAGATACTTTGTTCATCCCCGAAGGGAAATTCACATTTCCAGCAGCATCCCTGAGCTGAGAACAATCGAGAACAATCGAAAATAACACGGGAGCTGCTGGAGTGGCTGCCATTCGTGACGGCGCCGGAAGAAAAGATTCAATTTGAATCATGTACAAACAAACAAACAATTGAATCATGTACAAACAAACAAACAAACAAAATATTCATGTTTCAATAAGTGGAGTGTTAATAAAATGGGGGGAAAATAATTTCTGATACTGATATAACCAGGTAAAACTAATTTTAAGTTACCTGTCCAAATATATGTGTGTGTATACATATATATAATGAATTGATAAATCATTCAATTTACAAACATTACACTTGTTTTTAAAAAAGTCGCTACTCACATATGATATAAATGAAACAACAAAATCTTGGACATGTTTCGGCTCTTTCATTCCTCAATTCAACTCATTGGCATTGGTCAACATGCATTGTGGGAAATGCAGTTTTTAGTCAAAGCACCCTTTTCACCCATTTATTTTTAGACGTTCAGACATTTTAAGCAAAAGCGGGCCTCATAAAATGATGTGGCAATTCACATTTGTCCCCCGGGCCATGAGTTTTGACATATCTGCTTTAGCAGAGATTAAATGTTTCTTCGGCCTCGCTTTATAACATTTTAATTTTACAGTATGAGATTAAATGTCGGCAGCACGGCAGCTGAGTGATTAGGGCGTCCATGACACAGTTCTGAGGTCATGGGTTCAAATTCAGCTGCCAGCCTTCCTGTGCAGAGTTTGCATGTTCTCTTCGTGTTTGCGTGGGTCCAGTTTCATCCCACATTTCAAAAATTTCATGTCAGGTTAATTGGCCGGTCCAAATTGTCCTTAGGGTGTCCCCCACCCACATTTTAAATCGACAATTCCCCATGAAAAATAGTCAACAGCTAGATCAGTCAGATTGCTGGGATGGGCTCCAGCACCCCCGTGACCCTACTGAGGAAGAGCGGTGCAGATAATGGTGGTATTAAATGTCTTTTTGGCCCCATCTTATGTTATTTTCACTTTACGTTGTGGAATAATATGTTTTTTCAGACCTGCCTTACAACATTTTCCCCTTAAAGTGTAGAATAAGATGTCTTTACGCACCAGCCCTACAATATTTTCACTTCAAGTTGTGGAATAAGGTGTTCTTTGGCTCGCCTTACAACTTTTTCACTCACTGTTATGGAATAAGATGTTTTTTTCAGCCCTGCCTTAAGACATTTTCACTTTGTAGAATGAAATATTTTTGTCCCGACTTACCACAAGTGACTTTAAGAAATAGAATATTGAGATAAAGGTTTATAATAAAAAACGGTTTCACGATTGTGTGAGTTAATAAAAATATATTCAAATAAGTTTAATGAATATTTGTTATAGTACCTCGAAGGGGCGTCTGAGGGTCACGTGACTTTTTTTAACGAAAAGCTGTTTGTGGCTTTATGAAATAACTCGTGAAAACAAGATGAATAAATCTAAATATTGTTATATTATAAGCTTCCATTATCTATTACTAACCGAGAGAAACTACAAATAGTGAAAATAAACGTTAATTAAGGAAAAAAAACCAAAGACACGATAAATGGAGCTCAGTCTTGCCCCAGCCAATATGGCGGCTCAGTCAGCGTGCTTTCCCTATACCGTATTCAAAATTGTCCACTTATTCACTTATTCCCAATTCACTTGTGTCTAATTTTTGTATACGTAATTCTTGATATTACAATAAATATTTTACCCAGGTACCTACACTCCGGCCTTCGTAAACAGGAAGTAGCCGACTGCAGGACCCGGAATCAGAAACGATCCGCGTGTTTTCGTCCATCGAGCTACTAACAAACGGTATATTCGGTATATAGTGCATTCGATGCGTGGTCTTTTTTATTTTCTATTTATTTTATTCCTTCTTGACGACCACACAACGTTTGAGACAACTAAGGTAAGAAGCTTTATTCAATGATTTTGACTATCTTTTTATAAACCACATTGTGTTTACCTCTTTACTTTTGTTACCGAAGGGTGGGTTCAATGTGCAGGACTTGTTTAAATTATTTGTTTTGTGTGTAGCTGGGTGTTTTTACAAAACAAAAACAAATTCTACAGTTAGGGTTACTAAAGTATTGCGTTTTGTGTTTAATGTGGCTGCGTTTGCATTTTTAGAAACCGAGAAAAAAGTAAACTTAGAAAACATGGTAAATGGTCTGCATTTATTAGCGCTTTTCAAGTCAATGAAGACCTCCCAGAGCGCTTTACAATTTGCTTCACACTTACCCATTCACACACACACTCACACACTAATCGCGTCCTTACATTGTTAATGACTACATAATGAAATTATTGAGGTTTTGTCAAGTTTCTAGAGCTGAAAAGTATCATTACAATACTGGCAACTGATTTTATTTTTGAGTTCAGGTTAGTGTTAATCGATGCGTTTCTTCTACAATGACTGACTGATGCGAGCATTTTACACAAGGTGCGATAACTTGATCCTATGAGTCTATTTGTTTTTCACAGGAGAATAAGACAATAGCAAAACTGCAGGTGAGTTGCTGGCAACATGGTGACCATACAAGAAGAGCAAAACCTTAGCCGTCCTGCTAACAACAAGCCAAAGAAAAAAAAGAAAAAAGCAACTGCCGAAGAAATGCCATATGAAACTCAAAATCACCTCTCTGGCAAAACAAAAGACAAAAGAAGTGAAGACACCACGTCTGGTCTGGACGACAGGGCCGGCCACAAATCCCACAAGAAGAGGAAAAGAGACAGGGCAGACGAATGTACTGCTACTAAGAAGAAAAGGAAAAAGACAAATCTGGACAAAGAAGAAGACCACTGCAGGGCCACGCTAGACAAAGGAGCAGACAACTGCGCCAGTGGCAAAAAGAAGAAAAAGAAACATATGGACAAAAAAGACAACTGCGCCAGTGGCAAAAAGAAGAAAAAGAAACATATTGACAAAAAAGAAGACAACTGCAGCAGTCTCGAAAAGATAATGCTCGACACGGATAGTAGCATCCTTCCCCCAGAGGTGGACCAAGCGACATTGGTTTCCATGGCTACAGAATCCACAGAAAGCAAGGAGGGTTTCCCAAGTGAAATTGGTAGCGGTGTAATGAGCATCACCTTGAAAAGCAAAAAGAGGAACTCTCGCAGTGGGGCCCCTGCAAATCCGTAAGTTCTCTGTGTTTGCCTTCCCACTTTCCCGTTTGTTACCTTACTTGTTAATTGATCGCAAGACTTTCGACAAACTTTATTATTTCCAAGCCAGTGTTTTTAAATGCGAACAGAATAGAATTGCCTTTGTTGTTGTTATACAACAGAACTAAGAAATGGGAGGGGTTCCCTTTTTAGTGTAAAGTAAGATGAATGACTAGCTTTGTTGGTGACTTTTTATTCAGGAAAAGCACAAAAAACATCTAATTAACAAAAGGAAACAACACAATATTTACACAGAAGCGGCTCTACATTACAATAATATGAATACATAATCATGCGCCCAAAGGGAGAAGACTGAAGCTGAAGCTTTTGAGTGCGTACCTCCATTCAATTGTTTTGCCCTGCGGGAAAGACTTATTCAAAATCAAAACGAAAAAATTGATACTTAACACACGAAAGGGAAAATTGGAAAACAAAAATGACATTTCAAACCAAAAATTGTACTGGTGGTTAGGGGTGGCTAGCTGCAACTAGCACAAGCTACTATTCATTGCAGCTTCTTCATTTAATGTTCATGTTATAGGGATTTTCATATCAAGGATAATTTTCTTTTGTGCCTGTTCAAAATTCAAGATTACTGACAGAAGTGTATTAAAGTATTTCTTTATTTAATTGATTATATTTCACAATATTTGTTACGTTTTCAGTATCTTCAATTAGCTTCACCAGACTATATGTGGCATTTGGAAAAAAATGTCAAGATTCCATTAATCAGCCTTCGCCTTGTATTCAAATGTTTTATTTGGTCCCCCATCCATTTGACTTTGACATCCCCACATTAACACTCTTTTCAGGCTCGACCCGGCGTTGGTAGCCGAGTTGGAGGAGTTTATTCCCAACTTAAGAAAGAGATCAGAAGACGAAATCCGGCGCTTCGTTCGCAATGACCTGGATCGTTTTCGACAATTCAAGAAGGAAGGTGGTCATGAAATTGGATTGTTTTATTTTAACCTCCACACAGGGAGTCAAACGTGCATGTTCATATAAGAGATATAGTGAAATGTGGGTGGTCAATGAATGTTTAGCAAATACCCAATTGACCAATTGAATTAAAGAGCCGAGTTTATTCTTTTCAAAACAACCTAAACCTCTGGTCTCTCTAGAAGAATGTTGCAAGCGTTTGCTTTTGATGTAAAGAATATAGCCAAAATTTGCCCATTTTTCAATCAGGCAAAAACAGAGATGCTGATGCACGCTTTCATCTCCTCTCGTTTAGAATTTTGTAATTCCCTGCTCTCCAGATTCCCCAGAAATAGATTATCTTAATTCCCTGCATTGCGGATTCCACAAAAAGAGTACTGCAAAAGATTTTTATTTTGAGAAGAATGTTACCTGTGTCCTCCCATTACTCTGTCAGGAGAACACAGGGGTGTTAATGCATGCTTTTATCTCTTCTCCCTTAGATTGTTGTAATTCCCTGCTCTGCAGATTCCCCCAAAATGAATTCTTGTAATTCCTTGCTCTCCGGTAAACCCAAAAAGAATATTGCAAGTGATCTGATTTCATCATTTAAAGAATATAGCCAGTCCACCAATTTCTCGCTTAGGCGAACATGGAGGCACTGACACATGCTATTACTGTATTTCCTCTCGTTCACACGATTGTAATTCCGTGAGATCCTCTGGCAGCAAATTTTTAAATTGATTTAAATCTTGAATTTTTCTTCACGTTGCTGCAGGTCAGGCCATCCGCTGGGGGCGCTTCACCCGGAAGGAGACTCTTCAGCTACAACGGAATATCGATCACCTACTAGAAGTGACAGGCATCGCTACCGTTAATCAGCTTCTCTTCCCGAGTCACCACAAGGAGCTGAGGCTGCAAATCATCAGGCTCAAAAAGAAGCACGGCTTCTTGAAGGCCATTGGTGGGACACGCAAGCACGTGCACAATAGGGCTGCAACAATTAGTCAAAGTTGTTGATATAAATCAGTAATAGAAATGGTTGAGAATTATTTTTCGCTAGGTGCGTTTTTCCAACAAAGTGAGGCATCTCTATTAATGATCAAGCGATATGGGTTATTCAGGGCTGAGGCCAATAACCGATATAATAAAACTTTAATAGCTGCCTGAAACCTTTTACAATAAATGAATTAGAATTACAACACAACTAACATGACCTATGTGTCACTTAAATAAAAAACTAACAGTGCAGGAAATAAAATCAGGCTTAGCAGCAACTTGTTTAACTGTACATACAAACCTTAATAGCTCCCTGATTTTTTTTTTGTACAATGAATACATACAAATGTCAATACAATCGGCTTGACTTCAATTAACAAAAAGTGCATCAAAATTTTAACAAGGCTCCGAATTTAAAAGTAGACACTCCCGTTTTAGAGCCAGATTGATGAACTAAAGCTGGGTAACAGCTAGTTACTTCCACCTTACCATGCTTTTTATGCTCTCTCTCAGTCACAAACGCACACACTTGATTGACTAATGTTATGATAAGAGCTAATACATTATTCTCCACCTAAACATGCTTCCCTAAAAAAAAAAGTTAACCACACATTTTACACTATCTCTTAACCACACACACTCTTTTCTACGACGAACCTTTTTAAAATCTCAATGTTTTTAGCGTCTTGATTTACAGGCATGTCGAGGCTCGGGAGTTAGCAGAGCTGCCGCAGTTTACGCTGCTCTTAAGTTATTCTTCCTGCTTCAGCTTCTCTGCCCGCAGTTGTTTATCCTTTCAGAAGGTACGGGTTGGGTAGCTTCCATGACAGAAGGCGGGAGAGAGGGAAGAAAAGGGTTGGCTGCATCTGAGCCTATATAATCCACTTTGAAATATATTTAATCAGCCCGTCAAATAAATAAAAATGCCCGATATCCATAAAATTCACAGATATCGTTGCTGATAAACTGCTTGCCGGATAATCGTTAGACCTCTAATCTTTACATGAATATAAAATCTGCTTCGAGTTGCTCATAAGCCATAGTGCTTCTGTCTGGAGCGGTAACATACAGAAAGGACGGCATCCACATAATGTACACGTACCAAAACCTCTAAAGATCTGGAGCGTTTTAGCCTGGATACGACCAATTAAAAGACTACTTTCAAAGTTTGCAAAGCAGACCTTGCGTATCATGGAAGTACCTCAGTGAGTCACCAATGGAGAGTCGAACAAAACGGAGTCTGGCTCGCCTCTGTAAGATTCAATTGCCATTTTAATGCAAATACAGTTTTGATGACATGCATTGTACATTTTATCCGTGTATATTTCGCTATGACAGAGAGAGTAAGCATAATGCCAAAATGTGTATAACAAACGTATTTGAAATTAAATGTATGCAGTTTGGAGAAGAAACGTCAGTTGCTCTAATGTTAAAAACATTCAAATGAGATGTTAAGCCCATTTGATTTCAAACTGTTGAGTAAGTTATTTGGTTACAAACTTTGCAGTTGAATGGTGAATGTACTTAACAAAATGCACATCATATTTGTTTAATACCGGTCTACTGCTGCCAATGAGCTTGTTCTTAGTTCACAGCAGAGATCTCAAACTCACGTTACGATAAAGGGAGAATGTGTATTATTTTCCCACTAGATGTCGCTGTCTTCAGTCGTGCCACCGAAAATAAACATTTGTCCATATTAACTTGTTTATAATTTATTTGCTTATCCCTAAAACATGGACAGAGGTTTCTTTATTAGATTTATGTCTTCACTGACCCAGCACATTGCCTAATAAGTTTACGATTTCCCGCACTAGAAGGCTCGCTGGCTATAAGGCGCACCCAACCCCGCTCTCATTCTTGGTTTGATTCCCGTTGCATAGAATGCCTTGCAATTATGGTCAGCGATGTTTTTCAGTCGATTAATCGTTGCACTGAAGTAGACCCAGTGTTCGTACTGGTGCTTGAAATCCGGGAAAATGCTTGAATATAATGATGTTTTCAAAGTCAGGCAGATGCTTGAATTTTGGACAAAGTGCTTGAAATTTCTACCATGTTTCTCAGCAGTCCGGGTTAACCTGCCACGCATTAAACGAAGGAAAATTAAAAATAATAAAATCGGCACGTCATGGCAGTTGCGATTGCATGGGTTGTCATGTGAAGCATCATCGCCTCCTACACGTCTATTATGATATGTGCATCAAAGAGTGCAAAAAAGAAATGCATCTTTTCACAATGAGAAAGGCAGTGCGATCCAATCAGTGAAAGTTAACTCCATGAGATGACTAGCATAACTATGATTTTTTTTTTTTGCTGACGGTATGTTACGTGATACAGCTAAACACAATGTGTATTGTAGTGCAAGTATTATGTATGAATTATGGACATTTATTAAGGGCCATGTAAATACAGTTTATGTAGCATTTCCCGGGGGTAAAATGCAACAGGAAGAACTTCATTCAACTGAAATTGTAAGCTACATTTTATTGTAATTTTTACCCAACACTTATGTGGGGGAAAATTTACACACATAAATTGCAATTTTCTCACTATTTAAAAATCATGCCTTGGGAAATGCACTGGCAAGATTAAAAATTACATCTGCAAAAAACTTTCTTTTAATCGTACTGGAGAAATTTTAAAAAATTGGCTTTGAAAGTCCTAAAAATGCTTGAATTTGGCCAAAATGGTGTACCAACCCTGTAGATCGTAAAACTTTGTTTTGTAACGCACACATATGAATACTGAATCCACTTCCAATCTTATCCCAGTTTATTTTGCGTTGGATATAAGCTTAGTTGCGTCTTATAGCTCAATATAAGGTGTATTTTTCATCATACCCATTTTTATTGTGTTTATTAACGTTTTGCTCCCCATTAAATCAACCTCTTGCTAAATTTAAGCAAAACATGAATAATCTTCCGATGATTCGACTAATGGTTTCAAAACTCGGTTACTAGTAAACTATTAAAATAGGGGTTCGTTGCAGCCCTCGTGCACACACGCACTTGTCACGGGCGCGTTCTTTTGGTGACCACGGCCTGGTGTTGTCCTGTCCTGCAGCAGAGGGGATCCCCAGACCCTGCAAGAAAGTCATACTCCGGGCGGTGAAGCTGGACAAGAGCAACCACAAGGGAGAGTGAGTGCAATTGGGAGAATCCCGAGTCGGAATCTGAAGGCGTGAGGCGCTACTGACGTTTGTCACTGTGTTTTTGAGGTTCTCCGAAGAGGAGATGGCGCAATTGGTCAGGTTGCAGAAGCTCTATGGCAACCGCTGGGAATCCATCGGCCAGAAGATGGGCCGCAGCCCTTACTCCTTGCAGAAACGCTTCGCCAGCCTAGGTGAGTGACATCCTTCGCCACACTGTTGTGCTTGTAAATGCTTGAATCTGTTGCCGCGTTTCCGTGCAGTCTGATTTGATAGATCTTACATTAAATCAGTGCTTCTCTATTATTTTCTGGCATGTCGCCCTTGAAAGAAAAAGATCCTCTCAAATTTTAGCATGTTGGGTTTTATAAAGTGTATTTTCTTAATATCCAGAATTTATATATGCACAATCCTAATAGCTTTCTTCAAATATCAAATATGCGATTCTGCATTGCTTTTGTAAGTATTTCCCCAAATCCCAATACAATAGCTTAAGTAAGGCAAGTTAATGAACTATACATTATATGAGGACTTTTTTGGTCAAGACAAATCGATGATCTAAGTAGTTGCCAACGCTTTCAATAATCAGTTTGAACGATTATTTCTTGCTGCCTTAGGACAAAACAATTATTGGTGGTAAGATGTTACCTCCTTCCATACTAAGTCAATGCCTATCGGCACATTTTCACAAAAGAAAAAATAGGCAACTTTTCTGAATGATTGGGTTGGAATATCTTTAAGTGACAGCCTAATTTATTTGGCTTCATGCTGTCTGCTGTCAACATTTTTAACATAACAATCACACCGGTCTTTGCTCACCTGTCTCTGTGATCGCAATACATGCGCTTCGCCAGACTTGCTTGTTATTGCTTTTGGGTTTCGGAGAAAACTTTAGTTTGTCTCTTCACCCAGTTTCTCCCTGCCTGTCCCCTCATCCGTTTTAAATATTTTTTTCTTGGGGTCACTTGAGGGTCTGCTACACTTTGTGTCTACACTTTTTATATTTATTTATTTATTTATTTTTACAATATCCAATTAATTTAAGAAATAAGTATTATTGAAATAATCGTTAGTTGCAGCCCTTTTTAAAAAACAAAAACAAAAAAACAATCAAAACATATTTTAACGTGTTGGCACTGAGGGACAATGGTATTGCAAACGTATTTATATGTTATGGCATTTAATGGGTCAATTACGTTATAAGTTTTTGTTGGATCAATAATGATAATGATAACGACAATAAATCAATGATTAATAATGGAATATTTAATTTGAATGGTACTGGAGAAATTGTCTTTGAAAATCCTTAAAAAGTGCTTGAATTTGACTTGGATAAAGTTGTATAAAACCTGTCATTTACTGTGCCCAGCCGAGAAGCGGGGCCAGTGGACACAAGAGGAGGTGTCCAAGCTGAAGGAGGCGGTCCGACCTTACGTGGAGGCGCAACTTCCGACAAACAATTCGGGCCTGGTCAGCATGAAGGAGCTCTGCGGTCGTTTTCCCTGGACGGAAATCAGCCAGCACGTGGGAACCCGAGCCTGGACACAGTGCCGCGTCAAGTGGTAAGTGAGACGTCCGACTCGTTTCAACCCCCAGAAGCGGGACGAGCTACCTCATTTCCTTCCTTCACTCGACCATTGTTGTCACTGTTTTCCACTTTCCCCCCACCCCTTCACTAACTTTCTTGGCACTCACTATGATGGGCCAAAAAAGGCAGTAATACGCACTGAATGACAATAAAACGAGATGTGGTCGCTCTCAAAAACAATCGAGATGGCGCCTATTGGCTTAACAGGAAGGAGAGATAAGGTGATGGGGGGACATGAGGATACTGCACGACCGTCGGCCATTGAGTTGCTATGACTGTCATACGCCCCTCTGTGTAACCTCCTGATTTCAGTATTGTGTTTTATACTTTGTAATTCGTCTTATATGTATATTATGTGAGTGTGTATATGGTACATATATTTGGCTTTAAAAAGACAGGTGAGTAAACAGTGACCCCAAAAAAATGGAGAAGGGAGTTAATGATGACTGTGCAGTAGTACGACCAGTTTAATGCAACATACAAGTCACACTTGCATATTCGCCGTACTAAAATAAAATAAAAAAATAAACTCTCGCTGTATAAATCTTAGCGCCAGCCAATCGACTTCAGGAGTGAATGGTCAAAATGTCGCGCACAAAGTGCCTGTTTACAAATTAGAACAGCTTAACTGTATAAATTAGCTCTGTATTGTTAGCATATGAATATTAGCCAGAGTTTGGCTAGGTGTTAACCAAAACCTCTGGAACAAACTGATTAATGATCATACAAAACTTGGTTGTTTGTGAAATAAAACATTTGAACTGTAGCTAGTTAACTCGGTTGTGTTTGCATGTAATCATTTGTACAAGTTTGACTAGGAGTTAATAAAAACAGACTTAACATCACACACAAAGTACGCTTTTAAAAGAAAAAAGCTCGACTTTAATAAGTTACTTCTGAATGTTAGCATGTCAACATTAGACAAATTTGGGAAGCCAATGAACATGTCATGTTTTGAGAAAATGGTTGTAAGACCATGGCAGAATTCCTTTTACAACCTCCATCTCCTTCCTTCTCGTGTAAAAATAAGCAACTGCCAAGCACAAAATCCGCCACCGAGTAGAAGCCAGCTTCAAACGGCTCGCTTCACTTTTTACGTGGCATCATCACAAACTCCTTCTTTCAGCATACCTCTTCAGTTTTCTTTCGGTCAGAACCGAAAATACACTCATCCGTCATTTTCGGCAGAAATATTTTCATTGCGTAAAATACGGCGCATCTCTCTAAATTTGCCTCGTTATTTTGTTTTTTCGCAGGTTCAATATCCTGAAATGGAAACTTCCGGAGAGAGACCTTCGCATCCCATACGAGCGTCTGAAGGGCAACTTTGATCTCATCAACACGTAAGCGGTTCCGACGGCGCTCGCAGTCTGACGAGACCTGACGTTTAAACTTTCAGGTTACATAGTTTGGATGTGGAGGACGCAGGAGACGTGGACTGGGCCTGGGTGTCCTCAACAGTCGGGTCAGTGCAAAGTTTTGGTTTTTACCTTTATTTAGGGTTTTTACGGGTACTTAAATCCTTGAAAATTCCTGAATTTTAATGTTGTGTTTTCAAGGTCACAAAAAGGCTTGAGTTTTGTGTGAAGTGCTTGAAAATGCTTGAAATTGTTGCCATTGCCATGTTTCTTGGCCATCTGACTGTGTAGAGCATGCAAAAAAAATATATTTAAATACGTGCGTGAAAATGACGCCTGTTTTAAAACTCTTTGGCTCGGCTCACTGAGAAGATCCTGCTTTTTCGGCTTCCAAACGTCTCTAAAAAATTTTTTTTTTTAAATGATATACATCATCTATCTCTCTATCTCTATCTACCCTAGTCATATCCCTCAAGAGGGGTGAGTAAGAGAGCAAGACAAACGCATGGAAAAACAAAGAAAATAAAAAACCATCCCACTATCCTTTTACAACACCTCTCCACTCATTCCTATCACCAAGAAGAGCTCTAGCTTCCGCTCCATCACGTGAACACTACATCACCTTACTCTTCCCAACATTCACACATAACTTACGCCTATCACACACTCTTCCAAACTCCATGACAAACCCTCTTAATTTTTTCCTCAGAATCAGCCACAAGCGCTGTGTCATCTGCAAACGACAACTGACTTACCTGCCACAATTATGCACCAAATTATTTAGTAATTAGTAATTTCATATGTTTTGCAGGAGATTCCTGCAAAACACATAAAATATGAAATAAAATATTCACAAATCTACCCAAAAAAATTGTAAAATACAAAACAATCTGAGCTTTTTACACACTGAATAGATTTAAAGTCAAACAGAAACACAACATTTCTGAAAATACAAAACAATAAAATAAAATATTTTAAAAAATGCTAACTCTTCCATACTATAAATAAATGGTAAACTGCAAAAAAAAAATTAAGTAGTTACAATACTATTTCAACCAATTTAAACACTGATCCTCTGAAAAACACGCAAAAAAAATTTAAATTAAAAGAGTAAAACAAAAGCAAAAGATCAGCAGTTTTTGAAAGATTGATTGCACTCTGTTTTGGAGCAATTAATATCATTAAAATGAGTCTGAATTTGGCTAATTTTTCTGCTTTTCATACACACAATACTTTCTCTCTTTTTTTGTCTTCTGTATGGAACTCCTTACCCTACACCTATAGGGCCCTTTCCGTGTCATGCAACCAAGCCGTGCGTGGATTGTTTAAGCAGAATGGCAGAATTCATGTCAATTTATAGCAGCCCATGACCACAACAAGATGGTAGCTCAAAATAGCGCAATGTACTGTATGTGCTAAAAGCGTGTCTACTAAAGTGTTGCGTGTCTACTAAAAAATACGACTACAAAACTAAATATCAAATTCAGTTCTTAAAAACTGGGACCTAATATAATTTTTGCTTTAATGCTGAAAAGAAGAAAAAAAAATACTCAAAATTACTACTAGTTATACTCCCAAAATACTATTACAGAATTACTACAAAAATACTGCTAAAGTAATAATACAAAAATGCAACTTTAATAATTTTACTATGGAAATGTTATTATGGAATTAGTATAAAAACACTACTACAGTAAAACAACAGAAATGCTACTACAGTAATATGACAGAAATACTTTAAAAGTACTACTGCATTAAAACGACAGAAATAGTACTACAAAAATGCTACTAAAAATGCCACAGTAATATGACAAATATTATAAAAAAATACTACCACCAGAACTCGACAGAAATACTACAAAAATACTACTAGAGTAGTAGTATTTTACAGAAATACTACTACAAAAATACCGCTATGGAAATACTATATTACTTTAATTCTGAAAAGAACAAATACTCCAGAAATACTACAGTAGAACTGTATTACAAAATGTCTCTTTTCTTCTCAGGATTAAAATAATATAAATGGTCCCCGGTTTTAAGCACTAAGTTTGATATTGAGTTTTCTTGTCGCATTTTTATAATAATTCTGTAGTAGGTCTGTGGTCGTATTTGTGTAGTAATATTACTGTAGTATTTCTGTGATCGTGTTATTGTAGTCGTATGTTTGTAGTATTTCTGTAGTATTCAATAGTATTTGAAATATTTATGTAAAAATATTTTTGGGGTAATTCTGTTGTAGTATTTTTGGAGTAATTCTGTTGTATTTCTGGACTAGTAGTTGTTCAAGAATATTAATTTAGGAGTAGAATTTTTTGGTTATTATTGTAGTACTTATTTTCTGAATTAAAGCAAATAATGTATTAAGTCTCTGTTTTTAAGCACTACATTTGGTATTTAGTTTTGTTGTACATTTGTAGCATTTCTCTAGTAACTCAGTTGGATATCTGTCGTAATATTTTTCTAGTAACTTTGTAGTATTTCTATAGTAGTATGTGTGTAGTAATATTATTGTTGTATTTCTGGCTCTTTCAGCTCAGTGACGTCGTACACAACCCAGAAAATGTTCCGCAAACTGAAAATTTGCCACGTTCCCAACTGGCCTAAACTCACCTACGGAGGTAAGTCATGTTGCTCCGCCCCTTTGAGCCGGCCCCGCCCTTCAGACTGACATTAGCCCCGCTTCCGCAGAGGTCATCGACTTCCTGTGGGAAAACGTAGCACCGCGATTGGCTGAGCTCATGCGTTCCCATGAGGACGGACTCGAGGACCAGGAAGTAAATCTGGAGGGAATGTACTCGCTTCGAAACGTCTTCGGAGAAGACGAGGACGTCCACTTGCCTGAGTTGGACAACACAGCAAAAAGGACACGCCGGAGGAAATCAGACTTAAGCCCCGCCCCTCACCAAGTGAGCGCTCAAACCGCAGGCAATGTTTCAGAGCCCCGCCCCAATTTTTGATAACATTTTCTTTTGAGAAAATACATGGCAAAATACATGACCAACACTGCAAAGAGGACGCAGTGATGTATAACGGATTGTTTAAGGCCCGCCCCTCACCAGGTGAGGTCTTAAAATGCAGGTAAAGCTTTAGAGCCCCACCCACTCCTAAAATAGTGACGCCATTCGGTTGTCCCATTCTCTGCATTTGTCATCATTGCTTAATTAATTTGCTTTAAATAAAAAAATCACACTTAAATAAATCACAAAATATGTTCTGCCCTCTGAGCGTACCACATGTCTCAAGAAGGGTGACTGACAGCAAGACAAACGCACACACTAACAAAGAAAATAAAAAAGGGAAAAAACAAAAACAAACACTTAAGGACCATGGCCAACCCTGTCGTACTGCAAACACCTGATTCACACATCCTCTTCCTTTCCTTGAAACCACTCTGCTCCTCCATCACCACCTCATCCGTTCTTTCTATCACTCTCTTAATCAAGATGCCTTTATTTATGCATTTTGTCAATAATTTTAGTATTTTGTTTGTCATGTATTTTGGCAGGTTGTTTTTTTTTTAAATGTATTTCGGCATTTTTTTTGTTTTGTCGTGTCGTTCGTCATGTATTTGTGGTTATTTTATTTATAATTAGGTGTCGTATGATGTAAACGTTTTTTGGCTATTCTGTCGTGTTTTTTGTTGTGTGTGTTGTGTCGTGTCGTTGCTTAAAAAGTGCTTGAATTTGGGCATGAAAGTGTACGAACCCTGAATAATACACGCCAAAACTTCAATAAACCCCCGGCAAGACGTACGGCAAAGTGAACACGGAAATAAATGAAAGCCAAAAAGCATAAAGGACCAAATTGCATTTGTCATATAGTTTAGTATTACGTAATATATTTGTGTTCATTTCTTTGTGATTTTTTTTCACCACTAGGAGGCGTAAAATACACACTGTCCCTTTAAAGTAATGTCTTCCCACAGGATCTTGAATCTGCATACGCCAAATGAGCGGAGAGTCCCTTCAGAAGACCGGAGAAACCTAATTTCTATTGCCGCAACAAAAAGAACAGAGACTTGCATGTCGCTAACCTGCCGATTATGGACTTTTTTTAGCTTGGGAGTATTCGTCCTCAGAAAGGGATTTTTGGAATTAATTTTTTGGTATCATGTACTCCAAACAATTTTTTAAAAATCACGATTTTAAAACTGCAGTATGTGTACATTATTGATGAATACTATAGTAGCTTGCAAGGACATAAGATCAACACTAGATGTTGACCTTGGAAGAAAGTGACGGGAATAACATACCAGGCACGTTCTTTGTTATTCCTACTCTCGTGGCCGCTATTCTGTTTTTATATTGTTTGTCATTTTAATAATCTAAGACATGTCTGCCATTGATGTTGAATCTGATCAAATTAAAGGCGACTTGAACTCCAGTGCGACTTTTATTTTTTATATGCATTTCATGCCTGCTGTGACTCCTGTTTTTTCCTTCTTATGCATTTATGGCCGGGGCAACTTAAACTCCAGTGTGACTTTTATGGGGGGTTTATTTTTCCTTTATTGTGCATTTTATGGCAAGTGCCACTCATAATCCAGTGTGACTTTTTTTAATTCTTCATTAAGCAGTTTATGGCTGGTGCAACTTGTACTCCAGTGTGTCTTCTTTTCCTTTCATTTTGTGGCTGGTTCAATGTTTTTCCCTTCTTTATTCATGGTTCCCGCGGATTCTTGAAAAATTCTTAGAAGGCTTGAAATGATTCTAAAAATACGGCCTTAATTGGCATGAAAATGTCTTAAATCAAATTTTTGAACGTCTTAAAAATGTGAACATATTAAAAAGATTTATATTTGTTTCATAAAAAAGAATCAGTAACATTTATCAATTGTCTTTTTCAATAAACCACTGATTTACTTTCGTGGTAACATTGCATGACCAGAATAATGGAACTATCAAAACGATGATGTGATTTCAGTTCGCGTGGCAGCACAGTGGATGGGTGGTTAGCGCGCAGCTCCGCAGTACAGAGGTTCAGGGTTGCATTTCATGGCTGGCACTTTCTTTTTATGCATTTTATGGATGTTGCGACTTCCAATGTGACTTTTTTCTCCATTATGAATTTAATGGTACTCCGGTACAACTTTTTTCCCTTCTTAATTGCGCTTTTTAATTTTAGTACTACTACAGTGTGATTTAAAGACCAGAAAATAAGGCAGCTTGTAAATATCCTGGAACCAAAACTAGTCCCATATCTCCCATGAGAAGGACTCAACATGTGAGGCAATTTTTCACTCGAATGAACTTTTTTTCTTTTTCCTTAATTTACATTTCACAAAACCTGTTAAAAAATGGATCAATTAATTTAACAACACGAATGACAATGCTAGAAATAGCAGAATTTCATCGGTTGGCGATGGCGCTGATGGGTCCTGGAGAGGCCCTGAGGATGTTGGGCACGAAAAGAAGTCCGGCAGCCCTTTCGATGCTTTCGATGGGGACCAGGAAACGCTCCAAGGGGGTTTTCTCATCTACCGGCTCGTTGGGGAAAACGTATGAGCGCAATTCCACCCCGCTGCCGCCACCACGCTCCAAGATCAACACCTGCGACACACAAGTACCAAAAAAAGTCACAATAAACCTCCCAAATTTAAAACTACATCTTATATCATGGTGTGTGGAACCAAATACACTGTGTGAAAATTCTAAGTAAAAAAAAATAGGAAAAGGGTCATAAAATACAACAGCAATGTAAACTATGCCCCCTGTATATGGCATGGATGTTCAAAGAAAATGAAATTGCCATGAAGACTAGAAAACTAAGCTAATTAGCAAAGGCTTTCCAAACCGCCTGGTAAAACAGAATAGTCTATAGCAAGGGTCGGGAATCTATGGCTCGCAAGCCGTATACAGCTCTTTTCATAGATATATATATGGTTCGGAGATAAAATTATACTCATGCAAATCTCATCTGTAGTGTCCCAATTTCGATGAGCGCAGAGGCGAGTCTGTGCATGCATACCTGACGTAGCGCTAACAGCATCCAGTATGGAAAGAGCATACTCCCCACTACAGTTTCCAGTCAAGGTGTCACACCATCAGACCCTGTTTTGACTGTAAGTCACTAATAATTCATTTATATGGAAGCTCATTGAACAATTTAGGTTCGCTGTTGACACATTTTATGATGAAAACTCACAGAATAAAATGTAAACAGCCAGAAACGCCAGCCAAGAACGCAATTTAATTGAATGGGCAGAGCTATGCACACAGCGAATTTCTCTCTGCCCAGCGCTGTCTGCACTGAAGGTAAATGCATCAGTATCCTCGTTTGCAGTAGTTTGTGACAATTTTACAAAAGAACTCTGCTTGCACCCTGTTTTGAAACTTTTATTCATGGAAAACATGAAGGTCAAAATGAGCCTCAGCGATCCTTTAACAGTTTGAAGTTTATAAAGTGTTGTATTTGTTGCTCAGGCGTTATTCTTATTTCATAAATGTTATCAAATCATCTAATGTTACACAGATCACTGGCTGCACCCTGCCCAGCCTGGAGGACATTGCCAGCTTTTTGCAGCGGGATTTGAGGCAGAAGACAGTAACTCTCACCAATGCTTGTGCCATATCTGCGCATTTGTAACGAAGACAAAAAAAAAACTAAGACAGCTTCATTTATCATTTATAATGTTGAGTTGGTGGTGTGTTTGACCACCTCGCTTTATCCAAAGAAAAGACTTGTCTCAATTTAGATGTGGCTTGGGAAACGGTAAAAAATACACCCCGTCGCCCAGCCTCTCAGGATACCTTGTATCAGATTTGCATGTACCCCATGCACTCCGTTTGAACGTTTTAAAGTTAAAAAATGTAAGAAAAAAACAAAAAAAACTAATAAAAACCGACCAACTGCAATGCAATTACCATCTTGCCTAATTTAACAGTATGTTTTTATCATCATTTGTTGTTACCGTGGTTCCGGAGGTAATACATGGTATTAATTTTCATTCATAATTTTGGATTTCTCTATTTTGTAAATCCGTTTTTTCATGGTATACTGTATTGGTATCGTTTTTTTTTTCTAGAGATACATCAAAATAACTCAAATAGGCAAAAATGATCTACTAGAAGAGCAAAAAATTTTCTCTATGTTCTAACATTCCAATTTTTTAGTAAAAGAAGAACATTAAAATCAGCATTGGTATCTGCAAGAGTTTTACTTTATTTTACCTATTGTTTTCTTTTTTGCAGCACAATCTTAAACAGCATCAAAAACAAAGAATCTTGGTCAACAATACAAAAAAAATTAAAAATATCAAGATCTGTGAATAGGGCTACCAAAATAGCGAAAAACCCAGACTTTAAACCTGGGGTTATGGAGGTAGGGTTTCAAAAATGGGCCCAAAAAGGACTGATGTTGATTACCCAAGTATTGGAAGCACAGGCAATGAAATCATTCGAACAACTCCAACAAGAATTTGACCTACCCAGAAATGATTTTTACAAATATTTGCAACTAAGGCACTACCTCCAGAAACACGAGGAATGGGGGAAAATATGTAAGGAGCCAACTAAGGTAGAGGAATTATTAATATCATATACAAAAGGACAATCAATAAAGGGGGTTATATCAAAACTATATAAAGCCCTGAGAATGGATCTCAGTAATGAGGACATGGCAGTTAAGGAAAAATGGGAACAAGAAACTAATGTAGCGATAAAAGACAACGAATGGGAAAAAACATTGAAAGAGGGACACAAAATAACCAACAGCCTGACATGGAGGGAGTTTGAATGGAAAGTAAAAATGTGATTCTTCTATACACCCTCTATCACTTCAAAATATAAAAATACCTCAAATCTATGTTGGCGTAACTGTGGGGGGGTCGGAGACTTTACGCATATTTTCTGGAATTGCCCTGTAATATTAAATTTTTGGAGAAGTATCCAGAGAGAAATAAAATTAATTACTGGCTGGGAGTTGCGGTTGAACCCAAAGGCTTACATAATAGGAATTTTGCCAGAAGAATTACTATCTGGTCACAGAAATATATACTAAGGGTAATGCTTCTGGTAGCAAAGAAAATGATCACAGTGTCCTGGCTGAAACCACAACCTCCTGACATAAAACAATGGAGAGACAAATTAAAGCAAATGTACATTATGGAAAAAATCACTGCAAGACTTCAACTGAAACTTGACCAATTCGAGAAAAGATGGAAGCCTATCACACAAATTTTACTTGATGTCTAAACACCTCCCCCTATTTATTATGTTTTTTTTTTTTTTTTTTTTTTTTTGGGTGTATATTTTTATTTATTATTTTTTTATATATTTCTTTTTGTATGGATGTATTGTATGAACATTTATTCTTCTTTTCTATTAATAGTATTTTTTCTTCTTTATTGTTCCTTCTGTTATTTATGAGTGTGTCAAGTGTATATATTTTGTGTTGATGTAAGATGGTGAAACAAACCTCTGTCAAAATTGGTGTGAGAAATAAAAAGTTAAAAAAAAAAAAAAAAAAAGAATCTATTTTTTATGAAATCACTTTTCCTAAACAAAATCACAAGCAGAAAATTACCATATAAAAAGAAGAAAAGTTATCTTCTGCTACCTAGTGATACAGATAAGTGTAACGGTTACATAGCTGATCAAAGGAAAAATCAAATATACTGTATAATGGCGTACTTTTTTTGAAAAGATCAAATTGAGCAATATTCCGCGGCACACTAGACAAAGTCTCACGGCACTCAAGTGTGCCCCGACAAAAAACCACTGCTGTAAACAGTACTTTGCCGACTGGAGTGCAACCAGGCCTATACAAATAAACATGACTTGACCTGACTAAACCCTAATTTCGTTCTAGCAGCACAATGACAATAAAGGTGATCCTGATTCTGAGATGTGCCACAAAATCTCCATTACAATGTTTTTTTTCCTTAACAAAATAGAAATACCTTGAAAAAGTGTGTTGGCACGGCAACGTGGTTCCTGCCCACTACGGGATAGCGTACGTAAAGTTTGCCATCTGCTTCCTGCCTGCAAGACATGAAAGAGGGCGTGGCTTTTGTGGTGGGGTGGGCAGGGTTTATCTTCGACTCACCTGGGCAGGTAAAGCGGGCCGGTACACACGTAGACGTTAGCGTAGCGTTTAGTGAGCGAGCGGCACATCTTCTCAAGGTTGTTCCATGCGTTCTGGTTCAGGTGGGGGTTCTGTTCGCAAAACAGTTATAGAGCAGGCCTTCTATTATTATTATTTAATTATGTTTTATCTGTGGTTTCAATGCATTTTAAAAACCACATTTTAAATTTTCAATGTCTTTTCTTCTATGTTTTAACTGTAATAGTGTGTTTTCCTCTTTGCCATTTCTGTAAAGCACTTTGAATTGCCTTGTGTATGAATTGTGCTATACAAATAAACTTGCCTTGCCTTGCCTTAAACAAACACAATCATGATCTTGATAGCATTAGCAAGTAGAAGCCACATTTCTAGCTTTAGTAGTTTGTGGAATTAACATTAGGTGCAAGGTTATTTAAAAAAAAAATGATGCTGGCAGCTAAAGCGAAGTTAGCCACCAAAGCGATACTATTTGTAACTATGGAAAAACCCTATTTCCACAATGCTACCATCAGAAGTTACAGTCTGTGACACTGGAATTAGGTTCTGAATTACTTGAGTGTCATCTGCATAGCAATGGAAACTAATATACTTGTGGATTATATCACCTAGCGGAAGCATATAGATACTGAAAAGGCGAGGACCAAGTATTAAGCCCTGTGGAACGCCACAGGTAACACTAAAAAGGCTCAGAGCTCATATTACTATATATCCTGCACAATGCATCCTATCTAAGAGGTCGGATCGAAGCAATGAGAAACCAATCCATATTTCCAGCCCCTTCTCAAGTCATCTTCAATTTCCTCAAGCTGGGGTTTTTGAGGGTTTTTTTGCCCCATTGTAGGTTTCAGATCAGGGGTTTGCTGTAATGGTGGTCTGTGCAGCCCTTTGAGATTTTTTTTTGGGGATTAAGGGCTATACAAATAAACATGACTTGACTTAGCTATTTTCTACTGCAGGTAGCAACCATGTCCAAGATTGTCGCATTAGTAGTTACTGTCTGTGACACGGACATTAGCTTCTATATTATTTAACATTAACCGCTTAAGTAATGCTAGCAGCTAAAGCTAAATTTGCTTTACAAATAAATCAATTTGATTTGATATAAGCAAGCCACCAAATCAATACTTTTTTAATGAGGCTAGAAACCATGTCTACAATGCAAGCAATAGTAATTACTATATGGGACACTGGCACTAACTTCTAAGTTATTTAGCATATTTTTTTTAAGTGATGCTAGCTGCAGAATAGAAGCTAGCCACCAAAGTGTTTCTATTCGCTAATGCTGCTTCAACCATGTCCACAATGCTAGCATAAGCAGATAAGCATGTCAGACTGCCATTACTTTAATCACTAAGCATGAATTGCTAAAGAGAGGCTAGTGGTTAAAACAAGCCTTAGCTTCTACAGTGGCTTGCAAAACTATTTGGCCCCCTTGAACTTTGTGACCTTTTGCCACATCTAAGTGATGCAAACAGCAACCATGTCCACATAGCTAGCATAAGTGGTCAAAGTCTGTGACACGGGCCAAAAAAGAAACACCTGAGGGGCCACGTTGGTGAGGTAGAAGGTGTCGTCCATTGCCTTCTGACTCCACTTGTGATTGGCCGCCGCCGCCATGTGACCTCGGTCCAGGCCACTCCCCTTGAAGTCGGAGTTGGTGGCGCGGTGGAACTCGTGCACGCTGACCAAAAACAAAAGCTAGTTTTCAAACGGTCTTTTTAATGTCTTTAAAAAAGACTTTCACTTTAAACAGGATGAAGATATTTTAGACGAAACTTTGGCGTCTTTTTAACATCTTTTTGAATATGTCAAGAAGACGCTCTTTCAACCTTCACTTATCAACTGACTAAAATCGGTCAAGTAAAAACTTTGGCATCTTTGGAACAATATCGGACGTCTTGAAAAGCATTATTTCAACCGAATAAAGACAGTTTTTTTAAACTGAGCCCTAGTGTTTTTTAAATTTCTTTCCAAAGTTTATTAGGCGGAACATTGCCATCATTTTACCATCTATTGAACGTCTTAAAAGAGGTGTTTGGGTGTTATTTTAGATGTTTAGAAAAATGTGTTTTTTCCACTGAAGAAAACCTTTATCGACTGAATCTCGGTGTCTTTTTTAACCTCTAGAAAAAGCTTGCTTTCAACCGATTAATGATGTTTTAGGAAGGAAGATTGGCATATTTTTAATGTCTGTAAAAAGACAATTTGACTTTACTTTTCAGCAAATAAACACAGTTATTTTGAAAGTCTTATAGAATCATAAAATAAATGCACCACAGATAGCTAGGAATAATGAATTACCCAATAGTAAATAATTTTTTTTAATCACAAACACAAATTTTCTTTATTGGATGCCAAGTTGAACAGAATGACGTCATGTCCTCTATGGACAGAAACGGGAGTTTTTGCTGGGTTTATTACTACAACACCAGAGAAACCTCTGTCACGTCTTTGAGGAATTCAGAAGGCATTTGATAGAGTAAGACAAGCCACCTTGTGGACCACTATGCGGAAGTACAACGTGGGCCAGAAACTAGTTCAGACCATTGAACAACTGTATGCCAATGCCAGTAGTGCAGTACTGATCAATGGTACCATTGGAACGTGCTTTCAAGCCCCAGTCTGTGGGAGACAAGGCTGCATTCTCTCTCCAACTTTATTCAACATCTTCCTAAAGAGGATTGTGACAGAAGCTTTGGTCCGACATAAGGGTACAGTCGGCATTGGGGGACAAAACATCGCTAACCTCCATTTTGCTGATGATAGTGCTGGACTAGAAGAAGAACAGGAACTCCGATCTAGTCAATTGCCTGGACAGAGCATTAACCCAGTACGGGGTGGAAATCAGCCCAGAAGGTAATGGCCCACAGCCCCCAAGGTATCACCACAAACATCACCATCTGGTGAAGTTATATTTGTTCAGCCCTTGATTACAAAAAGTCTCAACAGGCTGCACAGACCTTCTTTACACCATCCCTTGCTCTGAAAAACCTACATGAGGGCTAGGAAACACTCAAAGATCTCAGCATGAGGAAAATGAAGAAACCTTGAGTGGGGGCCGCACATGAGGTAATCCCTCATCCAGGTTTACCAGAACCACCAAGTTCATGAACAAGTCACCAAATTTACATATCTTGGAGCTGTCATATCATAAGAGGGGACAGACCCAGAAAACATGGCCAGGATAGCTAAAACCACAGGCGCACTTGTCAAACTTAAACCCATCTGAGGGACAAGAATATAAGAGTGAAATTTTAAGATCAGTGCACATCACCATTATAGGGCACATCGGACTCTACGGAGAACTGTTCTCAACCAGATGAAAACTTCAGTAGTATGATCATGTCACAAGATCTTTAGCACTAGCCAAGATAATTCTCCAGGGCACAGTCCAAGGGGGCAAAAAGAAGTGAGTCCACGACATCAAGGAATGGACTGCTGCCGACATTGCCACAACCCAAACGCTGGCCGGGAACTGTCAACAGTAAAGAAAACTGTCCAGAGTTGCGTCCTCAGTGGAGCCCTGATGACCCAGACGCTTAAAGGACCCATCCACCGTGATATTCTTAGGAATTACAAGGCACTCTTACCTGTCGTCCTCCTTAAAGTCGCAGAACTTCCGGTCTGCCGAACCAAGCAGCGTATCCTGGCCGAGCTTCTCGAAGACCCAAGCCGGCGTCCTGGTTCGGGGGTCGTAGGAAGTGACGTACGACTCTCTGGTCCGGACATTGGACAGCGACGGGAAGCCGTACTTCATCACCGCCGTGCCGCCCATGGGACGGCCCGGTTGCTGCCATGGCTGAAAAACGTTTAGATAGTGATGGGTCTTACGCAAACCAAACAGCTCTATGAGCCGGCTCTTTGAAGCGAAAGACAACTGGCTCCCAATGAATAAGGAGCCGGCTCCCTTCAAAACACTCTCTTTCTCTCGCTCTTTCTCTCCCATTCTCTCTTTTTCCTTCTTTAACCTTCTCTATCTTTTCCAAACGCTCTTACTTTATTTGTTTCCATCCTTTCTCTATTTTCCCTACCCCCTTTTCTCTCTAAATCTCACTCTTTTTCTATCTCTCTCCTTACTGTTTTCCCTCTCTTTCTTTGTCTACTGCTCTTTTTATTTTTCTCTCTTCATAAATCTATGTTTTCTCTCATTCTCTTTGCTTTTTTAATTCTTTTTTGCTCTTTCTATTTTTATCCTTCCCTCTATAATTCTTTCTAGTTATCTCTCGTCTCTTTCTTACTCGTTTTTGTCCTCCCTCCAGTTATCACTTTTATTTTTCTCTTACTCACTTTATCTTTTCCTGTTTTTCTTTCTTTTCTGTCTTTATTTCTCTCTTGCTATTTTATCACTTCTTTTCAAGTCATTTTTATTTGTACAGCCCTTTTTCCCCTCCTGTTCTCTTTCTTGAAGGCACTTGTAAATGTTTAAATGAGGTAACAGTACATTGTATATCAAAACAATAAAGGCTATTGCAATATAGTAGAATAATACACTTTTTTAAAGTATTCAATTTGGAGCATAATGTTTCATAATTATGGGTAATATACCATTAAAACACAAAAAAGCTAAAGAATCGTCTAGGAGCCAGAAGAGCCGGCTCAATTCAGCGAGCCGAGCCGATAGAGCCGCTTCTCTAAAAAGAGGCCAAATCTCCATCATTGGTTTCGGAACCAAAAGTTGACGACCGGCGGATGTGACGTAGCAATCGGCAACCTACCGTCAATTCGGAGGAGGCGAGAACACTCGGGACCGGGACCAGCGGTGCTGTGGCCAGTGGGCCAGCCACCAGATGCCGTTCGCCGGCCCGGGACCCCCACAAATAGCTCGCCGTGGCGCCCAGCGCCGCCCCAAGGGACAAGGTCGTCCAGGTGCGCCGCCACTCTCGCATGGTTCCGGTGCTGCTGTGGTCGTGTTATGATGATGTCATTTTCCCTAGTCGCGCTCTGATGACGTCTGGTGGTCGCACGAATGCGATTTGCAAGCCAACTTTTAATATATTGAGAGGAAGAAACTTTTCTCATTTTGAATGAAGTAAAATTATGCAACTGGGTATTTAAGGTCATCTTGGAATTGAAAGATTTAATTATCCAGAGGGGGGGGACTTATTTTTGCAATCAAAATTTTGCTAATATAAAGCAATAAATTCATTATTACCTGTTGTTTACAATTGTTTTGTAATTCCTATGTTTTGTGTTTTTTGTGTGTGTTTTTTTGAACATTGCATCATTACAAACAAATATTGACACGAGACATACACAACAATACAAAATTGACAATGTTTCAAGGGAAAATACATCCTGCAAAATGACTGAAATATAAAATAATTATCAAACATGAATCATTGTCATGTAAGGTAATATTTCACTGTAAGTGCCTTGTGAGATCTGCGCATGCGCGCGCCTGATCTGTACATTGAGTCTGCGTAAAAGGTTTATTCATATTTCAAAATCAATTAGGACATGTTTTACTCTACACATGGAGTAGATAAAAAATGTTGCTAACATTTTGAAAAGAGAGGTTTTTTTTTTTTGTGTGGATACAAAATTGGCCATTGATAAAACGAAATTTATTTACTTTTTAATAGTTCTGGTTTTGTATTCACTCCCTATGTCATCGAGCAAATATAAAAATGTTTTGAAATATTCGCAGCAAAAAAAGAATCTCATTTGATTTTCTGCACTTGTGGGTTCGTGGTTTGAGGTGCCCTTATACAGTTGAAAGTTGAATATTTTCTCTATTAAATATGTGTTAACAATGTCCAACCGAGTTCAAAGAGTTCTTATTCTTTAGTTTCTATTGTTCTTGTCTGCCCGACTTAAATTTTTTGGGGCCTTTTTCGGGGCGGCACAACTCCCCGAAAAATGAAAAAACGAGAGTTTATCCGAGCTTGCTTAGAAATCCACGCAAATTATGTGTTACCCTGCTGCCATTTCCTGGCTTAAAGTACGGATTGCAGCCTCAAGTTTTCAAATGGTCCACGTCCTTAATTAAACTTTTGCTCATCAAACGGTGCACGTTTTCTTATTCAGTAAAATACACAAATCGTAACCCAAATCATTTCATTTTTACATTGTTTTATCATTTCTAGTTTTTACATTGAGTATCATGAGCAGCTCCTTTTTAAATGCAATCTATTACTAATGATATGTATAATGTGGATGCCATTTTCTACAAGAAGTTGCTTAACATTTGGTTTGTTTTCCCTAATAATACACTCTGTATTTCCAAATATCCCCAAAATGCTTAAAGACCAAAAATAACATTATATTTACACACATTTGTATTATTTAGATATGTGGAAGAGTTCTTTATTATTACTTATTATCACTTATTTTAAGCTCAATGATGACAAATTGTTTTTTGTTTTGTTTTTTTAAACAGCCATAAGAATCAGTTGTCGGTTTTATAACAAACTTTTAAACCGTTTTTTTTTTTTCATTTTCATGACTACCATAAATATGAAAACAATGCACCAGCAAGATACAAAACAATCATGTTGAATTAATTCATTGAAAAAAATTTTAAAAAAAAAATGAAAAAAAGTAGTTAGTTACTTTGAGGTACAACACATTTTAGAACGCATTTTTTGCGGTATATTCACTTATTTATTTGTAATGCTTTATTGAGCAATAAAATAATAAAGCAGAATACATAACCGTACAAAAAATCTTACAACAATTTTGCGTAAACAATACACTCAAACTGTACAACACACCAAAATACAAAAACACACAGAATACTGTATAAGAAAATTTGCCTGGGGGGGGATAGAATGTTACATAAAAATAACAAAATGTTTGCTAATATTATTGGTTTTAATGGCTTTCTGGTTCTGGGAAAGCTCTATGAATAGCAAGTGGTAGATTCATTTCACATCTGAAGACAATGAAAGAGATTTTTCTAGCAGTTGATTTGCTTCTGTAGAACGTCGCTATAATGATAAGATTGACAAGAAAGGTTTCTTTTGGCTTAAACTTATACGTCTCTGGGTCAAATATTTTAAGTACAATATCTTTCCAAAATAGACCCATTGTCAATATCATTAGCCATAAAATGACAGATTTTAGAAAACAACTTTTTTACCTTGGGGCGGAGCCAAAATAAATGTGTTTAAGTCACATGAAAGATTAATCTTTTTGTTAAACCATTTTGCAATACTGTATGCACTTTGGGGGGTTAAATCCCGTGAATTTTATTTAATCAAATTTCTCTCATTTTGTTTCTTAATAAATAGCAATTGGGTAACAACCAGACTTCTGACATACGAAATGGACACATTAACCCAGGGGTGCCCAAAGCGGGCCAGATTTGATAAGCTAAAAATGTGTAAAGGGCTGACCGTTTTGTCTGGCATTCTTTAAACATCCATCCATCCATTATCTGCACGGCTTATCCTCAGTAGGGTCGTGGGGGCGCTGGAGCCCATCCCAGCTATCTTCGGTCAGTGGGCAGGGGACACCCTGATCTGGTTGCCAGCCAGGCGCAGGACACACAAGGACTGTCAAGTCACTCACTTATTCACACCTAGGGACAATTTGAACCGGCCAATTAACCTGAAATGCATGTCTTTGGAATGTGGTTGGAAACCGGAGTGCCCGGAGGAAACCCACACAGGCACGGGGAGAACATGCAAACTCTGCACAGGAAGGCCGGTAGCTGGATTTGATCCCACAACCTCAGAAATGTGCAGCCTACGCGCTAACCACTCAGCTGTCGTGCCGCCCAATTCTTTTAACAGTCTTTAACTAATTTACCCTCCTTGAAAAGTTTGCAGTGCTTAGCGATCAACATTGTAAAATCTTAACTCGCCTTTGTAGCATTTTCTTTTGACCGCAGGGTCTTGCCAAAAAAGCACTGCTGTGCCACTAAAACAGCTTCCAGTTGCTTCACCTTTACACAGGGTATGTTTCCAGTTAGCTTTTTGTAGTCAGCAGGTTTTGTCTGGCAATGCCTCTTGATATTATATTCACAGCCAGAGTATCTTGTTTTGGATTTTGGTTAAAAAAAATACTCGACTCGTCCTGGAAGCGGCGGCCCTCACAGTCAACTTTCCTTTTATTTTTTACAGTCTCTATGTCAAAAATGCGATGGGCTAAAATTCTCACAGAAAGCCAAGGTCAAGGTGGTCAAAGGGCCTCTGCCACAACAAATTTATGTTTTACTGCAGTCAGCATTATTTGTGAGCCATATATTATTAATTTTATGACAGTGGACGCGGACCAGTAAACATTTGATCACTGGCCGTAACTGTCTCCTGGGCCAGATTTTGGACATGCTTGCATTAACCTTTTTACACAGTGATCTAATAAGTCCCTAGGAACACATCTTAATGGCTCAGTCGCCTCGCAGAATGATGACGTACCTTGGCCTGCGCCCGTTATTGCACCAAAGAAACACAGTGTGGTTTTGTTGTTCATTCTTCACAACCGAATCTTCTTGTTCCAATTACTGTAGTTGATTAATCCACAAAAATAACAAAAAAAATCGCTGTCTTGCATCAGAAGGCCGCGCCAGTCGCCACAATCATAAAAAGAGGTAGGAGGAGGCGGGGTTCTGTCGTCATTTTCGAGGCGCCGCTTTTGTCGTCGTCAAGGCAACCCTCTGCCTTGTTGCAAATGCGCCGTTCGCAGTACGTTCCTGCGTTTGTAAATAACACATCAACCGGAAACGAGCATAAGGCAAAATCCCGGTATTTCCCCTTTTCATTCCATTTCTTTGGTAAGGGCAAGTCAGTATTCCTAACCTATCAACTTGACTCAAGGTATTATTCTGTTGAGAAAGGTATTTTCTCGCAAGCTCTCAAAATAACTTACCAAATTATATTATCAGTGTGGTGACATATAATTAGTCCTGTATATTTCCTCTTACAATTTCTTCTAGCAGGTCGGTAACAACAAACGGGTGTGGCTAGGTAGAAGCTAGGGTGCCTCCATCCTCACTTGCTAAAACTGGACTTGTGTTCTTAACTAGTCCACCTGACGCTTTGTGGAGAATTCAGACTTTCTTACCCTTATCGTGAATGTGATTTTCTAGGGTAAAGGGTGAGATTGAAGGAAAGGGGGAGTAATGGGACTGAGCCTAAAGCCCCGCTCAAAAGGCCATTACATTATTTGGTCCCAATAGATATGGAAAATTGGATATGGTACGGTGGAGCCATTTGAGTTGCTAGCTAGCAGTTCTCACCTTCAAACTTGTTGGCGCACTGGCAGCGCAGAAAGTCGGCACACGTGCCTCCGTTCTGGCATGGCCGATCCTGGTCGCACACGTTAGCTGGACATTCGGCACGTTAGTTTGTTAGTTTGCCAGATCCTTGTCCTGCCCTTGCTACCTACCTTTGCAGCCAGCCCCGCCCCCTCTCCAGGTGTATCCGGATAGGCACTGGTTACAGCGCCTACCAGTGGTGCCTTCCTTGCATGGACATGCCCCTGTCGCAGCGCAGTTCTGCGACCAACTGCCTTCCAGGTCACACTCACATTCTGATGAATACAAAAACAACTTTTGAGTTTTGGACTCCCCAAGAATCTATTTTTTTCGAAATCTTGTTCTACTTATTTTTGGCCTCGTAGTATTTTAATTTCAATGGTTAACATCCTATTGCTTCTCCCTGTAGCATAACTACAAGCCTTGGGAACCATTGGCCAATATATACCATACAAAAACTACAGTATTGTATCACAGACTCACGTAATCTTTACATGAGAATCTGAACTGAACAACGAGGGAGGCGTTGTGGGACGTAGTCCCACTAATGTCAGCATCTCAAGGAAACCCTGATACAAACCAATGGCAGACCATACAATGCCCACGAAAAGCAGACAGGCGGAGACATAACTTGTCATAAGCACAAACATTGTAAAGTTTGAATTTTATAGATTTTTGTCAGTGCAAAAAAAATGTATAACTAAGGTTCGAAAGCATTTTTATGTTACGCCATAAAGTCAAAATGTCGTTTGATTGGGTCGCTGATTCCTGGGGTCACCTGTGTGCATAATGTTTGCATTCTGTACATATTTGTGCCCAGTCACTTTGGTACAGTACTGACCTAGACAAACGTCCTCGTGTTCAATTGGCAGGAGTTCGTTGCGATAGTATCCGAGTCGGCAGTGCTGGCATTGGTGCCCCCTGGTGTTGTGTTTGCAGCTGACGCAGGTGACCACGTTCAGGAAGTCCATGAAGCTGCAGCGGTTGGAGTGTCCGTTGCACTCGCACTCTGGCGTGCGACACAATATCGATGCTGACACATTTGTATGCAACAATGCTATCGATGCTAATTTGAGTCAACACATCTGTGTGCATCGCAACAATGCTTTTATTGTAAACAGGTTTTTCTGCAGGGCAAACCTCTCCACTGGTAATGCCTCATACACTGCGCTTCACACTGCACTGAGCCCCCTGGAGGATGTGAGGAGCTATGTCAGGGTGTTCTTCCTAAACTTCAGCTTTGCATCAACACTATCCTGGTGGAGACATTTTCCCACCCAGGGCTCTCCTCCTACTTTTGCTGCTTAATTATGTTTGTTTTTTATACTGCAGGGAGGCGCTAAATAATACAAACTGTCACTTCAAATGAGAAAAGGAAAAAGAATGATAGGACAAACATCCAAATATTTACAAGGTAGTGCCTGTTCACGGTTCACAGATCACATCATAGGGACACCACTTCCTGTGGGGTGCACTAGGGTACAGCCTGATGGCGCCCATCCCTCTCCAGGCCGTTTTTTGGGGTAGGGGCTTGCCCCCCACATGAAACAGATAGCACTGGTTACCACGCTCACCGGTAGCAGTCGTGCCTGTAGACTGGCATGGATTGTAAGTGCTTGAGAACAATAGTGCAATTATAAAAGAGCAATGTATACTTCTATGTCATTGCAGATACACAGTAGGTAGGCCATCCACTGACAATGCTATAAACACTGCACTTCGTACTGCATTGAGCTACTTGGAGCGCCAGAGGACCTCTGTCAGACTGCTCTACCTGGACTTTTCAGCATTCAGCCCACCCATAGGACTATTCCCCTCCTTTTGCTGCTGGATTATGGACTATATTTTCTAACCACACACTTTTAAAATGGAAAGTCATCAGCACAGCCCAGAAAATCATGGGTTGCCCTTTACCCAGTTTGGAGGACATTGTTGGCACACAATACGGCAGGAAAGCCACCAAAATGTTTTTAGTGAAGTTTACACTCCAGGCAATCACGGGTTTTTGTATTTTTAGGGAAGTCAGAGACCAACTCCGAGGCTGGACAAGTCCATCCTACCTTGGAAGGTGACGTAAGCAATCTTGGAAAGTTGGCTGCTGGTCCCACCTCTGGGAATCAAAATCTTCTGAGTGGCTTTCCGGCAAAACAAGAAAACACTCAGCAAAAACATATCATCAGCTAAAGCCAAACGCTAAAACTGGGGATAGTGATGATCAAGTACCCTTTTTCTCATAGTCTTTTTCCTCTTTCTCTTCTTTTGTGTACTTCTCTTTCTTTCTTTTTTGTGCATTGTCTTCCCCATCCTCTTTCTTCTCTTTTTCCTTTGAACTTTCCTCTGTGGAAAGAAGTTTCCATTTTTGTTTACATTTCTACAAATTCAACTGAAGGATATCTTGCTATCTATTTAGCCATCTTCATATCTTGCTATTTATTTCATGGTATGTAGCCGTTTTACATGATACTACTGCTTATATACAATATAGATGTATCATTTATCTATCTATCTATCTATCTATCTATCTATCTATCTATCTATCTATCTATCTATCTATCTATCTATCTATCTATCTATCTATCTATCTATCTATCTATCTATCTATCTATCTATCTATCTATCTATCTATCTATCTATCTATCTATCTATCTGTCTCTTTGTCTCTCTGTCTCTCTGTCTGTCTGTCTGTCCTTTTTCACCTTTATCCTTGGTTTTGTCCTCTTTATTCTCTTGGTAAGACTCTCTTTGCTTCGTCTCCAAAGAAGCCTCCTCTGTTTTTTTGGTTACCCTGTCAGGAGAAGTAGGTCTTGACTCCCCCCGTGAAATTATTGGCATGGAATCCTCAGACTCTGGTTCAGGTTCTGCTGTTTGGCCTGATTGGGAACCTACACGACGCTCAACTGACTTTGATCCAGAGTCCAGATTGGAAGGTTTTGTTTCAGGAGGTATTTCAGGTACAGTTGCATCCAGATCAAAGGGATTCAGTCCAGGATCTTTCTTGGAATCTTCTGTTCCAGTAAGGGAATCTGGTGGAGTGGTATCCTTCGACTTTAAATCCAAACCTGATTCTGACTTGAAAAGTTGTGTTCCAGGTCCTGTATCAGGCTTAGTGTCTTCCTGAGATGTTAAATCCAATCCAGAATCATTTTTAGAGTCTTCAAGACGCTTACCAGACTGAGAGGTATCCTGACCAGTTAACTCAAACCCAGAATTGGGTTTGAAATTTTCTGTTTCAGGACCTATACCGGGCTGAGTAATATCCTGTGCCGTTAAATCCAACCCAGAATTACTTTTAGAAACTTCTGTTCCAGGACGCTCACCAGACAAATTGCTTTGCTGATCCTCTGACTGCAATCCAGAATTTCTTTTTGAATTTTCTGTTCTAGGACGTGTGTCAAGTTTATAGGTATCCTCTGTTGTTAAACTAAATTCAGAATCGGGTCTGTAATCTGTTGCAAACGTGGATTTGGGTACAGTGGCATCCTTATCTGTTAAATCAAATCTAGGATTTAGAGTGACAACTCCTAGGTTTGTGGTTTCAGGATCTAGAGGGCCTAATTGGATTTCTGGATTTGAAGTTTCTGATTTAGGTAGAATACCAGGTCCAGTGGAATCCTGGATGACTGAATCAAATCCAGAACTGGCACTAAAATTTTCTGTTCCAGGTGTTGATATAGAGTCAGGGAAATCTGGACTGGGTGTATCTAATCCAGAATTCAGACTGGAATCTTCTCTACCTGGTGCGATGAAATCCTGATCTTCCGGAAAAGGGAACGTAAAGTCCACAGGGGCAAAGTCTCCAATCGCCTCTGACCAATCTGATGATGTAATTCCCCCAATTTTTAAAGGGGGTACATCGGGAAGTGCGGTTCCCAGTCCAGGAAGAACTACTTGGGAAGATTCAACCAAAACAGGAGTCAGTTTCGAGGGATCATCTGGAGGAAATCCATCAGAAGATTTTGCACCAGGGGAAGATTTCGACAGAAATGTTTTGGTCTGTGTTATATCAGTTTGTGCTACATCCACCGGTGTTGGTTCAGGGAAAATTGAATCTGATGGTGCAATTTGTTCTGGACTTTCTTGTTCAAAGGGCATTCCATCCTCTCGAGAAGGTTGGTTGGCAAGCAGTGGATAGCTAATCGTGGCTGACTTTGTTTCTTGAAGGACATCGGTGAACCCTACATCCAGGGTAATTACCTCGAGAAGGTTTTTTGAGGGGAAGGGTCCATCAGATGAGGGTAGATCAGAAGGTCTTCCAGTAAAAATTCCATCAAGAGTAGACAAAACATTTTGGGGGGAAAAATAAAATTCATCAGATGCTTCAGTGGAAAGCAGGTCATTAGGAGGTGATCCTTTGGAAGGGAGTCCATTTGAGGTTTCTTGTGTCAGTACAGGAACTCCAGGAAGAGAGGAAGTTGGAGAACGTAATTCTTTGGGAGGAAGTCCATCAGAGGTTCTAGTTGTCAGTCCAGGAACTTCGTTAGTCGTGTATGTCCAAGTAGGCCACTTTTCGGGAGAAAATCCGTTAGAGGGTTCTGGTGTCATTCCCGGAACTCGATCAGAAGAGGGAGTCTGAAGAGGTGGAGTATCTCCTGAAATCTCCTGTCCAATAGATGGAATTATTTCTAACAGCGGGGAGCTTGAGCTCGAAGATGAAAAGCTGCTGGTTGATGTCCACGAAGGGTCTGTCTTGTCGAGAGACGGAGTATCTGGGTTGGAAAGAAACACCTGAGGGTCAGTGTTGATTTTTTTTTAGTTTGCATTTGCTATTTTTGTACCGTGACTTGCTTTCAGACCGGTAAACCTAAACCCAATAAAGTGCACAGATTTGAGATTGAAGGGACAGACTTAAGGTAACTAACTTGTTGTTGCTGGTTCCATCGCTTCACCTAAAAAAGCAAAAATGTTGGATTAAAAAGGAGAAGTCCTTTTGGCAGAAATGTGTGCATAAATGAATGTGACACACAAGCGTTGGCAGCGCCGCTGGGCAGTGGCAGGAAGCTTCCCGGCATCCAGTCGCGGGACTGGAATCCGAGGGCGCAGCCCTGGCAGTCTTGTCCGCCTGTGTTGTGTTGACAGTCGCACATCAGCGTGGCATCTCGTAGCGAACACTGAGATGCGTGAAGGTTGCATTGACACCTTGAACACACAGAGATACACAGGTTGCTTTGTCCAATTGCAGTCATCTCTTTCTTTGCCAGCACCTCGGATCCAACCCCTTGGCTGTGCCGTAAGTCAAAAAAAGGCCAAAGCTAGCTGTATAGTGCGATTGACAATGCACCTGGCAGGGACGTCGATGTTGGAGATGGCATAGAAGTACTTGAGGAGGTTGTCCTTCTGTACGTAGGTCCCACCCAATGCCGGTCGCAGGAGTCTAAGACGAAGGTCACTAAATGTGAAGAAATCCCGCAGGGCCTTGCTGTTCTGCATGCGTGTGAACAAGGCGCCCATGTCCAGGAGCTTGGGGCCTGCCAAGACTCGTAAGCGGGCCCCTGCCTCAAACACCAGCGTCTTCTCCTCCTTGTGGTTAGAGGTTGCTTGTTAGCAATAGCAGGCTACTCATTCTCTTTTACAATGTGTTCATTATAAAAGCAGGCAATGAAGCCTGAGAGTCAGACTGTGATGACTGTGCCAAAAACTGTGATTGTGTATGGCAGCCTGGCAGGTGTGGCCAACCAGGTTCTCGAGACCTACATGTCCTAGAGGATTTTTTTCTTCTCCAACTCAGGTGATAAAAATCATCAGCTCGCTAGCAAACTGTCCGGTAGCTTGGAAACGATCCTCGTGATTGTATTGGTGCAGAAATTTCATGAACATGCCAGACATGCAGCTCTCGAGGACGTGGTTGGTCACCCCTAGTTTATGGAAATGTCACCTTTGCTCCCAACCATCTGGAGTACTGTTCGGTGCAGATGACCCTGGTCACGTTGCTGGGTGCCAGGTCAGACACCCGCTTGGGCGGCATGCCGAATGTCTCCATGCAGTCATCGGCGTAGAACTGGTATGGCTGCCACGTCAACCCTGATTCAGGCAGCACCACAATTCACAGACTCAGTGCCAGTACATACCAAACATCATTTGGTGTCTCACCTTTGTCCATTGACTTTTCAAGGACCATGCTGGTAGGGCGCCCGTATTCGAAGCTGACCACCAGGTCGTCTACTAACTCCAGGCTTTTGTTCCAAGACAGGGTGATGTTGGCCAGTAGTGGTTCTGGAAACTTGGACCAGGTGACCGTCTGCCAATAGGTGATCAGCCCACCTCTTTCCCTGTCTCCCATCAGTTGAGGTGGGTGTGATAGGTCTGGACTGGAAGCGTCGCACTCGTCGCTGCACAAGTATGGATTTTCCTAGATAGTGACACAGGAAAGTCTCTCAGTGTGAGAACCAGAAGATGTCAATATCGAGTGACAACTAACACCCCATATAGGTTCAAAAACAGTAAAAAAAAAAAAAAAAAAACACGCTGAGGAAACAAACCAGAGTGCAGAAACGTTGAGGGGGGTTTCCACATGTGACACCAGGCGGATCCACTCGTATCTGCATGCTTTCCTTCATGTTGGCATCCGGCGGCTGACAGGCGGACCACTCCCATCCTGACCCTACTTCTCTGAGACAGGCGTCAAATTGACATTGGCTGGACGTCACCAAGAGGAGCAGGAGCGGGAGAGCCTTGAGGCGATCCATGTACTGGTCCTCCGAAGAGTTCTGAGGTCCTCAGGCGCCGGAGGGTTCCGTCACTTGTCATGGCCTTGGGGACCTACCTGTCAGTGGGCTCGCTTGGTGCTCACCTGCTGTTTTGTTGTGACGGCCGAGAGTTGTGCCATCTGTCAGCCGATAGCTATCAACGTGGACCTGAACTTGCAGGTAGACCTGGTCTGGGTCGGCAAGACACAAAACAGATGGACGACTGATGGAGATTCTACAGCTGGAAGAAATCAACCAGTCCCACAAGGGGGCACAACAACTGCACTCACCTTTGCCTTTCGGGCCCTGGCCTTGATTTTCCTTTTTTTCTCCCAGTTTCTTTCCCTTCTTCTTCTGGGAAGCAGCTATGCAGCTCTTCTTCTAATCTCCTTCTGTCTCATCCTCTTTAGACACTCATGAGGGTGTGCTACTTTCATACTAGCCCTGCCTACTTAGACCTTAGACCTTTAACTGACTGACTGAATTAGCTGCCTAATGGTATTTAAGATTACTGTAACTGAAGCTAAGGCTTTTTCCCAATACTTTATTGTACAAAACCTAACAAAGGTATGATTGCTTGAGTTGAACTTTTCTTCATGTTCCACATTTTAATAGAATGTAACAATGAAAGGACAATATTCATTTTTGGTTTGTTTGTGAATTGCAGTAGTTTAAATCATGTTTTTCTAACTCTACCCATGGTCGACTGGAGGTTATTTTATATTTTATTGTTAAATTACACGTTGAAGTAAGCAAAACAGTGGCATTAGTTTTAAAAAAATCAGAAGGACATACCGAAACAAAAATGTGAGCAAATTTAAATTTCAACAGTCTGTAAGGAATGTAGCAAATGCAGACACTCGCAGTTCTTTCATTTTTTTAAAATTTGATTTGATTATAAAGTAACAAAGAAAGGACAAAGTTAGTGTTTGAATTGCAGTTGTTCAAGTAAAGATTTTTTGTTTACTTGTGTTGGACCAGGCTCCTATTGCATTTTTTAAAGTAAAAAAAAAATAATAAAACATACTGGAACAAAAACATTCTAATGTATTAAAACAGTCTATGTCTTGTTTTGTTCAGTCGTTAGTCTGCAAATAAACATTTTTCATTGTACCAATTCTTGGGAAACTTAAGAGAGGATGCTGAGCCTTGTTATGCTTTGGTGAACAAAATTAAACATTAAACATGTTGAAGCAAAATGTATTTACGCATTATATACTGTATCTTGTTTGGCTTGTTATTTTTTGCGCTTTATTGCACAAAAATCAAATATTAAAACATAATTATTCACATATATTCACCTTTTATATATCTTGTTTTGCTTGGTGTAGAAATAAAACATTTTTTAAAATTGGAAATGGACGTTAATGGTTTCTTTATTATTTTTTGACGAAATCAAACATGAATACAAGCTGAAACATGTTTATTTAAATTTCTTAACGCATTATACATCAAATATGAGAGGCGACGTGCACCTGACGTCATCACCGTGCGCCTGCCACCCTACGCAAAATATCAACGATAAAGCAAGATGGCAGACGTGGTGAGCGTCGGAGTCAACTTGGACGCCTTTTCCCACGCTATCGGCGGCATCCAGGCGCTTCGCTCCAGCGTCAGCCGCGTCTTCGAGTCCCTCAAAGACGGCATGAAAAATCGAGAAACGCTTGAAGGCCGCGAGAAGCAATTTATCGCCGCCTTCCAGGACAACCTGCAGGCGGTCAACAGAGACCTCAAGTCAGTCGGACCGTCAACTTTCTTTTCTTTTTGTTTACTTTCCTAGTTAAAACTTATTCCTTATCGAATAAGTGACAGATATTTTTTCATAATTAACTAATAAGGAAAACGCCAGAAAAAAAGCGCTACAAACATCATATTTAAAACTGCGATTAGAGGTATATGTGTGGCAACGTAAGATGGTGGCCTAGGAAATTCCAGTGTTTGCAAAGTTTAATGTAAATGTAAATTGTCTGCATTTATTTAGCGCTTTTCAAGTTAATAAAGACCTCCCAAAGCGCTTTACAATGTACTTTGCACTTTTCCCTTTTACACACTAACTAACCAATAGCAGCGTCAGCCATGCAAGGCAACTGCCTAAAATTGTGAAAAAGTATTATGTAAAACAAATACCTGACAAGCATATTACTAGATGGTAATTCAAAAAAATCAAACAACAAATGCATTTTAGTCCTTGAAAATAAATCCGATCACACAAACAAAAGTCAAACTGTTCAGAGATCAGAAATCCAATTAGCACAAGTTTATTCTTAATTGAGTATTGATGATGGTGCCGCAGTCGGATGCAACCACAGGACATACTTGTCTATTTGCCAAAGTAAAATGATATTAATTGTAATTTAAATTATTTTCGTGTCAGACAAATGGACTGAATGTCACACACAATTAAAGTGGCTCAGTTGTAGTAGTAAGCTTTTTGGTGTTAGCATATAAACGTCAGCCATGATGTGGCCAGCGGCTAGCAAAGACGTGGAAGCAGAGGGACATTAACCAACTTTTGCCAACATTTCTTTTTGACAAAAACTTTTCAGAGCTTCTGCTTTGACCTCCATCTCTATAGGTTATAAGTTTAGTAGACACTCAAAATAAGAGAGAAGACATCTCTGGATTTTGAACTTGCAAGGTGAAGGAGAGGACTCAAACCTCAGATAAGAAATTCCAACCTGTTCTTAAAGTCCCCACCCTAGCCATTTCCTTTTAGTAAATCTTCTAGGTTACAAAAGCAAATACGCCCTATAGATGGTGGAAATCAAAGACCAGTAACATGAATGGACCATAGTGACAATGATGTGAACAGTGTGTAATAGTCATATCAACAAATAACATTGAGGTGTTAGTCAAAATAACAAACTGGTATTCAATTTTTAATACAGACCAAAATCATCAACTTCTTTTCCTTCTTGTGTGAAAAATGAAGAGTAAACTGCCTCGTGCACAAACTCTTTTCGTGTGAAATCCAGCTTCAAATAGCGCGCTGCTCCTTTGGTGTGATGTTATCACCTTACAACATAGTTCTTCTAAAAGCCTAATTTTGGTTTATTTTTTCTTTTGTCTAAAATAAAAAAAATGTTCTTTTGATCATTCTTTGCTGAAAAATACCCATTTTCAACAGCAAGACGGGAGCGCTCGTGGCCGAGTACTATGCTAGCCATGTTAGTTGTTCCCCTTTTAACGTTGTCACTCGTTTCCTTGCCAGTGAGCTGGAGCGTCTGAGCGGGCTGGTGGGCCGCCCGTCCGAGTCGCACCCGCTGCACAACAGTGGCCTCCTTAGTCTGGACCCAGTCCAGGACAAAACCCCGCTCTACTCGCAGTTGCTACAGGCCTACAAGTGGTCCAACAAGGTGGGTCCATCAAACACGCCGCTTCCTCGCTCATGAACTCGCTTGCTTACTCACTGGGTTGCCGTTGCCCCCCCTGCAGCTGCAGTACCACGCCGGCCTGGCCTCCAGCTTGCTTAACCAGCAGTCGCTCAAGCGCTCGGCTAATCAGATGGGTGCCTCGGCCAAGCGCAGGCCCAAGGTCCAGCCCAGCACCCTTGTCCCCTCCCCCCAGTGAGTTTTTGACTACTGTATTTTCTGCATTCTAAGGCGCATCGGATTATAAGGTCCATCCCCCCAAAATAGTCATTTGTCATATTATTTTCCATATGTAAGGCGCGTTGAATTAAAACTTCAGTAAGAGCTACGGTATTTTTAACTGTTGCAGTTTTCATACACTTACGGTATAAATTATTTGATTCTTGTTGCATACAATGTTTTGCCATTTTGGTGAGTGACATTAATAACTGATCAATCATTGCACAAATAGGGTAGTATGCTTCCTGTATTAATGGACATGTATAAATACTGTATGCATTTTCAAACATATCTAACACATTTTGCAGAATACAAGGCGTACCGGGATACCAGAAGCACTTTTATTTCTGGACAATTTGGGGTTTTTGGGTGTGGCTTATAGTCCGGAAAATGTGTTACATTAATACAAATGCTGCCCAAAGAGTCCGCCAATGTTCACATGGGAGTCAAGTGGTGGTCTGGTACAATTCTCACACCCAAAAGTCATTTGCAGTCATTGCATATTTCCAAACTGTTAACAATTCACCAAAGTTACTTGGATGTCAGACACAAATACAGTAGAGCCCCAGGATACAACATGAAATGCCCTGAGGTGTGGATCGCAAAGTTAAATTGTCGTTTAGCGTGGAATAGAAACCAATGGTTATTAGCTCAGAATCCCCAGTACCTCAGTTAAAAAAGCTCAAATAATAATAGTATACAGTAAGTAAGTACTACTTTTGTGTAATAAATGTGCATATGATTAAATGTATATTGATGTAAAGGTAAACTGGCACTTTATTGATGTTCATTTGTGTAGCTTATACCAATCAAAGAGAGTCTGCTAAGGAGAATGGGTGAGAAATGGTATTTAAGGTTAAAGAGGCTAAAAATGGAGAGTTAACTTGAGTTAGCTCCAGTGAGGAGGTCATTGGTGATTTTGATAAGTGCAGTTTCTGTGCTTTGATTCTGGACGAAAACTGCACAGAAAGGGAAATGGAGAGATAGTGGATTGGGTGTACTGCATATGGAATACGGCCATATGGCCTATAACTAGCCTCCTGTTGCAGGTACGTGGACGACGTGATCTCTCGCATCGGCCGAATGTTCCCCGACATGAGCATCGAACTCTTCCGCCCCAACGGGACATCGGCAGTCCTATTGGTGCGTACACAGTGCAGGCGCTTTTCGCAGCCGTTTATGTGATCTGCCATGCACCCCTTCCACGCAGGTGACGCTAGGCAAAGTGCTGAAGGCCGTTGTGGTGATGCGTTCGCTTTTCATCGACCGCACCTTGGTGCGCGCCTTCCACGAGAAGGTTCACGACGCTGATGGAAAGGTGAGCAGCGTCGACACCATTTCGCCCCTCGGTGGGCTAACGCTAATACGCACTCTTGACGCTGTAGTGTAGCGTCATTGATACGATGCTGAGGTAAACAACCAAAAAAGGACTTGGACCACAGGGAACGATTTATTGAAGCTTTAAATTCCTTCTCCCGATGGGCAAAACCGCAATAATACAATGCAGTGCATTAAGAACATGCTAACACGTTCACAAAAATAAAGTACATACTTTTTGCATTTCTTGTAAGTAAAACAAAATTGAGTTGTTTGAATATCAAATGAACACATAGAAATTCATGACATTTGCCTTGTTAATCCTTTGATGTGGATGGAGACTGATTTGACAAGCAACTTTTTTTAAGAAGTGCGCGAAATGACACCGATGCGCCTGCTTCGGTGGATTTTCATTATTGCGTTGTCATGTGAAGGGTCCCTGCCCCCTACTAGTCGCACCCAAGAGGACAGCTCTATCTAGAAAACTGGCTCTTTAGAGTCAACTCTTTATCGTCCCCCAAACATCCCCTCAGATTTTTTTTTAATGAAATATAGTCAATAACCTTTTGTACAAAATTATTTAGTAGTTAGTGATTTTTATATGTTTTGCAAGGTATCCCTGTAAAACACATTAAACATAAATTAAAATATTCAAAACTCTACAAAAAATTGTGGAATACAAGAAGATTTTAGCTTTTAGACATTGGACAGATTTGAAGTCGAACAACAACACAAAATCCATGGAAATGCAAACAAATAAACTAAGATTTAAAAATACTAACTCTTCAGGCCATAAATAAATGATAAAATGCAAAAAAGAACACCTATTTACAATTCTATTTTAATCCATTTAGACATAGATACACTAAGAACCAAAAAATATAAATTAAAACAAGTAAAACAAAAGGCAAAATATCAGAAGCCACTAAGATTTAAATATTGAATGCACTCTGCTTCGGGGGAATCAATATCATTAAAATGAGTCCAAATTTGGCTTATTTTTCTGCTTTTAATACATACAGTACTGTCTTTTTTTTGTCTTTTTCTTTTAACTCAATTATTACAGAGCCTTTTCCATGTTTGTAATCAAGTGTTATGTAGCCAAGCTGCATGTGCATTGTTGAAGCAGAATTCGTGTCAGTTCATCACAGCCCTTTGACACAAAAATATTGTAGATCAGAGATAGGAGCAGCACAAAATAGCACAAAGTATGTGCTGGCAGCAAGATGGAGACTTTATTTAAGTCCTTAAAGTCCACACAAATAAAAACGTTTTTTGCTCGGCGCTGTCCTTTGAAGGTACTGGATAAGTTGGCCCTGAAAGTTTTTGTAAAGTGTTTGAATTTGGAAAAAGGTGTACTAACCCTGTTTTTATTTATATTCTCTCTCTCTCTCTCTCTGGCTCTGTCTGTCTGTCTGTCTCTCTATATATTTATTTCTATAGTTATCAAAAAAAATTTTTACACTAGTAGCACTAAATATTATTATTACAGTACTATTTATTTAATGCTGTGCCCTGCCCTTCTTCCTCACAGTTGGACATTTGGACCAAGTCGCAGCATCAGGTGTTCCAGAAGGTGAGTGGGCCTGTCCCAGGGAAGTTTCGCTGTGGGATGTCTGCGCTGATCAAGACACAGTAAAATAACAAGAGTTAATTTACACCTAAGGAGTTAAATGTAACACTACTCCAGTGAACATATACCTTTACCATAGATAAAGTATCTATCTATCTATCTATCTATCTATCTATCTATCTATCTATCTATCTATCTATCTATCTATCTATCTATCTATCTTTTGAGTCTGAAATGTACACTGAATGTAGTTACATTTTCAGAGTTAATTTTTATAAAAACTTACATACCAACCTTTTGACCTTAAAACTTGGTAGATTTTATCATGCACTTTAAATTTACACGCCAAACACAATCCGTTTCCAGAATATTGATATCTGCTTTTATCCTACTTTTATCATCCAAATTCTGGCCAAGAAGCGCATTACGCTGAAGGGAAAAGGGGGAATGGGGGTTTGGGTGGACAGCGTGAAATCAAGATTTTCTTTAATCGTAGATTGAAAATGGTGAAAGTAAGAAATGGACCGTTTCGAATACATTCCAAATGCCAACCTAAACCTCCAAAAAGATTAAAAAGGAAGAGTTCATTGAAGCACATGTAAGAATTTCACATGCCTGCACGCACAACAAAAGGAGATGCAAGGATAATTTCAGCCAGAAAATGGCCTCAGCAAGTAGAATACTTTGTTACATAACTCATAGTAACACCACCGTTAAACCTCTGCAGACACTCATGTGCTTTTTTGCTTTTTTTTAAATTTGGGGTTTTGTATTGCTTTAAATAGCACATCTGTGACTTTTATTTAAGTAAAACAACATCGGAATGTGTTTCCACAATGTTCTCTGGTTAATTAATGGTAGCCAGCAAATACAGTTACAGTCGTTGCTTTGCAAGTGCTGCCTGACATCCAGTAGACATATTTAAAACTGATAGTCATTGTTTTTCTTGTGGTTGTCTCACCATTGTCTCAGGGGCCACGAGTTTGACACGAGTGCATTCAAGAGCCCATTATCTTCTACACTGAAGAGATATTTTACTCTTACCATTGTTGCATTCCCTCTAAAATAAACAAGTGAGAGTGCCTGTTCAAAACCTTTACTGGAGCTTATCGTGTTACTCGGTCCATTGTTGGAAGAGGTCCGGGAGAGTAAAACATTTTCACAGAGCTTGATTAACTCCTGGTAAATTCACATTGTAGGTAACGGACCACGCAACGACTGCACTCCTGCACTACCAGCTGCCACAGATGCCTGAAGTGGTTGTGCGCTCCTTCATGGTTAGCAAAGAACACACATACAGTATTTTCTGGACTATAAGGCGCTCCAGAGTACAAGTTGCACCAGCCCAAAAAATTGTCAACACAGGCCTACAGGGCCGTCTTACGGTTTAGTGTGAAAATAACATGTAAAATGATATGTGGGTGGGTGTGGATGTATCCTTTAACCACTTGGGAAGTAGGGACACCATTTATTTGTTAATGATATGTAAATATAATCGGTTTGCATTTATATAGTGCTTTTCAAGTCAATGAAGACCTCCCAAAGCGCTTTACAATGTGCTTCACACACTCACATAGCAATAGCACCGTCAACCATGCAAGGAACCTACCTGCTTATCTCAAGGACACTTCGAAATATAACAAGGAGAAGCTGGGAATCGAACCTTGGACCTCTTGATTCCAGGACGAGCGCTTAACCTCCTGATAAGTCTCAACAGACTATAAGTCGCAACCCTGGCCAAAGTATAAAAAACCTGCGACTTATACAGGGTTTGTACGGGCGCTTGAAATCTTTGATAATGCTTGAATTTTAATGCTGTGTTTTCAAGGTTTGAATGGTGCTTGAATTTTAGGTAAAGTGCTTGTAAATGCTTGAAATTCTTGCCATGTTTTTTAGGTGTTGGGCTTTGATCAGAGACTAGAGTTTGGGCTTCAAACAAGAGTTTTAACGTATTTTATGGTTCCAATTGGAGCTGGGGTTAGAAACTAAGGTTTAGGCTCCTTATTAGGGGAATAAAACGGAATTTAGGGTTCTGATATAGGGTTAAGGCTAGGGCTAGTTAGGTGTAGGGTTAGGAACTAGGGTTTGAACTTCATGTTAGGGTTCTAAACTGAATAAGTTTAGAGCTAGGGTTAAGGTCTAAAACAGGCTTAGGGCTAGGAACTACGCTCCATATTAGGGTTCAAAATGTGGGGTTCCAAAATAGGTTTAGAGCCACGGTTACAATTTGAAACCGGGTTAGGGTTATGGTTACAGCTATGGTAAGATGTAGAGCTAGGGTTGGGTTTTAAACCGATTTTAGGGTTCCAAAATAAGGTTGGGGTTTGAAACTAAGGTTTAGGCTCTCGTTTCTTTTTTGATCGGCAATGGATTTCTTCTTTTAATGGTGCTAGAAAAAAATGGAAAATTGGATTTGAAATTCCTTAAAAAGTGCTTGAATTTGGCCATGAAAAAGGTGTAGCAACCCTGCCTATAGTCTGGAAAATTCAGTATTTCTCAGTCACACACACACACACACACGTGTAAATATGTAAACATGCCTTGACACGTGTGCACAGACGTGGCTGAGGAGCTACATGAAGCTCTTCCAGGCGCCGTGCCAGCGATGCGGGCGCTTCCTGCAGGACGGGCTTCCTCCCACGTGGAGGGACTTTCGTACCTTGGAGGCCTTTCACGACACCTGCCGCATGTGACTTCGCCCACAAATCCCAACTTTCTTACAAGTGGCTTTTTGTGGTTTGTTTTTGTACTGTTTTCTTGTGAGACCGTTCTTCTGCGTACCCTCATCTTCATCCACAACTGATTGATGAAGGTCACTAAGGTGAGGGCGTACCGTGGTGGAAACCCAACCCCCTGCAACACTAAGGACTTTTCTACTGTCTGAACAGGCCAGATTGCAGGAACCAAAAGACTGTGTAAATAAGTTGAATATAAAATGACTTTTTGGAAGAAAACCAAATTGTTTTTTGTCTTAGCCAGTGGTCACCAAATTTTTTTAAGCTCAGAGCTACTTATTTGCTACTTTTTAGTGCAAAGGGCCACCAGTTTAATATGTATTTTGGAAATAACTTGTTCCTTATTCGATTGGGTGGGCGTCTAAATTCTGACTTTTCGGGCACTTTTTACACCGCCTATGATATCCCGAACGAGCTTCAAAGAGATCCGGCACCTTTGTGGACAACTGTTCCTCCTACTAAACGACGACAACGGCGCCGTAAAGACAGGAAACAGAAGCGTGGTTGCCGTGCGGGTAAATGTGTGAAGCGTGCGAAGTCGAAAGAGCAAGAAGGACGCGAAGATGTGACTAATTCCACCATTCATTCCCCGCCGGACAACCGACGCTTTAAACTCAACGCTCACGAACGGCGACATCTTGTGACGATCTCTACAAAGACTACAAAGACTTCAGTTAAGTCAAATGATTCAGCAAAGCTAAAATTTGGTCTTTTAAATATTAGATCGCTTGCTCCTAAAGCTTTACTTGTTTATAACATTATTCGTGATAATAAACTTAACTGTATCGGTCCTTGTGAAACTTGGTTACGCCCGGATGAGTTTTTACCGTTAAATTATGCTTCTCCCCCAGACTACGTGAGTAGCCATGGAGCACGCACGTTGGAGAAAGGTGGCGGTGTCGCGCTCAATTCTGAAAAAACGCTTGAATTTAATCCTCGTACAATAAATAATTACAAGGCGTTTGAGGCTCTTGTGATGCGGTCCTCTCTATTGTCAATTTATGTAATAACTATCGCGCACCTGGCCATACACAACTTTGGAGGCCTGCCTCATTGAGATAAAAGAGTGGATGTCACTCAATTTCTTGCGTCTTAACTCTGAAAAGACCGAAATGTTAGTCATTGGTCCATCTAAATGCCGTGACTTATTCTCAAAAACTGCTGTGAACATTGACAAATGTCACATCACACAGAGTGACTCAGTTAAAAATTTAGGTGTCATATTTGACCCTGATCTGTCCTTTGAGACGCATGTAAAGAAAATTACTAGAACCGCTTTCTTCCATCTTCGTTACATTGCTAAAATTCGTTCTATACTGTCTCAGTCGGATGCGGAAATTATAATTCATGCGTTTGTTACCTCCCGTCTCGATTACTGTAATGCACTACTCTCTGGTCTCTCGAAGTCTAGAATCAAGTCTCTTCAGCTGGTACAAAATGCCGCAGCGAGGCTTTTAACTAGGACAAAAAAGTCTGATCACATCACACCGATTTTGGCTAACCTGCATTGGCTCCCAGTTAGCCTTAGATGTGATTTCAAGGTTCTCTTAGTATTATACAAAATCATACATGGACTTGCTCCCTCTTATCTTTCAGATCTGATTTCCCCCTATGTCCCGGTCCGAAGCCTACGTTCTGAGAGTGCCGGTCTTGTGGTGATCCCAAGAGCAAAGAAGTGTTCTGCTGGTTCAAGAGCGTTCTCCATCCGAGCACCGGTGTGCTGTGGAATGCTCTTCCCCCTGAGATCCGATCTGCAACCTCAGTGGAAATGTTTAAATCTAAGCTTAAAACTCACTTCTACTCTATAGCATATGAATAACCTACACTTTTCGTCGGCTCCAGAGCAGGGGAATGTATGATAATATTCTGAAAAATAGTCTGTGTAATATAGTGTAATGATCTGTGAAGCCCTTTGAGACTCTTCGTGATTTAGGGCTATACAAATAAAAATGACTTGACTACTATGATATTGTTATGTTTAGGATAGGACATGATAGTCTTTATTGTCATTGATATCCACATTGTGGCTCCCCAGGGTTAAACATGTAATAAAGGCTTTGACCTCCAATGTTCCAATGTAGTCTGGTACATTTCTCGCACCCAAAAGTTATTTGCAGTCATTGCATATTTCCAAACCATTATCAATTCACAAAAGTTGCTTGGATGCGAAGGATTTTATACATTTTACTATAAAGGATTTTATACGATTCAACATAAGTTACATTTATCAAGTGCAATGAAGATTTTCACTGAGTGGGCTTCAGGTCGCGCTGTTTCAAATTCGGAATGTTTTGGCTGAGGAATTTTGATAACAGGATTCTGACGAAGGACGTCAGGCGTTGTTTTGATAAACGCGCGGTGTTTTGAGTTTCTCCAGACATCGAGGCGAGGGGGTGGACCCCACGTGGGGGCTTTCATTGGCACGCCCATAGGAGGAGCCGGCACCCACTTGCGGAAAAAACGTGGACCGAGGAGGAAGCAGAAGATCAAGAGAGGAGGCTAGACAGAGACTCGAGCGACACTAATTTGGCTAATTCGATGGTGTTCACTTAGTTAAATTGTTTAGGAAATTAAATCTGCCCCTGTGTGGAAATGCCGGTCTCTTGTCCATCTTTTTCTTCAAGAAACGAGCGCGCATTGTTAGGTGAATGTAGGTTGTGTTTGATTAATGGAGTCAGATAACTAATTCGAACAATTTGGTAAATGGTACATTTTAATATTTAATTCCTAACAGGTGTTAGACACAGATACAAAAGAGCCCCGGGATATAACATGAAATGTCCTGAGGTAGGGATTGTCAAGTTAAATTGTCCAGGGTAAACGCGTAATAAAGACTATATGGATAATTAGGCAAACAAAAAAATCACAGCCTAGTGCTTAGAAAACTGGCTTAGAACAGCCAATAATCTTTTGGGCTGTGTCTATTACTCTCTCTGTGATTTTCCTGTACGCTGGCGGGCTCCCAGCATACTACACGGTGATGCCGTATTCCAGAATGTGTTCCACTGCGGCTTTGTAGAAGAACACCAGCAATTTCTGGTCCAAGTTTCTCCTGTCGCTGCTGGGCTTTCCCCACCGCAGTTCTTACCAGTTCGTAAATTTTACGGGTAAAATTGGGCTCAGTCAACCATTAAACATCATGCCAGTTAGAAATTGACCCATGATGTATTTTCAGAACCAGTCCACGGGCTACTCAGGTGGTTTTAGGGGCCCACGGGCACCAGGTTGGAGACCCCTGGTCTCAACTGCAAAAAGTCTACAAAAATAGCAATAAAGGTACAAACAATGAAAAGATAGATAACAACTGAAAATATTTGAAATATATCGTCCAATTAGAAAAAGAAAAGTTTAAATGAGAAAAAAACATCTGCAAACTAAAACGAGAACATTTGACTAATTGACTTGGATTATTTTCCATTTTTGGACTGTCAATGTGTTATTTTGATATATGTTTTGGTGGATTTTTTGAATGGTGCTAGAAGGTTTAAAACAAAGTCAAATACAAATAAAAAGATAGAGCGCCTGTTTGGGGATCGAGAGTCCCAGGTTCAATTCCCAGCTCCTCCAAGTTAATTGTTGATGTGTTCTGGAAGAAGACACTGAATCTTTGATGACAAGAAAAAACAAGAAATATATGGTAAAATTAGAAAAATAATTTTAAATGAGGGAATTGTCTACCAACCAAACAATAAAATGTGAAACTGTTCTTTGTCTCCATGTGCTGGTTGCATTGCAGAAGTGCACTGATTATTTTTTTTTTTTGCTATCCGCTTGCACCATTTTCTGCAAAATGATTGGTCAATCACCAAAGGGCGGGGCTTGAATTTCTCTGCTTTTGTGCAAAGAATTTTGACCAATCAGAGCAAAATGGCGCAAGATGGGGGCAGGGGGGACACCATCCTCTGACCACCCTTTTGTTTGGCTTTTGTCCCCAACGGGGCTGGAAAAGCCGTGAGGGAGGGGGATGAGTCCAAGTTGCATTCTGATTGGTCCCCAGTCTGACGCAAACCAATAACACGCCGGTGGATACTGCGCATGCGCAGTGGACAGGCGGCGGACCCCCGCGGAGACAAAGGCGTGAACGCCTCCAACGCACGTCTGCACGCGGACGGCAAAACCAGGAGGAGGCGACATGAGCGTAAACTGGGGTACAGAATTGTGGGTACGTATACTAGGGGGACCGGCCGTGCACCTGCAGCATGCGCAATGCGGGGGGGGGGGGGGGAGTGGTGGTGGGCGTTATCGCCGGTAGATTGAGCTGTGACCTTAACAAGGCTATACATGGGGGCCCAAAAGTATGCGCGAAAAACCTGCACCCTAGCTACCGAATTTTGATTGTGGTCAGACCCGTGACTGTCAGGTCCAGATCTAGGGACGAGTCCAAAGTCTCAATCTGCAGCCATCCTCGCGACTAGAATACCACGTACTGCTGAGTCTGCAATCAATCGTTGGTAGTCTGATTTTGCATGAAATATTCAGATTAGGGTCTGAATATTGTTAATATTCCGGTTTTGGGAAGCCTTGTAAACATGTACCAAAATGCCAAGAAAACAGACACCCAGGATACGACATGAAGCAGTTCTGCTGTGGGGATTGGAAAGTACAATTGCCGTAGAAACCTATGCTAAATAGATCATCTGTCCCGAACCCCTTCTATCCCATATAAAGCATTAAAACAAACAAGTACATAGCAAGTACTATTCATCTATAATACACGTGCAAAGTATTAAATAACATAAATAAATATGCATGTAAAAGAAAAATGATTTACTTTTGGTGTAACGTGACTTAAGCTGGTCAAGTAGAGTTGCGGGTGGATGCAATAGTTGCTGTATACACGGAAATATTTTATTAGACCCTACTACTGTTATGTGGCAAGCTTTTGTTATGGATTGTTACTCAAGAAGAGCCCTGGGATACGACATAATTCGGTTCTGAGGTGAAAATCCTCTATGGGGGGTGGAATAGAAACCTATGCTAAATGGCTAAATTAAATACCTTCTGAACCGCTGGTATCCCAGATAAAAACATTAAAATAACAAAATAGTATACAGTAATTACTACTTAACGATAATATATGTGCATATGATTAAATAACATTACAAATGAAGGGAAAATGTAAATTTGACTTCGCTTTCGTTGTGACACAACGAGCTGGTCGAGTAGAGTAGCGGGTTGCAATCATTGATTGGTTATGGGTATGCAACTTAGCAAGGGCAGCGATTCATGATCCTTCTTAGTATTTCTTGTTCATCGCAAGCTTCGTTTCCAGGGTTATCACGATTTTCGCCTCCCTTCAGCATCACGGCAAGCTTTGGAACACAGCAAATAAATACAGTAGGAACAAAAACGGTAAATGTAAATGCCTTTATGCATGCTTGATTTCTTCCTGAGCTTTTTTTCCTTCATTGTTGGTGCCCGGTAAAATTTACAGTAGGTCTTGTGGTACAATAAGTAATAATACGTGATAACTTTGGCGAACTTGATGTCAAGTTCTGGCATGGCAGGAAAACTGGCCCCATGAATGTAGACACAAACTAAGCTTTTAGTCAAGGATAGGTACTGGATAGTGCACTAACTGGCTCTAACAGAAGCAAACATAAGAGGAAGACAACACACGATATGTTGGAACACTAACTGGTTCTCACTCAGTGGTTCTCAAATAGAGGAGTGGGGCCCCCTGGGGGCGCACGACGCGTTTGACCACAAAACTGAAAAATAATAGTTGTGAAGCACTCCTCTAACTGAACAAAACATTAATAAAGGGGGACATAGCGAACATACTCACACGTTGGAACCATATAATGTTCCAACACTATCCAGCTCTCACAAAACATGAAATGCAGAATATGTTGGAAACACTAACCAGTTCCAACTGAACAAAACGTGAAAGGAAGATGCAGAATATGATGGAACACAAACTAGTTCTGACAGAACAAAACATGAAAGTGTGTCAATGTAAAATGTTTTGGACACAAACTAGCTCTTAATGCACAACACATGGAAGTAAGACAACACATAATATGTTGGGAGACTGACTACCTCCAACTGATGTTGAAGGTAGGCGCATGACATATTGGAACCAACCAGTTCTAACTGAACAAAACATGAAAGTAGGACAATGTATGATATATTTGTACACTAGGTGTGACTGAACAAAAAATGAAATCAGACAACACATTATATATCGGGACGCCAATTAGCTCTTACTGAACTAAATATGTAAGACAACGCATAATATGTTGGGACAATGTAAAGTAAGACAATGCAATGCAGGATATCTTGGAACACTAGCTCCAACTGAACAAAACATGAAAGTAAAGACTGAGGAAAAGTTGGACAATAAACTAGCTCCAACACAACAAAACGTTAAAGAGAGACATAAGATATCTTGAAACGCAAACTAGATCTAACTGAACAAAAATGATAGTCAGACAACATCGGATACACTCAAAGTAGCTCTAACTGAACTAAAAGACAAGGCAGTATATGTTTGATCAGTAGCTGTTACTGAACAAAACATGAGAGGAAGACGACAAGAAAATATACCCACACAATAATGGAACTTTAATGGCCGCACATTCCCACATTGAATCGCTTACCCTCTGATTCATTTACTATTTGAATTTTTGACTCTTCACAACTGAAACAGGACCAGTTGGATAACCTGGAGAAGTACACGGGCTGGGGCGTGGACTTCCTGGACAAGTACGCAAAGTTCATCAAGGAGCGAGCTGACATCGAACTAGCCTACGCCAAACAGATTAGGTGGGCGGGGCCTAGCGGGCGCCGACATTTTGCCGCCGCAGAGCGCTAACCATGTGTGCTTCCTGCAGAAGCCTGTCCAGGAAGTATCTGCCCAAGAGGAGCGCCCAGGAGGCTAACAGGTTGGTGTACAAGTTCAAAGGGTTTTCGCTGAGTTTGAATTGATTTCATGTTAGAATGGAGCTTGTGGTCAGGGAACGTCTGCTTTGCAGTCATTGAATTAACCAACAGAGGACGCCAGAGGTCCACTACATGAATTAGTTTTTCAAATCAGCCTCAAATGTAAAAAGGTATGTTGGATCAGTCACATATTCGTCTCAAATTCTGAATTCCTTCTGAAGGGAAAAGCTCAATACAGTGTTTTTTTCTATTTTGAGTATTCATTTTGACAAGAACTATTAATCCGAAGAAAAAAAATGTAAACAAAAGCAAACGCACATGTTGCTTGATCTACACAAGAAATGAAATTCTTCTAAAACCTTTTAGACCAGAGAGCCATAAAAGTAATATATTTTGAATATTTATTTTTTTATGTATTCATTTATTTGAGAGAGAGCCACACAATATATTTTAAGATAAAATTTAACAAAACTGCTGAACCTGCTCTCCTGAAAAAGTTCTTCAGCGCATTTTATTTCACTGCGTGACGTTTGATGATTTGATATAATGCATTAAATAATAATAATACCAGTGCCTGTATCCCATACTTATATAAATAGTTTATACACCTTAAAATGTGTCTCCGTCCCATAGTTACTCAAGAGTGTTGGGGTTCATTTTGACCAACAGTTTTGTTATTAATAAGGGTTTCAATGTGCGAGCAAAGTTCTTTTGAAGAAATGTCACAAAATACTGCAAACGAGGATACAGACCTGTTTACCCTAAGTCAGGTGGACGCGCGCAAAAGAGAAGGTAGCGTGATGTGTGCATAGCTCCGCCCATTCCTACTGCTCACCCAATGAAATTACTCTGGATGCTTTGCTGGCGTTTGAGTGTTTACAGTTTGTTCTGTGGGTTTTCAACATAAAGTGTTAACAGTGAAGAGGGATTTTTTTTTAATGAGCTTCGATATAAAGGATTTTTTATACTGGACCGAAACAATTTTCCATCTGTATGTTTTGGCTATGTGTGTACTACAGTAGACTTCGCTCACGCTTAAATGGAACAGTGTGGAGGAAGTTTACATGCCCTCAATTTTGTCTGTGAGCCAGAGGTACTCATGAAAAGAGCCATATCTGTCTCGCGAGCCATAGGTTTCGATTCCGAATGAACGTTGTGCACCACAGGTACACGTGGTGCTCGGCCTTCGGCGCCACCCTCCGTCAGCTGTGCGATGTGGCGGCTCAGCGAGAGCACGTGGCCCAGCGCTTGGCAGCCGACGTGGCCACGGACCTTGGCGCCTTTGCTCAGGAGCTGAAGGCGGAGAGGAAGTCGGTCAGGTTGCGCAAGCTAGCACGTTAGCAGCCGCATTTCAGCAAGACGCTAACACCTGCCCTTTATTCCTGTAGCATTTCCAAGATGGCCGCCGGGCCCAGCAGCACATGGAGAACTCCTGGAAGCAGCTGGAGTCGGTGAGTGGATGGAATCGGGCTCAGTCCGCCGACCGATCACGCAAGGAAGATAAGCTAGCGCTTTCTTTGCATTCGAAATAAGGCCAAGATATGTGGGCGTGTGTAAATGCTCATCCATCACTTTGATTGGCTGCTGTCTTACTAGCCCCGCCTACAGTTTTAAATAACATGTATTTGCAACTCAAATGTCAAGGTTCGGTGTTTTTAACCTATAGGGCAGGGCTGTCAAATTAATTTGAGCTCGGGGGCTGCATGGTAGAAAACCCATTCTCACAGGGGCCATACTCTTAAATGAATGGTTTTAAAAGTGTGCCTTAGCTGGAGGGCTGGGGGTCTTTTCAAATCTCACAATTGAATTGTGTTTCAAGGATGTAAGATTTGATTATAAAACATGTATTAATGTTTTTTGTTTATCTTTTTCATTCACTAAGATTTAATCACCTTGTAGTTTTTATTAACTGCACATTTGTAAGAAAAAAAGGAAAAAAGAAAAACCACAATTGAAATAATTTTTCACTCTTATTTAACTCATGCAGTCTGGACATTGCTTAAATATATTGGTGGTCACTTATCCTTAATTTATATGACGTCAACCAATAACAGACAGGCATCTTGGACGTAACTCGTCATATACAAAATTAAAATGTTTATAAGTTTTTAGGCTTGCAAAATGAATTGTTGAAGATGTGGTAAAGTGGAGAAAACTCTGTGGATAGGGGCCAAACTAAGCATCCCATGACATCAAGTGAAACTGTCTCAAAATGGGTACACCACATTTTTTTAATGAGCAGGGTGTATACTGCAACTCCATTTTTGTTGCTTCATGGAGACGTCGACAACCTTAAAATAGTACAAATATATTGGTGATCACGCATACTATTTTCAGGATTCGTACAGGTGCTTGAAATCCTTGAAAATGTTTCAATGTTATGTTGTGTTTTCAAAGTCAAAATGTTAGAATTTTGGGTGAAGTGCTTGAAAATGCTTGAAATTGTTGCCATTTCATTGTTGGCAGTCAGACTCTATAGACCACGCAATAAATGAAGATTTTCTTCTTTTTTTTTTAAGTGCGTGAAAATGACGCCAACATGCCAGCTCTGGTGGCTTGTCATCATAGCGTTGTCATGTGAACCGTCACCAGTACCCTACTGGTTGCACCCAAGAGGACAGCTCTATTTTGAATACCGGCTCTTTCGGCTCGGCTCCTCAGACTTTTTGTTTTTTAATAATATATTATTAATCATAATAAAACAAACTCCAAATTATTTAGTGATTACAAATTTCTTATGTTTTTCAGGGGATTCCTTACAAACACATGAAAAATAAATTTAAATATTCACAGATCCCCCAAAAATTCAAAAGAATTTGAGCTTTTTACCCACTGAACAGATTGAAATTGGAACCGAAACACAAAATCCCTGAAAATGCAAAACAATAAAAAATAAATTCTAAGTATTAATTCTTCAGTCCTATATATAAATTCAGAAATGTGATTTTTTTTTACAATTTATGATTCTATTTTAAACAATCTAGACACGGATCCTCTGAAAAACATGCAAAAAATATGAATTAAAATCAGTAAAACAAAAATCAAAAGATCAGAAGTCTCTAAGATTGAAAGCTTGAATGCAATCTGCTTCGAAGCTATCAACATAATTGAAATCAGTCCAAATCTGGTTCCTTTTTTATTTATTCTTTATTTTTATTTTTTTATACATACAGTACTTTCCTTCCTTTTCGTCTTCCGTATTGAACTCAATTATTACCAAACACCTATAGAGCCCATTCCGTGTTTGTAAAGAAGTGTGACGTAGCCAAGCTGTGCATGCAATCTTGAAGCACAATGGCAGAATACATGTCAGTTTATAGCAGCCCATTGTCACAAAAAGATCGTAGATTCTAGATTAGTTTAGTCTTCAAAGTCAACAACAAAAACGTTCTTTTGATCGTTGCTGGATTTCCTCCTTTAAAGGTACTGGAAAAATTGGCCTTGCAAGCACTAGAATTTGAACCTGAAAAAGGTGTAAAACCCTGTGTGAAGAAGCGCCCCCCCAAAAAACAGCTTCCTTGCCATAAAGTGAAACTGTCTTAAAATGGGTACACCGTGTCCCAAGGGCAACTCCATTTTTGTTGCTACATGGAGACGTCGACAACATGAAATTAGCGCGAATTTGTTGGCGGTCACGAACTTTATTTTGAAAAGAAGCAGAGCTTTGGTAGCTAGCGTTGGCTTGTTTTGCCCTTGCAGAGTAAACGTCGTTTCGAGCGCGACAGCAAAGAAGCGGATCGAGCACGGCGGATTTGCGACGGGACGGACCTGGAAGGCAGCGCGGACCCGGAAAAGGTGCTGCCGAACTTTTGAGTAGGACTGCAACTTAGTTATTTTAATAATCGATGAATCGGTCGATTTTTTTTTTTTCGATTAATCGATGAAATTGGGTTTTTAAAAAACTCATTTTTAATTTCGAGTTTTCGACGGATAGAAAAATAGCACACAACACAACAGAATATTCCATAGTACAAAAAAGTTAAAACAATTTAAATGTTCATCAAATAACTTCACATTTAACAAAAATTCATGCGAATGTATGCTATACGCTTGAAAATGATCAGATACTTTTTCCCTACCGCCAAAGATCATAATACATTTCGACTTATCAACCAAAAAAAGAAAGGAAAAAGCTGTAAATTTCAATTCTATGAGTAGCATTTTTTTAACCATCAAAAAAAATATCAAAAATGTAAACCCACTTTTTAAAAATTTGTCACCAAATTTGTGTTGAATCTTTAAATATGATAAACTCTGCCAATGTGCAAACGATATAAAATATGCATACAGGTGTTGTTTGTCACATTTAAATATATTACTTGCTGAGGCCATCATCTGGCTATAATCATCATTGCAGCTTCTGTCAAGCTCCTTTCGTTGCGCGTGCAAGTATGTGAAATTCTTAGAGGCGCTCGAATAAACTCTTTTTCATCTTTTTGGGGTTCGGGTTGGCATTTCGACTGTATTTGAAACAATCCTTTTCTTTCACAATTTTCATCCTAGAATGAAAACAAAACCTTGAGCATGCGTGTGAAGTCTCTCCTCTGCCCCGCCTCCTTTTTTTCCAGCATAACGCGCTCCTTGGCCGCAACACACAGGGTAAAAATAAAATAAGAGCAAATGGGGCGGTGGGAAAAAAACATATAAAGGCTCTTTGAACTCAGTTGGGCATTGTCAACACATAAGAGAAAATATTTTATTTTAAGCGTTTTATGGAAACCTCAAACTATGCTTCCCACCTATCAGAATCTACTACTTGTGTTGAATTAAACATGTCATCATTATTATTTTTCTCTTTACTTTTTTATTTTAGTAATTCATTTTCAGATTTTCTTCTCTCGATTTCGTCAGCACTTTCTGTTCCCTTGCAAATGTTTAACTCGTAGTGTTTGACTGTTTCATGCCAATTTTGTTTGTCGCGAGTTTCAATGAAAAAATGTAAAATACTTTATTTATGTTTATATTTATAAATAATCTTGAAATAATCTTTAGGCGCTCTGTCGAACCAAAGTGATATTACTCTCCAACTTCACATTTAATGCAGTTATTTTCATTGATTTAAAAGGACAGTATGTCATATTTAGTCCCTCCTAGTGGTGCAAAAAACTTTCATTCATTAAAAAAAAACATTAATTTGAATACCAGGCAAACATACAT